>NW_021620970.1:5415808-5496370 GCF_004785775.1 Grammomys surdaster
GAGAGAGAGAGAGAGAGAGAGAGAGAGAGAGAGAGAGAGAGAGAGAGCGCACAGACATATATCACACTCAATAATAATACATAAACTAAAATTTAAAATATATTTATTTTATGCCTGTGATATATATGGATATCTCATATTTTTTGCTATATACTATGTACAATTTAAGTTAAGCAACCATCTTATCAACTATGCATTATTTATGATGAAAATATTGAAATCCTTTTCTTGGCTTTTTAACTACACATTTATTTTGTGTATACTTGATAATAAGTTAGTGGTGGTTATACATTATTGTGTGTCTGTTAGTGACCTTGTTTTTCTTCTTATAGTAAGCTGACAGTCTAGGAATATTTCCTTTTCCACAAAAACTTTGGGGTCTGTCTGTAAGTAACCAAAAATATCTTTCTATAGTTTAGATTCAGATTTCATTGTGTATGGATAATAATAAGATTCACAGACATATTGATAGCATATATATATATATATATATATATATATATATACATATATATATATATATATATATTTGTAAGCATTTAATTGTTCTAATGACAATGTAAATGTTTTTGAAATCCACATTCCTTTCATTGTGCTGGTCCTTGTCACATTGTTGCAGAGAAATTTCATTGTCTTTTATTATGATAAATGTACCTCAAACAACCTTACTAAAATCGCTTCATAGTTCTGATTGTTTACATGTTTTGTCAGTTCTTTTTGATTTTCTACAGTTATGCCACAAGTTTATGTGATGTTTGCCAAATTAGCCACACAGCCTTACATCAGCCACAGGTTTAAGTGATGTTCACCAAATTAGAAAGTTCTTTGATGTTCAATCTTGGACCTATTATCTTTTTTCCTAATAAGCAATTTTTAAATGATTTTCATTCTAATCACCACCTTTGCTATATTCCACATATATTAACATGTATTTTATTTCTTGATTGTTGAATGATAATCCATTGTGCATATGTACCACGAATTTGTTATCTACTCGTCTGTTGCTAGACATCAACATCAAATCAACTTAATTGTTGCTATACACAGAGCAACAACTACAATGTACAAATGTGTGGCATATAGACTATTTTGTGTATATACTGAGAAGTAATATATCTGGAAAATATAGAAGTACTATAATTATTTTTGTGGAGAATCTCTACACTGGTTTTTATATTAGCTGTACAAAAAAAAATCATATTTCCATAGATAATGATAAGACCTTCTCTTATTCTTTTTCAGTATTTATTTGTGTTTTTATTTTTATGAAAATAAATTTTCCTCTCACACAATATATCCCAATGGCAGTTCACCCTCTTTCCACTCCTCCCAGTTTTGCCCACACCTCCCCTCTTCTTCAGATCCACTTCCATTACATTTTCTCTTCAGAAAAGATCAGGCCTCCAAGAGATGAGAGTCAAACAGGACAAAGAAAGATACAGTAAGACAAGGCAAAAGGTACTCAAACCAAAGTCAACAAGGCAACCGAACAGGAGGAAAAGAGTCCCAAGAACAGACAAAAGAGCACAGAGGTACCCAGATGATAAGATAGTATGCAAAAGTGACTCTAAAATTTTCACTAGTTAACTCCTACAACTGACAAACTCATTCGGTAAAGTGGCCAAATATGAGATTAATATAATATAAAATCAGTAGCCCTCTTATCTACAAGTGACAAGTAGACAGAGAACGCAATCAGGGAAATAACAATAGCCTCAAAAATTATAAAATAAAATAACTATAATAATAGAATACAATAATAATATATACTATAACAATAGAATATAAAATGTCTTGAGGTAACTCTAACCAAACAAGTGAAAGACCTGTATGATAAAAACTTCAAGACTTTAAAGAAAGAAACTGAAGAAGGTATCATAAGATGGAAAGGTCACCTATGCTCATGGATCAGTAGAATCAACACAGTATAAAACGCCATCTTACCAAAATCAACCTATAGACTCAATGAGATCCTCATCAAAATTCTAACACCACTCTTTATACACCTTGAAAGAACAATACTCAACGTCATATGAAAAAGAAAAGGATAGCTAAAATAATCCTGAACAATAAAAGAGCATTAAAGTAAGTCTTACCATCCCTGATTTCAAGCTGTAGTACAGAGCTATAATAATAAAACCCACATTGAACTGGCAACAAATATGTTTATCAAATTGAAGATCCAGACATAAATCTACATACTTGGTAATTGATAAAGAAGCCAGAAATACACATGAAAAGAAAAACATCTTCAACAATTGGTGCTGGTAAAATTAGATGACTGCATGTAGAAGAATATAAAGAGATCTATATTTGTCACTCTGCACAAAACTTCAAGTTCAGCTGATTCAAAGAAATCAACATAAAACCAGACACTCTGTACCTGATAGAAGGGAATGTGGGGAATAGCTTTAAATGCACTGATACAGGAGACAACTTCCTGAACAGAACACTGATTAGCCCAGGCCCTATGATCAACTATTCATAAGTAGAGCACCAGGAAATTAAAAACATTCTGTAATACAAATATTGTCGTCAACAGGAGGAAATGGTAGCCTACAGAATGGGACAAGATTTTTACCAGCTGCATATCCAATAGAGGTCTAATATCCAATATATAAAAAGAACTCAAGAAATTAGATATATAAAAAAGCAAATAATCTGATTGAAAATGGGGGTACAGATAGAAACAGAGAATTCTTAACAAAGAGATCTCAAATGGCTGAGAAAGTCATAAAGAAATGTTCAACATCCTTAGCCATCAGGGAAATCCAAACTACTTAAAGATTCCATTGCATATCTGTCCTGGCTAAGATCAATAACACAAGTGATAGTTGATGTTGCAAGGATGTGGACCAAGGAGAAAGCTCCTCTGCTATTTGTGGGAGTGAAAACTTGTACAGCCACTTTGGAAATCAACATGGGAATGTCTCAGAACCTGGAAATTAGTCTACCTCAAGAACCAGCTCTACCACTTCTGGGCATATACGCGAAGGATGGACCACAGGGGCACTTGCTCAACTATGTTCACAGCATATTTAATTATAATAGCCATAAACTGGAAACAACCTTGAAGCCTCTCTACTAAAGAATGTATAAGGGAAATGTGAGACATTTCCACAATATAGTTTATGTGGTTTTGATAGTTGCCATTCTGACTGGGGTAAGATGCAATGTCAAAATAACTTTATTTCTATGATGATTAAGAAGTTTGAAAATTGTTTATAATATTTATTTTTAAATTATGACATCTTTTATCATAGACCCCGGTAAACAGATTTTCTTGAACATTTCTCTAAACTTCTGAAATTAAACAGATGTGTCCCCAGTGTTGTGGAAATATATATCCATGAATGGGCTTGCCTCCTCTAGAGCTACAGATAAAACTATACACCAGGAGAAATATTAGTTCCAGTGTCATTCTCAATTCATAGAAATCTCCACACTTGAACATAGAAGACTGATATCACCGTCCACGCACTTGTTTCACTGCTTTTAAAAGTAGTGAAATATATGCCACAATATGTCTCACTCTAAAGTTGAACATTTTATGCTGACTGTAATGACATCATTCTGCCTCCCACAGAAGGATTTTGCTTAGGAAATCCAGCAAGAGAACAAAATTAACAGGAAACATCACTTTTGCACAGAGATTAAAAAATGTTAACATCTCCTGAACTCTATGACAGTCTCCTGATGAGAGCATATATGTCACTATAAAGTTTCAACGATGTGCAAACACATCTTATGAGCAGCTGCTAAACTGTGGTCACCACTTATAAGATGGAAGTTTTGGCAGTGCTGAGAGCAAAAGATTTCTCTACTTGCAGAGCCAAACTACAGCAGGAATTGTGTAGAAAAGATATTCTGGGAAGGATAAAATTTAAGAGACTTTGATGACAAGGTACAAGGGGCATCTCTGATTACCTTTGTTCCATCTATATTTTACAGGTGATTCAGAGTATTTTCTTAAATAATTTATTTTTTCTCAAATCAAAATTCATCCACACAGGGGTTATAAACAGGATGTGGGGAAAGGCAGGATGTGGGGAAGGGAATGACACTGGAGTGTGGGTGTTCAGAGGGAATAGAGATATCTTTCAGAACCGGGTATCGGCTGGGTGAAGGTTCAGGGGACAAGTCACTATGACTCTGCCTATGACTCGCTTGTCCTTATCTAAGTTGGTATTGTCTGCCAAGGCTACAAGGTCTATTTACAAGGTCTATGACTACTCAGGCTTGTAAATTTCCACAAAAGCTGCTTGTTTACATTAGCTTATAGCCATCTGTTTCAGAATATTTAACTAACTAAAGTTAATATTTTTATTCAAAATGTAAATAATGTGGTGATGATTCCAATATGAAATAGAGGTATATGACCTTGGTCCTCCCCGAGGCCTGATATTGAAAGGAAACATTATAAAACCTGCACTGGTAGCTGGGAGAATGATTTTGTTCCCGAGTTTTTCCCATGTCCCTCTTAACTGCTAAGGTATGCATCTGTTCGCCAATTACTGACAACAGTAGAAAATGAATTAAATTTGCTTATAAGGACAGCCATAAGAATTATATGGATAATTCTATTTCTAGAAAGAAGTTTAACATGTTTAATATATACAGATAGAAATAGTACTTTCTTTTGTCATGAGTAATCTGAAGGGGTTTCCCTTTTGGAAGTGTACATGGAGCTGTACAGATGGAACCAAAAATAAAGGCGTTTTGTAATATATATCTGTGAAAATATAAGACAAAATGTCTGCAAAATGTTATTCAGAAAGGATAAAAACCATGATCAAAGGATAGGAGATGCAAGTATAAGTATGTTAAGCATTGTTAGCTATCTCAGTTACTTTCCTGTTGCTATGATAAAATACCATGACAACAAACACGACTCAACGAAGAAGGGATTTAGGTTGGTTAACATTTCTTAGAGGACACAATTCATCATGAGCAAGAAAGGTATGGAGATAAAAGCAACAGGCTTGCTGGACATCCTGTAGCCAAACCAAAAACTGAATGAATAGGAAGGAGAGCCTAGCTATAAAGCCATCATTGGAGACACCAAACTCAAACACTATTGCAGAGGCCAAGAAGTGATTGCCGACAGGAGCCTGGCATAGCTGACCTCTGAGAGGCTCTGTCAGAGATGCTGATGCATGCAGCCAACCATCAGACTGAACCTGCAGACCCCAATGGAGGAGTTAGGGGAAAAGTTGAAGGAGTTGAAGGGGCTTACAATCCCATAGGAAGAACAACACTATCTAACAAACCATATCCCCTAAAGCTCCCAGGGACTAAACCACCAACCAAAGAGGGACCCATGGCTCCTGCCGCATATGTACAGAGGATTGCCTTATCTGGAATCAATAGGAGAGGAGCCTCTTGCTCATGTGGAGGCTCAATAACCCAGCATAGGGGAATTCTTAGAATGCTGCAGTGAAATGGGTGGGTGAGGATGGGACCACCCTCATAGAAACAGGGGGAGGAGGAAATGGGGATTTGTGGAGGGGAAACTGAGAAGGAGGATAACATTTGAAATGTACATAAATAAAATAATCAATAAAAGTTAAAACTTGAAAAACAAAAACACTAATACTACTAATAAAGAGGAAACAAAAGGAAGAAGTATAGGTAAAAACAGGTTAGTATAGTCAGAAGTCAAATGAAAGAGGTTATGCTTTGACAAACATAAAACAAAGGAGCCATAAGTAATGGTGATTACAGTAGTTTGAAATATATAAAACGTATTTTAGTGCATTGACTAATATTAGATTTTTTAAATAAAGAAACAATTCTCATGAATCATCTTTTAAGCATGTTAATAATTTATTGCAGTTTGTAAATGAGTACATGTCAGGCAATTTTCTGTGTGGTTTATGGATGAAAATTCTCCTAATGCTAGTATTTAAACTAGCAAACAAAGATATTGGTGAATTCAAATAGCACAATTCTGTAATAAATTCTACAACAAACTTATACAAAGGCAACTAAGTATTATGTACATTCAGTAATATATACAACATGGCCAATAAACATCTCTTACAAAACCAAGGCAGACCTCACCCAATACTGAACATTATATAATTCAATGAACTTTTTTAGTATTATAGCCTAGAAAAGTAGTGATTAATTTTCGGTATGTAATTTTTTCATTTGCAGCATGTTTTTTTTATAGAACTTAAAATATTTTTTTAAAACTCAGACATAAGTATGATTAAGCTTTGAAAATTCACCATCACATTCTGGTATACAAGAAGACAGAACAGTTACATGTTACTCTGGATATGGAATACTCAAAATTAAGAGTTGTATCTCCTTAGAAATGTTTCAAAAAGAAAGGTAGAGCTTACATTTAAAAATCATAAACAATTGAAAAGAATCTTATCAAACTATTCATTCACCAATTACAAAGAAATTTTACGTAAAGTTTGATAAATTGTATACCAGTAAGATGTCTGTGATTCCTCTACAAAAGTGTTAACTTTTATGCATTATAATGATATTGTGAAATTTTCTAATAAAATTTATCCTTGAGAAATCTATACTATTACATGTATGTCTGATAACATATGTGTGCAGTGCTCACAGAGGCTGGAAGAGGTTCTCTGGTTCTAGGGAGCTGGAGGTGCAGTCTGTTGTGAACTTCCTGATGTACAGTGCTGGAAACCAAAATTGGGTTCTGTGGAACAACATCAGAACTCTTCATCACTGAGCTCTGCGTTTAGTCCTTCCTCAACCTGAACTTTAACCAAAAAAAAAAAAAAATCACTCAGAATATGCTCACCATTTCATTCTACTAATGTTTTAAAAATCTCATCTTTGAAAATCTTTTCTTTTAATCCCCTTTGTTCCTAATATATTTTTTAAAATTATTTTTAATCTTCTTTTACAGTCCAAGTCATTACCCCCCCCCCAGTCTGCCCTCCAACATTTTCTCAACACATTCCTCCTCCCTATCTCCAAGGGGATATCCCCACCATCCCCTCCCCCGACACACACACTGCCAGGCCTCCCCATTCCCTGGGGCCTCAAAATCTCAAGGGTTAGGTGCATCTTCTCTCACTGAGGCCAAACCAGGCAGCACTCTGCTGTGTATGTGTCAGGCCTCAGACCAGCTAGTGTATCCAGCCTGGTTAGTGGGTCAGTATCTAGGAGGTCTTGGGGTCCAGAATTGTGAAGACTGCTGGTCTTCCTATGGTGTCTTCTACCTCCTCAACTTCTTCCAGCCTTTCCCAAATTGAACGAATGTGGTCCCAGATTTCAGTCCAATGGTTGGGTGTAAGCATCTGCTTCTGTCTCAGTCAGCTGCTTTCTGGACCTCTCAGAAGACAGCCATGCTAGGCTCCCATCTGTAAGCACACCATAGCATCAGTAACAGTGTTAGGCCTTGGAGCCTCCCCTTGAGATGGATCCCAATTAGGGCCTGTCACTGGGCCTGTTTTTCTCAGTCTCTTCTCCACCTTTGTCCTTGCAGTTCTTTTACACAGGAACAATTCTGGGTGAGATTTTTTGACTGTGGGATAGCAACCCCCTCCCTCACTTGATGGCCTGTCTTTCTACTGGAGGTGGGCTCTACAAGTTCCCTCTCCCCACTGCTGGGCATTTCATCCCAGGTCCCTCCCTTGGAGTCCTGAGATTCTCACCTCTCAGGTCTCTGGTACATTCTAGTGTCTCCCCCCCCCCCCACCTCCCACTTCCCTAGGTTGAATATTCCATTCATTATATTGGCCCTCAGGGCTTCACTCCTGTTTTGTCCAGTACCTGATCACGTTCTACTTTTCACTTGCCCCTACCACTCTGGTTCTTTTGTTCCTCAGTACAAATGAACTTTCTGTTTTCACTTTTTATTTTATTGGATATTTTCTATATTTATATTTCAAATATTATAACCTCTCCAGGTCTCCCCTTTGGAACACCACTATGCCATCCCCCACTGCCTCTATGAGGGTGCTCCCTCAACCACCCTCCCACTCCCACCTTTCTGCATTGGCATTCATCTTCACTGGGGCAGTGAACCCCCACAGGGCCAAGGGCTCCTCCTCCCACTAATGTCCAACTAGGCCATCCTCTTTTACATACGCGGCCAGAGCCATGTGTCCCTCAATGTGTACTCTGTGGTTGGTGGTCCAGTCTCCGGGAGCTCTGGGATGTCTGGCCAGTTGATACTGTTACTGTCCCCACCAGGCTGCAAACCCCTTCAGTCCCTTCTCCAACTCCTCCATCGGTTGGCTGCAAGCATCTGCCTCTGTATTTGTCAGGCTCTGGCAGAGCCTTTCAGGAGACAGCCATATCAGGCTCCTGTGAGCAAGCACTTTTTGGCATCCACAATAGTGTCTGGTATTAGGCCATAGGCTTATGCTCTAAGATCAGCAATAGACAAATGGGGCCTCATAAAATTGCAAAGCTTCTGCAAGGCAAAGGACACTGTCAATAGGACAAAATGGCAACCAACAGATTGGGAAAAGATCTTTACCAATCTTACATCTAATATAGGGCTAATATCCAATATATACGAAGAACTCAAAAAGTTATACTCCAGAGAACCAAATAACCCTATTAAAAAACAATGATCCGAGCTAAAAAGAGAATTATCAACTGAAGAAACTCAAATGGCCAAGAAGCACCTAAAGAAATATTCAACATCCTTAGTCATCGGGGAATCAAAACGACACTAAGATTCCACGTCACACCAGTCAGATAGCTAAGTTCAAAAATTCAGGTGACAGCAGATGCTGTTGAGGATGAGGAGAAGGAGGAACATTCCTCCATTGAGGGTGGGATTGTAAGATAGTACAAATGAATTTTCAGTTCACCTAGAAGATATCTTGCTTTATAACTAGCTCTGAATTCTTGTGTTTATCTCAATGAGATTTTCCTCTTCCTATGGATACCAGAGATCTCTTTATTTGCTTCCTTGATGCCTGTGGGTACTTGACTTTATCTTAAAATTTTCCTTCCTAAATATCAAACTTCTAACTTTCTTTATGAGGCTGTATCTTGGATAGTTTTCAGTCTATTGCCAATCAATAACTTTCTTACATTCATCTTATGACATCCTATTCTACGTGGGTGGGGGATGATGTTTTAGAGCATATAGTCTGTATCTTTCTTGCCATACAATAAATCATTTGTTCATCAAGTTTGACTTTTGTGATTTCTTTATTTTATTGCATTATTTGTTTGCATCTGAGTGACATTTGTTCATGTCTCCCTGCGCCCCCCCCAAAATGTTCTCTTTTTCAACTTTTTAATGGCTCATTATTGTTTCTTATATAGCTAATCATTTATTTCAGCCCTATCTATATGTATATCTATCACTGACCACTGACGTTAGTTTGCACTGAAATATTTAATGATGGAGGAACTACTAAATGCCCAATTTATGCAAAAATAAAGGCCAAGGTAATGGTTTTCCTAGAGGTATCCAGCTACTGCACATGAAGACCTAAGAATGAACAGGTGTGACCATTCTCTTCAAAATTAAATTATACAGTCTTTCAGAATCCTTCACTTCCTTGGCTATTTGAGAAGTTTCTTTTATCTTATATAAATTGCATGTGCTTCCATTGAGCTGCTTCTGCATTTAAGAACTTTACATGTGCTTAAATATGAAATAACTTTAAGATAATTTAATAAGTTAATTTCTCTGTTTTTTTCTACACTACTGAACTTCTATTAATTGATTTATTAATCTTTCCAAACACTTTGTAAATACCAGGGATGTTTTCTACCTTGGATCTGAAACTATTTCTCTTCTTTTTTTGATGCTTTGTTTTTGTGCTTTCATGCCACTTCTTATGTTCAAAGTGATTGTGTTATTTGATGTTATAATATTAAGTTGCACTTAAAATGATTAAATTTTGCCAATTTTTTACTAGACAGAAGTTAAGAAACACATGTTTTGAATAATAGAAAAAGAAAAAGATTTTATTTGCTCTTTGTCTTAGAGTGCTTTGTATGGCGTTTTTATCAAATACTAGGAAAGTATGACATTCTACTGGTGATATATACCTGCTATACAAAGTCGGTATTTTTTTGCTTCCAGAGAAGGCTATGCATAAATCTTGCCTATTGCAAAAGAAAACAATATAGGTCCTATATAATAATATATTTTCTCTTGTTTTCAAATCTTTTTGTTTGTTTGACAGTTTAATAACTACTCTGATTTTCCTTCTCTCATCACCCTCTCCTCCCATTCAACCTTACTTTCAAGTGCTCGCCTACTTTCATGTCTACCTTTTGCCTCTTGAGATACTCTCTAGACAGAGAATGATTTCAATATTTCTTCTTAACAGTTTTAATTTGCAAATGCTACACCTTTCCTTCTTTTTTCCTGTAACAATATTAATTGGCTTTATTTTCAGTTCTAGACCTAACACTTCATGTCATAAAATAGAATAAATGTCCTCCATCTTCTTTTCTTTAGCTGAGGTGAATTACACTGAATGGCCAGCTACTCTATGATAGATCCCTTCAAAAATCTTATCTCTCCTTAATATACTGATATTAGATGAAACTATCAGTGAGTTATTGAGACACATTCCCTGCTCTGTACACTGCAAACTAAAACTGAATTGGGCACTTAAGAAAACTGCATTAACTCTTCCAGGCCACCAGGGTACCATTCAAAGCCCTCTTGTAACATTTTCTTTAAATCAGGTTATCCTGATGTCATTTAATCATTTTAGAGCTCTGAAATAGATATTTATGAGATGGCTCTCTAGTAGGCTGAAAGAATTAGTGTGGGTATCCAAAGTCTATGATCCCCTCCAAACCTAAAGGGTGAACTTTTTGCAGCAGCTCTGTGATTTCCTGGTCTTAAATATAATTCTCAGGAAGAATGTACAACATTTGACAAAGGAAATTCAATCATTTGAATTCTACTACTGAGATTATTCAAAATTATTTCTTGAGAAGTTATCCTTATGCTTTTATTATTCCATTCTTGTTTTTAATATGCAGCTGCAGAAGAAGTAAGGCCTATTTGCTAGTTGCCTATTCCTACCAAATGATGCCCTTGGAAAAGAAAGAAATTGTGTCTAATTATAGAAACTTGTAGATAGTAGTTTTCTTTTAAAAACAATCCTGTAAAAAATGAAGTGTTATGTAGAGCCCTTCTCAACTTATCTTCGACTGATGAGGAATAACCATGCTTCTAACCACCTACAATTTTTATGAGGAATAACCTTGCTTCTAAACAACCCATTTTTCTTTCTTCATGAAGACAAATTTCCCTTTCACATATCTTCCTAAATGTGGTAGAATTCAGCAATAATATCATCGAGCTGTTCTTTACAATTAAGTGAAAAACTTTCTCTATAACTAGGTAAAAATTCTTCACCTAATCTTTCAAGATCTGCAAAATTGTTAGAATCCAGTATTTTTAGCCCTTAGCACAACCTACAGGAGATGTGTGGGAAACTGTTTACATTGTCACTTTCTATGACACCCTAATGAGGTTAATATTGTCAAAATTGAAAAAAAAGGAAATGAAAGAAAATATTTTTGTGCATTACAACAAAATCCTCGTTTAAAAATTTTTTTCAAATCTACATTTACATTTCTATTATGGTCTAATTTTAAAAGATTCAAATTCAAGATATAAATTTATTCATCAATCTTGTATATACCTTTGTGTAATGTAAGGAAGGAGATTATACTTTGTGATGTCATGCTGCTGTAGATGACAGATGTGTCAATTGTAGTAATTCTCAAAACACAGTTTACTGTTCCCTTCGTCCAAAATAAAGTAATAAAAATGGGGAAAAGACAATATTTTAGATGAAGGGAAGCATAGTCATTCAATTTTTATGAGGAAATCCAATTTCAGCTTTAATTTGCTTTATGTTCACAATTGGCTTCAGTATTTTATTAGCTTCTGTATATGAAAGCATGCTTACATCTCCCATCTTCATCTACAAGTAAGATAGCATCATTTAGGTTTCAAACTCCATTCAAAATGCCATGCTAACTATAAAAATGGGTTTGTTTGCACTTATATACTTAGCTCCTTATTCAGGCCATTGTGTGTTTTACACATCTCATAACCGAGATCTATATTCTGTGTGCTTGCAGCAGTCTTAAGTGGGTTTGTCTCTGCGCCAGATTTATCTTCGTATTTCCCATTATAGCCTCAAAGAACTGTATTAAGGAAGCCTTTCTTCTCAGTTCCTGCTTGTGATTGCTAACATATCAAATTTATTCCTTCATAATCCAGATCATTTTCCAGCAGCTTTGAGGCCTGCATGGAGTAGTCTGTTATAGAGCTCATAGAAACCCTACACTGACGGACCAAAAAGCCCCTCGACTGTCACTTTATGTCATTAACAATTTTCTAAAGCCATTACAGATGGGATGGACTGATTAGAACTAAAGAGGGAGGATCTTTTTTCCCAGCCAGAAGTATCCCCTGAGACTTTCACGCCGTGTGAAGTTTCTAGTGATTAATGGGAGAAAAATAAGGCTGCCTGTCCAACGGTTGCCATAGACTTTATTTGAAAAAGAGCCTATTTATATTTGGTGGTCTCTCTGGATAACTAAACATGAACTAGCTAGCATAAAATACAGATAGAAGGATAGCTTGCAAATGATGCAGTCCATATTAGTTTTCTGCCCTGAGGTTGGATTTTTTTTCTTTCCTTGCTTTCATGTAGCTATTATAATTTAATGTCAGTGCTGTTGCCAGATGAAAGTGTTTATCTTACCCTGGCCTTTTCCCTCCACTTCTGCTGTTTTATTTCTGTAAATGAAAGCTACAGCTGGAATATTGTTTTACTGCAAATCTCACACCAGCACTGTCAGTTGTGATGTGACACCAGAGATTCTTATCTGTAGGTTGGGCTGGAATTATTAAACATTCTCACATTGTGCAAAGTGTTGAGGATGAACAGCAGTGCAGTGAGGTGCATCCAACACTTCTGTCTTTCCCACCTGATCCTTGAAATATGACTCCGTGAGAGGGCTTATGTTCACTTTCCATAGCTTTATAGGGAGAAGTGACAGTGCTCAAGAAGTAACATGAACTGAAAATTAGAGTAACTTCCCATCCCTCCATCTTAATGCATGCTCTAAAGAGCAGTCTTAATGCTGGGCACTGTTAGAAGGGCAAACATTGGACTATTTATGCAAAGAACAGTGAGAGTTCTATGGAAAACTTGCTAACAGACTAAACACATTAACAACTTTACTTTTTATTATTCTCAAATAAACACTTATATCTATGATTCTAAAATAAAGTATTCTGTTAAATTAATAATCATGAAAATGTGTCTTCAAATTGTTTTAATACATGCATAATTATATAGTACTATCTTACCAATGTTTAGCAAGATAGTGGATTTTTATACTCAAAAAGGTCTGTCAATATGAGTCACCTGACACTCATGGATCTTACAAAGAAATATTACCATACATTAAGTAGCATATTGCACTTTGAAGATTTGGTTGCTAAACACAGATTTGGTGATTTGTCCAGAAGATCTCTGCTGGTTTTTGTCACTTAAGAGGTCCTGAATTTCAATGTCAACACAACTTGTAATCATTTTTTCAGACTCTTTATTTTAAATACACATGGAAGGTCTTGGTCTTTCAGATGCACTGATTCAAAATGAGTCTTGCACTCTACATAAAGCTGTTTCTCAAGGGTATACAGAAAGATTCAGCTGTTGAATTATATTTATGCAAGAATAGTTCTCCTAAGAAGAGTAAGATCACTTCCTGAGTCCTTATTAGGTACGAGAAAAAAGGTATAAAGTACTATATTAAAGCATTCTGTTTAATTACAAGTCATAAAAATCAGTTAAGTTACTTTACTTAAAACAATCTCAATTAGGTTTATAGATATAATACAGGATGAACAGTTATATTTCAATGTCATATGAACAATGAATTATATTTTCATTATCGAAGTACCCCAAATATTGCAATACCATTTATAATTGGATAATTCAATACAGTTTTCCTTATGCACTCTTGTTTGATGAATCTGGTAGACCTAATCAAAATCCAGTTGAGAGGTGATGGAGAATATATAGAAGTAATTGGCTGAGAAAGTCTAAGGATGTTTAAGTCACTAATAGCATAAAGGTGGGAAGTAGAGTTACTGGGAACTAGGCTTAAACTACCAGCATGTACCACAGCATCTGTTATTCATTGTGCATTGTATGTTGTCCTTACAAAATTCATTACAGACTACCTATTGAAAACCATGCTGCATATTTCAAAGTTTTATATTTGAAAAAAAAAAAGGAACTTGAGAAAAAAATGGTCTCCTGCTGTCAGATTGAAACATGCCAAGTGAGAGCAGTAACTATCCAAGACCTAGCCAGTCATTAATATGTGTAGACTATCAGCATTGCACAAGGCGTGTATAAAAATATAGTAGCTTTACAGAAAGCAAATGAATAGAATCACATTGAGGAGTAGAGTTCTTGACAAAGGAACCAAGATGGCATGGGTTATAAAAAACGAGTAGTAGGCAGAAAATATAATTTTTGTCCAACACAAAGTACTACAGTTCAAGCGAAACATGGTTTTTGCTCAGAGGTTATACTACTATCTTAAAGATTACATTGAAGTAGATATCCAGGCATCTTAGAAGACCTAAGCAATGGGAAGCAAGGATATTAGATTTCACTTTCTGAAGTGTTGCTATTTAACATTCTAATGTAAGTTCTCTTCTGCTTATGTAGGTTGCTCTTCTTTTCGTTGCTGGTTCAAAAATGATCACAGGTTCAGAAAGATAAATGGAGCAGAGACCATGTATGGTGCAGCTGGAGATTAGGGGCCCATTTACAAAAGTCCATGCAGAGAGGGGTACAAAAGGGTATGTATTTTATTTTTCACTTCAAAATAAAAATGCTGCTATTATTTGTTTTACTTATTTCCAAGCCCTAAGCAGAAATACATATTTTCATATCCTACTGCTTTGTTTTTAAAATTAACTGTATACTTTTGAAAACAGTCACGGACTATCAAATAACTTAATTGTACTGATCATTGGCTTTAGAGTAACCTATAGATCATTGACATATACAATCTCAGTGGACATATCCCACTAAACCTTTTAAGCAAGGACATCATTCATATACTGAGATTTTAAGCTAATTTTTACAGGTCTATTCAAAAGAGAAGGTTAAATAGAGATGACTTTTCAGATTCACTTGTAGAAAATGTGGTGTCTTTGCAGCACTGACAAATATTAATTTTAAAATTTGGAGACACAAGGTGGTGGTCAGAAGGAAATTGTTTCAAACTTTCACATTCTCTTGGCCTGACCTGTAACAGCATCTGTTCTTGTCTCCTTTATTATTATTCTTTGGTAATACTAGGAAGTCACTAAAGCACATGAACTTCCTATGACCTATGTAGTAGACCCAAACAATTAGCAAATGGTTATTCAATCATTCTTATGGGGTGATGTATGCCAGAAAAGCAGAGCATCAGGGCCCTTTTTATTTATTTTATATCACCTTCCAAGTATGCTTTAGTTTCCAATGCCTGATATTGCATGCCTGAATGCCTGAAAAAAAAATCTCATTTTTTCAATGAAAAAAAATGATGGATCTAAACATGTCTCTATATGCTAGTCATGGTAGGAAGAAGCAAGGTGATGTTACTCTACCTTGCATCTGGATCCACGGACGCATGCTACAGCCCTTTTTACCTATGGCTCAAAAGGGCAGTGCTTCATAAGATCCATTTTTTAGACTGACTGGAATATTAAACCAAATGATAGGTACGACTCAGGAAGTGATTGTGATCATTCAGGGGCATATAGAGAATGAAAAAAAAAAGACAATGAAATTAAAAGGTTGAACCTTTAGATAATGGGAATCTGGAATCCTATCAGTGGCAACAAAAGAAAGCTAAGAGAAACTGCAAGCAAGACAGTTACGGAATTGATAGAATATAAAGAGGAAGTAATAATAAAGTACCTGTGTAGTGTAAAGCATCATCTGAATGTGTCAAGCAAGAGATCACCATGCTATTGCCAACAGCAGTTTCAACAGAGAGGTAATAAACCACAGCACAGCAAGTATTCTAAGAGGGTTGTTTTTTGTTTGTTTGTTTGTTTGTTTGTTTTGTTTTTATTTTAAACAACTTGAAAAATAAGCTTAAACAACTCTCTAAAATGCTATGGAAAATCCAAGTAAGTGCTGTCATTTTGCATATTTGTCCATAAGCTGGAAAAGGAAGAATATTAGTTATGGAGAATGGTGGTAGCATTGGTGATTTTTAGAGATAGCACACTTCTAAGAATGGCATGAATAGGAATCATTTTGACCAGATAAATGATATATTATATAATATCTTCAATTAAAGTGTCAGGAAATACAAGATGTAGATGTCTGTGATGTGTAATTTAGACAGGTACTTATATGTTTATTGTTCAAGATTGTATGTGATTAAGAATAATTTTCATTGAAAAAAAGCCTGATTACGGTGCCATAAAATTATATTGAAAGATATCATATCAGTGATGATGACAAGTCCTTCTCTTCCTCTTCCTTCTTATCCTATTCTTGGACTTATTTTTATTTATGAATAGGTAATTCTTTCAATTATTTATATCTATTTAAGTTAATTTTAAGCTACCTATACATTCAACATACACAAAAAATTAAAAGAATTATATATATAAACCCCCCTTTTCTTAGAAACATTTATGAAGATTTTGAAAAATTTCAGAATTTTGCACAGTAAAATAAGTTATCATTATTTAGAATGTACATTTAATAGTGACAGTAAAACAAGATGCATCAACGTACTCTCTTAATAAAGATGGTTAATAAATAAAAACATATAATTCTGGTAGACAGGAGTTCCTATCATTCTATCATTGTTGAGAACATTTAGTTTCTTCCATTTAGACTGATTTAACACTTATTTGAACTTAATTATATTTGCTATACACCTACTACATTGGGATGAAGTCTTTCCCAAAGTTCAAAAAACTGAGTTGATAATCTGATTTCCATAGTAACAACGATAAAAACTGCATGTCACCTCTTCAAGAGGGCTATGTGCCTGAGATCTACACTCTCGAAAATTATTTGTTTTTAATCTTCTGGAAATTCTCAGTTTCCTTAGTTATGCCAGCTACTAATTCAATTATATATTTGTTATGGATTATGATTTTGTTTTAGATATTTAGTTTTTAGATTATGGAAAGTCCTATCAGAACTAAGTACAGAATTCTCATGCTACCAATTACCATTATTCCTCAACATCGGAATGGACAAAGATGTGGTATATGAATAACATGCATACTCAAGGAAGAATAAAATCTTGTAGTTTTTAGGGGATTGGATAAAATGGTGGTTATTGTACTTAGAGAAACAAACTTCGAACAGTAAATATTTCATATTCCTATTAGTTCTGGATCCTAGATTTTATAGAGATGTGTAAACATGTTTAGATTTTTGTGTACAGTAAGTGAGACTGTATGGTGAAGGCAACTGTGGGAGGGAGGAGAGAGCAGGAAAGAAAGAGTGGAGATATGACTATGGCCTAACTACATAAGATACTTGAATAAACTTGTTTATAGCAAACCTATCACCATACACAATTGATATTTATATTACAATCAAACCTTTGAATAAATGTAACACAAAACCATGAAACAAAAAAATAAAGATAGCAAATTTTTAATAATTCCATCACTACCCTTCTTTTATATAAGGACATTTCAAAGAACATGGTGGAAGCACAAATTAAAAAGGCTCTTCAATATTGTTCAGGCTATAACATCCAATTAGCATTTCTAGTTCCATCATTTCATTGAGATGAGTGGCACCATAAGGCAGCTCATGAACATGACAACAAAGTAATTTACCTTTGTCAGATATCTTATTTCAGTTTAAGTGTTCACTTGGCTTAATAAATCTAAGTGCCACTTAAAATGAGCACTTCACATCTTTCTTCTGTGGAGTGTGCTGGCCGTTCTGTTTTACAACACAGGTCAATGTGGGTGTTCATTTGAATCTGCCCACTCTGTGGGTATCCTAGTTCTCAAGTTCATAAAAATAATTATGTAACATTACATTTTCATAAGCCATTTCCTCATTAAATAATATACCAAAATTTTAGATTCAGACCTTAGTTTGTTTTTACTGATGTTGGTAAATATATTTTAAAAGTTCCTCTGTGTTTGAATGTATTACAAAATAAACATAGATCAATACATGATGGGCATTTAATTTTAAAACCAATAACATCGGTCTTAAGAAACCACATTTTAGACTTATGAAATGTTTAGAATGAATGAAGATTTTTTTCAACTGATGTCAAGTTTCATTATGGTTTAGTTAAGAATGACAACATATTTAAATAATAACATTTATCAATATAAATTTGCTACTTGTCATTTTTAATTAGATCATCATTGTTCATCATCTTCTTCGTGATGATATTAAAATGGGATAACACTTATTGTGGCCTTGTTTTCTTTCACACAAACTCATACACACACACACATTGTCTTTTAAACTTTAAAATAAAGTTTTTTCTAAAATTGTTCTCCAGATATTGGTAATTTATATGATTTTTGCATGGAATAGAAACTCTAGTAATTTAATTTTAAGTTGAACTTCAACTTAATATTTTAAGAACTTTATGAGTGCTATGAGTTATAATATCATGACACTATTAGAGCATGGCTTACAGTGAATGAGTAGAAACTACATCACATAATTCTTTCTTTTCATTCATTTAAAAATCTACATTCTAGTTTCTATCCTTCTTTTGAGATTTTTATTTAATTACTATGAGTGTTTGCCTGCTTGTATATCTGTGCATCAAGCATATGCAATGCCCTCAGATGACAGAAATGAACATCAGATATCCTGGGGCTAGAGTTAGAGAAAGTTGTGAGCCATTATGTTGGTGATGGGAATCAAACCCAGCTTCTTTGGAAGAGCCCCAAGTGCTCCTCACCAATGAAACATCTCTCTATCTGCTTTTATTTTTCCTTGTCTTAACTTGTCATTCCTGAAAAGAGAATTTGTCAAATATTAAATTATGGTCTCCTCAGGGTGTTTGCATTTCCAAGTGCTCTGTATTTCTCTTCTATCTCTCTTCCCTCTTTGAATAGGAGCACATCTTTCATGTACATACAAGTGAAGTTCAGTCTGCCATTTTTAAACATACATGCACCCATCCTATCTTTGCCCTAGTAAGCCATCCTAGACTCCAGTAATCAGTGCTTCACTTTCAGGCCAACATTTTAAAAATCCCTAGTATGAGATAGAATATACAATAGTTTTCTTTCTGTGTGTGTCTTGTTTTACTTAATTTGATGATTTCTCTACATTTTTTCTCATAGGCAACTTTGTATGTTAAGATCAATGTGATACATGGGGTGAATAGCTAGCTCAAGCATCTAAACAGTGAATACATCGTTGGATGTCATAAGTATTTAAGAAGACAAATACTTGAAATTACACAAAATTTCTCAAGTCTTCCCTAGACAATAATACAAGAAAATATCTATATCTTTTTATTTTCCCCAAACTCATTCTAAACTTTAGAATCATTAAAATAAAAGTTATGTCATTTGTCAAAATGTAGGCAGTAAGATATTTTAGACAGGTCACTAAATAAAAGATAGTGCCATGGAGTTTAGTGATCCTTGACCATGAGTAAATATATTTTTAGATCGACAATTGCTTATTTACTTTATAAGAAAAAAAGGCCCTGTTACTTCTGTTTTTATGCTCTAGTAATTTTAAGAAATTATAAGTAGATTGTTTTTACAATGCAAACAAGTATCTTTAAGAAACTTGAGTTGCTTGCATAATATATAAAATCACACAGTATCTACGAAGACTGAAAACTATTTATTGTAGTTTTCAAACTTGTAGTGAGGGTATAGAGAGCAGGAATAATTTTAATCATACAGCTATATGCAATGTGTTACATTATGCTAATTGTAAGCCTTTGGATTTTAGAAGGAAGAATAATTCATTTTGGATTTCATTCCCTCTATGGGAAGGAAACATGTAGTACATTAATGTACCCAGGTATATTCCTACACATTATTGAACGACAGGAAGAAAGAACCTTAGAATGAAGGGATTTCTTCCAGTGTTGAACCAACTATTTATTCACAGCACTGATTCTCATCAGAATGGCATCAGGGTATTTGCAAAGGAGAAAAAATATAGTCTTAGTATAGCTCTCTACTTTAACAAATAATAAACCCATGATGGCATGTGGATATTAGTCAAGAATACCTAGGATACAACCTACAGAACATAAGAAGTGTAACACGCAGAAATATCCAAGTGAGGAGGCTCCAGCCCTCTTAAAGTAGGAAGGAAATAATTACAGGAGGCAGATGGAGGGAGGGACCTGGGTGTGAGAGGGAACATGAGAGAAGTCCAGAGGCTCAAGACAATAAAGGAAAATAAGCACCCTTGGGGAGTAGGAGGTGGGGGGGGCAAGACCCTCTAGAGTACCAGAGACTGGGGAGGTAAGATATTCTCAGAACTCATTTGAGTGACCTTAGCCAAACTGCCCAACATTGGGGAAAAGGAACTTGAAAAGTCCACCTCCAGTAGATGGACAAGGCCTCAAGTGGAGGGACAGGGTTTTTAACCCCATAGTCAAAATTCCTGACCCAGATTTGTTCCTGTCTAAAAGAACTGCTTGGACAAAAACGGAGAAGAGACTAAAGAAAAGAAGGTCCAATAGATGGCCCAACTTGGGATCTATCTAGTAGTTTATATATTTCACAATAAGAATATTTTAGCTTGGCATCAGTGATCTCTTCATTGTATGAACACCATAGAGTAGACTAAGAGAAACTTAGTTTGTGTGACACATTAAACATTAGTGTACTGGCTAATTTTTTGTTTTGTTTTGGTTTGATTTTGTTTTGCCAACCCAACACAAGCTAGAGTAATCTGTAAAGACAGATCTGCAACTGAGAAAAAGTGTTCAACAGATTAGATTATATGCAATTCTTCAGGGGCATTTCTAGATTAGTGGATGACAAAGGGACACTGACACGGGTACCATCACCTGGTAGATGGTACTGGGTTGTCTAAGAAAGCACTTTGAGCAGGCCATGGAGGGCAAGCCAGCAAAGAGCTTCACTCTATTGTTCCTGCCTTTGTTCCTGCTTGCTCTGCTGTTCTGAATTCACTTCATGATGAATTTGGACTATAAGATGAAATAAACCATTTTCTTCCCAAGTTGCTTTTGATCAGTGTTTTGTCACAACCAAAATGAGATGGAACTTGTTACCAGAATTGTGGAGTATTGCTGTAGCAGAACTGATGTTTTGGAAAGGATTTTGGAGCTTTGAGTTTCAAAAGCCATTGAATGCATAGAGCTTAAAGAGTTGTTGGTGGGAGCTTAGAAAATGGGAATGCTGAAAAAGAGGAAGACAATGGATTCTTAGCTTATGACTCTTTTGGAAGGAAGCATACTTTATCAGGACCATTTTGATAATATTTGAATGGTGAATATTTAGTTTTTACTTGTGGGGTGCCCCACCCAATTTATATATTTACAATACCAACCCTATACCTAAGGCTTGGGGAACATCACAGAAGTGGATATGGGAAGATAATAAGAGCCAGAGAATCACTATGAAAACATGTCTTCTGCATAATAGAGAAGCTGCACCCATAAAACGTCAATGTGTTTCCCTAAACAAGACTCAAGCAATGACAGCATTATGTGAAATGCCAACATAGCAGGAGGAATATCAAAAGGTAGCCCAATAAACAACAAGCTACAGATAATAAACAACTACTGATAGGGGTAGAGTCAGTGCTTCCCAGGTATTACCCCGTAATTGGTTGTCCAGGACAGAAGTTTCACCACTAAAACCCATACAAACACACTAAATGGACCCAGCAGGTTATATTTATATATTAATTCAAATAGGCAACAATAGTAAAATAGAGCTATTAATTTTGAACAAAGAGAATGTGGAAGGGGAAACAAGAGAGTATGAGGACGTGATGTATATACAGTTCAAGTTCATGAATTGTTTAATGTATAGAAGGAGAGAGAAGACCTGGGCATACATTAAATATTCATTGTTGACTATGAAATCATTTCTGACTAAGGATGCAACGTTGCTAACTCACTTAAGCATTTGTTACCAGAATAGACTGTACCACTGAACTACGAACCAAAACAAACCTTCCTTTCTTAAAAAAGAGAAAAAGCAAGTATATTGGTGAGTAAAAGAAATCCACCTTGTCAGTTTACATAAGGCACTGAAGAATTGAGAAAGAGCAATCAGAAATCCATTTCAAATTTGACATGAGATAGTTTAACACAATTGAAGAGTACAATATCAATTTATACATCCTTTTATATAATAAAGTTTTTACTAGCACAATTGAGACACAAGTCTTCTGAGAATAATTATTTCAGAATTTGCACACATAAACAGGATTTGACATCATTTAAGTCCCTCAAGTGCATCTAGGAGGTCATGGGAAAATGTGTAGCCTTAATTGTAATATAAACTCCAGTATATTTGGGTTTGCTGGGACTGTAGCATGGTCGCTTAGAACAGCAACAAGTATAGACTGGATCTGACCTGAGCTTATTAGGTAAACTGGGTTTGTTGTGAATTGCAAAACCAAAGAATTAGAGTTTCCTAAAACCTTTGGAACTCAGAAGATCAAGACAACATATACCGAACTACTTATGCTGTCTGACTTCAGTTTTGTTTTTATCTGATTGTAATTGTGGTTTAATTCTTCTCATTTATAAGAAGTATTTTGTTATTATTAATATTATTATTATTATCATTATGCAGCCCACAGTTGAGAAATTTGAGACTTTTCATTGTCATTTGTTGCTGTACCTTGATATTCAATTGCTTATTACAGGTTTTTAGATTGTGAATAATAGTTTTGTTCACTGTCATACTTAAATGCTCATACTAGTTATGCTGGCTAGTTTCATAGCAAATTGACAATCTAAAGTCAGCTGAGAGAAAGTAACCTCAATCAAGAAAATGCATCCATATGATTGGACTATAACCATGTCTGTAGGGTATTTTCTTATTTAACGATTGATGGGGCACTGTCTCAGGACTGCTCACCCTAGGTTGCTTAATAAAGAAGGCTAAGCAAAGTATGAGGAGCAAGCCAGTAAGAAAAACTCCTCTACTTTAAATAGCCAGAAATGCAAAGCAATCTATAGGTTTCTCAACAGAAGAATGGATAAAGAAACTGTGGTACATCTATACAATGGGGTATTTCTCAGCTGTTAAAACATGACATTGTGAAATTTGCAGGCTAAGGATGGAATTAGGGAATAAAATATTGACTGACATAATCTAGATACAAAAAGAGAAATGTGGGATGTAGTTGCTTAATATATGTATATTAGCCATTAAATAAATGATAACCAAGCTACAATGCATAGACCCTAAGATATTACTAGGGACTAGGGTAAGACACATGGATCTCCATGAGAGGCAGAAACAGAATAACTGTTTTGGATGGACTCGGGGCAGGGGTGGTAATGGAAATGAAAGAATTGGGGGTGATGGGAATATGGGGAGAGATAGCAAGAAGTGAGTTCCATTTGAGGGGTACTATGGACACCTAATGCAGTGGAAATGTCCTAAAATAGATGAAGATAATCCTAATGAAGTTTCCAAATAATAGAGAAGACAGCATTCAACCGGCCATCTCTTGTCACCAAAGGAAGCTTAAAATACTGGGATTGAGTTATATCCCATTGAGTTGTTGTCCAAAGGGGTCTCATAATAATCTCCTAAACTCAAGATGGTGCCAAGACAATAGGTTTCTCTCCACAAACTGACAGCAAGATCCCATTGCTGAAGACAAAATGAACACAACTTATTGGACATAGAAACATCCAGACTATGCCTACATAGAAACCACTGCCGACATCTAGTATCTTTTGTACATGAAGGTACTCTCCTGGCTACTATAAGAGAAATATAAATGGCAACACGGCCATAAATTCTTTTATATATAATGTTATCATGTCTTTAAAATATGCTAGGTTGTTTCCTCCCATTAGCTTTATGTCCAGTTTTAATTTTAAAACATTTGAAAAGAAAATTGTATGCTAGATTAATGAAAAGTGGAATTTGAAATTTGCTTTTGTGAACTAGAAGGAATTGAATAGGTAAGGGGTAAGAAGTGTTTAGGACAAAGAATAATTTGTATGCTTCTCTAATGGAGCTGTGTTGCTCATGCCTTTGTTAAAGTCTTTTTTTTTTTGTTTTGTTTTTTTGAGACAGGGTTTCTCTGTGTAGCCCTGGCTGTCCTGGAACTCACTCAGGCTGGCCTCAAACTCAGAAATCCGCCTGCCTCTACCTCCCAAGTGCTGGGATTAAAGGTGTGCGCCACCACTGCCCGGCTGTTAAAGTCTTTAGAACTTTACTAAAGAGCAACTGAAACATAATATATGCAAATTTCATAAATAAAGGAATAAGTTTCACAGGTTGAATGTGATGTGATAAAAACTAAACATTACAAGTGTAATAGGAGCTAAGAAGTGCTGGCCTACATAACAGAGTAAAGCCTGTAACTAAAAGCAAAATAGTTCATGTGTCCTTTCCTCTAGATCATAATCTGTATTTTCTCTATAGATACAGGTTGACACTTCTGAAACAACATCAGTTGGATACTGAATTAGATGATTAAGTAAACAGGGGATGGGTGGTAGCAGCCACGTTTCTCACTGATGAACTGTGACGTTATTAACAAGTCGAGGGAATAATTCATGTGGTGATAGTTTAGGACTAGAAGCATTAGTTCCAACTCAGCATAAAGATAATAGGTGAAGGGAGCAAGGACATACAAGCTTATCGTACATGAGTCTTCTCTTTTGTCAGCTGCAAAATCCTAAAACTGTCACACATGTGCTAGCTATAACCATTTTAGTGTCTTTACTTTCTAACGTCATGCAGAATTAAAAGAACTATTGCTCCATAGGAAAAAATGTCTGTTTGTAAGGTTGAGCACATGAGGCTTGTGTGTGGTATGTGTGTGTGTGTGTGTGTGTGTGTGTGTGTGTGTGTGTGTGTATTAGTATATTTGTCTAAAAACAAAGAATAATGTTCAAAATAAACTACTTGTTGACAATTTGATGATTCCTCAAAAAGATGGAGGAACCAATTAAAATATTGGTCTGGCAAGATGGCTCATCAGGTAATGATACCTGACATCAAGTCTGTGAACCTGAGTTCAAGATCTGGTACCTTCAGGATGAAGGAGAGAACTGGACTCCTACAAGCTGAACTCAAGGTATAAAGCAATTGTGTTTGTAATGCAGAGGGCAGATCTCTGCTTCATGTAGATCGGCAACAGTATTGATAAATCATGTTGGTAAAGTGCACTCTTGATTTAATATGATGATATAACTTTTCCTTTGTGGTCTCCATGCTAATAATTTATTAAGCATTTAGTCATGTTAAAGTCATCTAAGTAAAATGATATTAAAAAGATTCTATAAATTATCTACCAGCAGTCTTCAAAGATGTTATGGATACCCCAAAAGAACACACTGATAGATGATTATAGTTAAAGGGGGTATACAGACTATGATGTTTTTAGGTAAATAGACGGACCAAGAAAAGATTATATTAAGTGAGGTATCCCAGATTCAGAATGACAAACACCATGTGTTTTCTTTCATCTGTAGTTCCTAGCTTCAAAACTTCAGATGTAAGTATATAACATGGAGTAACTGTAGAAACCAAGAAAGCATGAAAGGGCCATGAAGAGTTGAGAAAGGAATAGAAGGATACAGATGATATCAAGTGGCATGAAAGAATGGCGAGGGAGCTCCAACTGAGGGGCAGGGAGGGAGATCAATGCCATGGGCAAAGAAGGGATGAAAAACAAATAACACCCAGGCTGTTTAATGAAGCCTCGAGGAATCATACTATTTTATATTTAGCAAAAATTATACACAGAATACTTAAGTGTATAATTTGTATAGGCTATAATGAACTGGCAATACTCTCTACAAGGACCGTAGACAAACAAAATTTCCAGCACCAAGAATGAGAAATCTCCTTCTGAATGATCAGTCAGGATAGTTTGGGTGACTCCCAAAACAATATAGACAATTAATGTAGCCTGGAGTTTATTCTCAGTATTTGAGGGTTGACTCCTTATTGTGGTCAGATGTGAAACCTATGAACCACAAAATGACCAGGAAAACACTATATCCCCAAATATATAATAAGTGGCAACAAAAATGTGAGATAAGTGGCACTCAAGTGTTGGTGGTAACCAATAGCTGTCAAATTGGATTTAGGGACCACTGAGCAAGAGGGCATTCATGGGTTGTACTAGAAACCTAGAAACTTTGTAGGAATAGTGAAGTCATGGGTCACTAATTTATTACTACCATTATATTAGTCCATTTTACTAATTCCTAACTACATTCGCAATCTTATCCTTATACCTACTGTTGGAAGCAACTAGTATGCATCATCAATGAAGTTTCATTTTATAGTGGAGATTATTACAGAAATCCACAACTGATATGATACAGAGATCAACAGATTCTGGGAATCCTAGTCCCAGTGGATTCATCTATATCACAAATATAGCACAGAATAGCACGGAAGAGAGGAAAACTGGAAAATGGCAATATCAATAGGCATGCTTATATGAAAGAGGAAAATCTCTATGGTACTATACCATGGGGCAAAGAAGTATAGAAATTAATAACTGCTTGAAGAAGGGCAATTAGCCTCTCCTCGTGATGGATCCCTTCATGACTATTCAGTGCAGAGTGGTCAGCTCTGAAACCCTATGCACAGGAACAACAAAAACAGATTGAGCTGGTTTTATTTATATATTTGTGTATACATATACATGTGGCAATACTAATCAACAAATAACAGACTATTAGTTCAAGAATGGAGGCCATCGGAGGGGTTGGAGAAAGAGTACCTGAAAGAGGATGAAAGGAATAAAGGCAAGGAGGAAGTAATGTGATTCCATTTTAATTAAAATGTGTTTCTGTAAAGGAAAGAAAAATAGCTATGATAATTAAATGTGAGAAACCTAGAACGTAGAAAAACACAAGGTGACATTTAAGGAACTTTAAGGATTTTAGTTAATGCTTGTTTAACATTGTTGGTTCACTGATGTAAGATGTTTGTAATAGAAACACCTGAATGCAGGACATATATAAACTCTCTGCACTATCTTTGCAACTTTCCTGTGAACCTGAATCAATTCGAGAGCTAAATTTGAAGAGACTGAGACAGTTTGCAAATCATTTCAGTTTAAAAACTCAAATTAAGTCCATTTCTCACTAACACATATTCATGGAAATGAATAATTTAATGTTTCCGAATAAACAATTATAGATAATTAGGAAAAAAATAAAAAAAATATAAATTAAAGAATTATGCCTAGACATAAAAGTGTTGCCACAAGTATTAGAAAAAATGTAGAGCAGAGTCTAATGGGTCAAAGCTGAAAGGGAAGTATTCTGTTGGAACATCAACTCAGGACCTCTGCTTAGCTATGTAAGTATGTGAGCTGTCATTATCCCATAGGAGCAGACGGTCTTGCATACACACTGGGAGACTAAACCTCAGGACCAGTTAGAAAAAAATCAGAGAATCCCAACCTGGGATGTCCAAACAGATACACACTCCTTGTATATTTGTTTTGGTAAACTAAGTATATTAAATTAATGTCAAAGGATGCTGTAGATTTAAAGCACACATACCACAGTGATTTGAAAAGAGTGAAAGCTTCTACAGACCGAGACTACGAAATAACTTCTGCCTTTGAAATAAAAGCTTTCAGCTGTATATAATCTTCAGCTTTTTATGATCTTTCAGCTCAATCATTTGGTTGCTGTCTAATTTTGAGTTTATAATATAATTACTATTCTCTATTCCATTTTTTTCTTCCAGACCCTTCTATATGCCCTGCCCACTCTCCTTAAAATCCATGGCCTACTTTTCTGGTAATTGCTTTTGTATGCATATATGTATATACATATATATTTCTAAATATAAACTCCTCAGCCTGTATAATGTTACTTGTATATAAGTTTTCAGAGCTGACCTTTTGGCACTGGACAACTAATCGGTGTGATCTTCACCAGGGAAGGCACACTGTTTTTTTCCTCAGTTGTCTATAGTTCTATAGTAGGGTTAAGGCCTCATGAGCTTTTCCCTGTCTACTCTGGCATGTCCATTGTTACAGTCCTTGTACAGCTCACAGTTGAGTAGTCAGCTAAATCTTTTATAGATTTAAATTTCTATTACGTAAGACTGTATCCATTGCAGCTAATTGTATATTCTTAAAAAATTGTGTTGTGAGAAAATTATATTGATTATAAGAGAATGGAGCATATACTTCGAATAAGCATGTGGTGATATCAAAAGTGATGTTAGAAGTCATCTTTGGGTGGGTAGTAGGCTATTTATTTATTTGATTGTTGAACATGTTTCCATGTTCATGAAGGATATAGATAATTCTATCACAACATGAACCTTTATGCATAATAAGTGATCTTTACCAATATTTAGCAACAACATCATGTTTACATCTTTTCTTAAAATAATCTTGCTGTGTGTTAATTATTTGTTCACAATTTCACTTAATTTGTATTGCCATGGATGAATCACACATCTTTGATAATTTTTATCGTATCTAGAATGCCACATTCTCCAGTAATTAGCTTAGTTGCAACATCTATCACATACTTTAGAAATAATTTATGATAAAACAAATATTTTAAAATATTGGTTTTTGTGTCCTTAAGTAATTGCCATAAAAACAAAAATTGTAGCTGCAATAATGGGTAAGCGGGAATAACAGAACAGGAAAGGTTACATGGGATGGGAGATGATGAAGAAGGGGTGTGGAGAGGAACAACTAACTCTAAGACCTTTTGAAAAAGCCATGTGAAAACCTACTACTGTATAAGCTTCCTAAAACACACACACACACACCAAGACCACCATCAATAACAAAAAATAATTTAAATGGAGTTATTAGTTATTATACACAGAGTGATAATGCCTACTAGACACAATAAAATAACAAATAAAAGACAAGTGGAAGAAAGGACTCACTTCTTTTGAAGTTGTTGGTGAATGTTGGCACATAGACCTCGATCCTTACAAGTTATTACCAATGCTTCTATTTACCCTCCAGAACTTGTTAGTAACACTGAAGACATAACATATCTGAACCATACATCTGAATACATCTGAACCATAGAATGTGGTCCAGCCTTATTTCTATAAGGCTGATACTGATCCAGAAACTTTATCCCTACTGGATGTTTCATAGTGCTAGGTGGTGCTGTGCATACTACCAGATGGAAAAGAGAATCATCAGTTTTACTCAGCTGTGATCCTCATAAGCTATAATAATAACTAGGCTGGGGAAAAAAAGCTACTGGTGCTAAAGTGGCCTGAATATTATGAAAGTAGCCAACTCTGATTAAATGTAAGGCCCACTTAACAAGATGAAACCCATATTTGTAACTATATCAGGGGCCAAGGACCTATGGACAGACAGATCATAGGCCATAGGGCAAAATCACTACTTGTACTCTGCTAACAATACAGACTATGGAAATGAATACTGAATTGTCAATATAACACTTATTAGCTCACATCTAAACCCTCATCAGAAAAGCTTCTCTTAGTATATGGTGACTGTCATACATTTTTGATGCTGCTGCTGCTATAATAAAAAGCCAACCAAAATTAATTCTTGGGAAGAAAGTTGTTTATTTGTGTTACAGGTTTCAGTTGATTATCAAGAGAAACCCAGGCAGGCACTAACAGGGCCCATAGAGGAATGCTACTTACTGTCTTGATACCTGCAGCTATCTCCGTATGCTTTCTTATACAATTTTGGTGTGGCACTGCCCACACGGGGATGGGTTCCCCCACATCATTTATTAATCAAGAAAATGACAAACATGCCCACAGGGCAAATTGAAGAATCAACTACTTAATTGAGATATCCTCTAGGCAGATAATACTAGGTTTGTTTCAAGTGGACAAAAACTAACTAAAACAGTGATTTAGTGAAGACACCCTAAACTAGTAAGGGTTCAGAGAAAAAGAAAGCATAAATGGGACATCTGTATCACAACTTTATTTTCCAGGGCACAGGAATCATTGTGGAAGTGGTGTGGGAAGATTTTAAGAACTAGCGGCAGCTGGTGAACACAAGGAAACTGTTTCCATATTCAACTGGGCAGTTGCACACATGCACTCAACAGTGGTTGTGATGAGATGCAGAAAACCAGTGCAAGCTGAAGCCAGACAAAATTTCAGCATGGAGGTATTGGCAATTGGTAGATGCTGGGAGAGGGAAATCCAATTTTCCTTAAGAGTGTTGCCCTGGTATGTCAACAAAACTCCAGTGTATCCACCGACCCAAGAGTACAATTACAACACAAATTGGACTCCATAGGATAAAAACAAAAACAAATGCACACTTGGATACCAAGTTAGTTGGGTATGAATGATGGTGTCAATTTGGAAGAAATTAGGAAAGTGAGAGAATATAGTAAAAATATATATTTTATAAAGTTCTCAAATATATATGTACATTTGAATATATGGTCTCAAAAGATATTTTTCCTTTACAATAATGTTTTTGCTTTCCTGTTGTAACTACACATATGTTTGAGTTCAGAGGCATAGAGAAAGGTACTACAGTGTGACTTTTATGAGAAAAGACATAGTGGTTAAAGATTTGCACTCAAGAGGCTAAAGTGATGGCTCCATGCATAAGAATTACCATTGCTCTTACACTGGACTAAGTTCTATTCTCAGCACCCACATTGGGCAGCTCACCACTCTTTGGGCTACAAGACCCTCTCTTAAGGCTTCTATAAGCAACTATACTCACCTGAGCATGTGCCAGATGAAAATACATGAAAATACACATAACTTAGTATTTGTTATCCTTGAAAGAATACATGTCTCTTAGAACCATACTTGCTGATATTAATTATAACCTCACACTAACGTTCTATTTGCTCATTTTCTTCATCTGTCAAATATGAAGAACTTGCCACAACTTAATGATGTATTAATATTATTCACATACTATCAGTCATTTGAGTTGATAATGGCTTATAGGGTAAGTTCAATGTTTGTTGAATGAAATGAATAAATGAGCAAATCAATAATAGTAATTTTAAGAGTACGTGTAGTGTCTATAAATAGTCATGAATAGGAGGTAAGCAAGCAGAAGTTGTGAATGGTGAGGGAAACAGTTATAGCCACAGTACAGGCACACAGTATTACTCAGGACTGGAACCAGTGGTACTTTCATACCTCAGCCTCCATTTAGAAAATGAACCTGATATGTAGCTGTGCTGCTAAGGAAATGTTTTCTCGTTGAAGCTGATACTTCATCAGCTTCACACTTAATATAGGTGGTTCACAGGCTTTCAGTAAATTTAAGGTAATTTATGATTTCATCTTTCTCAAGTAATTTTCAATCAAGTAAAGTTATCCAACAAGACTGGAAGTTGCACATGGAAACATTTTATTTTAAGGTTTCATTAGCATGCATAAATTCACATTCCCTCCCTATCTCTATCCACTTTTGCAAGTAATTGTACAAAATGACTCAACATATGTGGATACCCGTTTTTAGGTTAGCAAATGGGACAGAGCATTTTAAAGTGTTTTAAATAGGAAATATTAGCTGTTGTAATTTAATTTCTAATAATGAACTCAAGTATCCTTCCAAACTGAGGAAAATCTTCTGTGGAAAGCATGAAAACTCACGACGGCAGTACAAAAACCACATTATAGTTTGAGGCTGGATGTTTTGCATGCCTTTTATTCATTACTTATGGGAAATCAGTTTTATTTAATTAGCTTTATATCATTCTCTTTATTCATGAAAGAGACATAATCATCAAGTATATGCATAAGAACGAAATCTTAAATAAATCTTTGATTCCCTTACTACTACTAAGCTTCTTCAAGAAACCTAGTTCAAGTCTTGCTTTCATACTAAGCTGTATTTCTGAAGACCCCACATAGGAATGGACTGAGGAAGGAGAATTGTGTAATTATAGTGAATGTCTTGGTTGATGCTACCTGCTGTGCATATGACCACTCTTGGGTTTAGTACAAATGTACAAATTCCTTTGCAAGGGGAATTCTGCTGCATTCATAAGTCTTTCTGCTCCTGTGGAGATACTGAATCCTGAGCCATCCTAGAGGAACCACTGCACTTAGAGCAGCTGGTAAGAACTCCACCTCACTCCCTAAGCCCCAGAGATACATCTGGGAGCCAGGGACATTCAGGACACACCAGCTACCCAAACCACAGCCCTCCAGAATTCCACTTCCTTCCTCCCCTGCCTGGTCCTTTGGGCTGGGGCAGACACAGAGTTGGTCTGCTCCTGTGGAGATACTAAATCCTGAGCCATCCTAGAGGAACCACTCACCCAGAGCAGAAGGATTTCCAGATCCAAGAGGTGGCCTGAGTCCCAGGAGTTTTTCCACCCAGGAGATTAGGATCATAAGACCACAGAGACATCTGGACTCTGAGGAGCTCTGCCACAAGCAAGATAACTGGAAATACAGACTCCAGTCTTACACAGTGAGGGCAGGTAACACTAGAGTTAACCAGATGGCAAAAGACAAGCTCAAGAACACAAGCAACAGAAACCAAAGTTACTTGGCATCATCAGAACACAGTTCTCCCACCATAGCAAGCCCTGAACATCCCATCACACCGGAAAAGCAGGATTCAGAATTTAAATCACTTCTCATGATGATGATAGAAGTCTTTGATTTGTAAACTCTAACATAGCCAACCTTATAATTCCTGTTTCCAGTTGCATGGTCACTTTTTGTTTTCTCTAAGATAGGTCATTCTATTTTCAAACAATTTTCTGTCTATCATTCTACCATCCATCCATCTATCGCCTATTTATCTTACTGTTTAACTACCATGTATCTATCCATTATATATCTACCTACCTATGTATCATATGTCTGATATTTACAGAGCACATGGTTTTGTTAAAATTTGTAGGGACCTATAACATTAATAAGGACCATTGTGATATCCATATTATTGCATTTTACCTTGTAACCCCCTAACAGTACAGCATATGTTAAATTTATAACTCAAGTGGAAAGTTGATAAATAATAGCCTAAATTTTGCAGCTATTTCCTGTCCCTACCTAATGTCATATTGGGCATTTTTCCATGTTTTTCAGGTTAAAACAAGATGGTAGTCTTAAAGAGGAATAAGTTGCATCTAGAATTGCCCCATCACTGGAAAGAAAAAAAAAAGCAAGATTACCATATGTGTTGCCTCCTAATTTGTTGTAAAAGATAAAAAGTAAGTATGCATAATTTTTTAACTTTGCAGGGGATATCTAAATATACTTTGTCACACTATCCATAAATTTCACAAAAGAAACTGTTTCTTAAAATGTTGAGGTATTTAACTTCTTCCTTAATAGGTCAAATGTCTAAGGACTTTAGGATAGTAATCATCCCTTGCTTACTGCATCCATTCAAAATAATGGCATTGTTGCAATAGATTTTTGTGACATTGTAGGTAGGAAAACATAAAGTTCTTGTATATTAGATCCAGTTATGAATGAAGTAACAATGTTAACTTACCTCAGATTTTTGAAAATGTTAAAAATATCATCTGTTTACACAGTATAAACAGTTTTGTTTGACATGTTTATATGTACAAACAAGTGTTGATCAAATTCACTCACTACTCCCTCTCTTCACCCCCATTACTTCTCCATCCCAATTTCATTCACACATGTATTAAATTATGTGTGTAGGTGTAGGCCCATTTACTGGAAGAAACACAAGTCATTTCTCAGGGGCTGCTTCATTTGTGCTTCCCCACTGCCTACAATCTGCCCGTATCTCCACATTTGAGTGGGACTCCTCGGCTGCTCACACTTTCATGTTGTAAGTGTGGCTAGCTTATCTTGGAAAGACTGCATGCATGCAGCCGCAACCACTGAGCCTGCATTTTAGCTGCCACCTTGTCTTATTCAGTAAACACTTTGCAGAAGTACTTGGCAACCTCTGGCTCCTAGAATCTTTCTTCTTCTTTGTCTGCAGAAATTCCTGAGCCTTGAGAGTCATGGGTGTGATGTGGATACATGGATAGATGCTCTCTAAGGCAATCTATTTTCAATTTGCCTTACAAAGTGGAATGTGGATAAAGGCATTTTGACAAGTCACTGGTTATATGTCCTGTATGTAAGGCTTCAGCAGTAAGCTTTGGAAATGACACAATTTAAACCAGAACAGCCAGGACCTAGACTAACACTTTGTTAACTATACAATACTCTATAGCCATTCTCCAGGATGAAGTTTCTATTGGAAAAAAAACTATGAAAGTAATCAGAAGTATGTTAAGAACAAGAATCATTGCATGTTTATGGTCTTTAATGATAGTGTTAATCTCTTCCTATCCAACAGCATGATGGCCTCTAATCAAGAGTACAGACTCATTGTGCTACTTATCAAACATTCTACTTTCAACCATACTGTCTTGGGGTTTCTCTTGCTGTGATTGAACACCATGACTAAATGAAAGCTGGGGAGGAAGGGTTTATTTGGCTTACACTTCAACATCATAGTCTATCACTGAAGGAAGTCAACGCAACAGATCAAACAGGACAGGAACCTAGAGGCAGAAATTGATACAGTCTATAGAGGTGTGCTGGTCTCTGACTTGCTCAACGTAATTTGTTCAGCTTGCTTCCTTACAGAAGTCAGAACCACTAGCTTGTAATGCATTGAGGCTTCCTATATCAATCACTAATTCATAAAATGCCTCACAGGCTTGATCACAGCCTGATCTTACAGAAACATTTTCTCAATTATGGTTTTCTCCTCTCTGTTGACTCTAGCTTGTGTCAAGTTGGTCGAAAACTAACCAGGACACACAAACACTATAGAAATGACCAAAGAGTGAGTCCTTGACCCTGTGATTATTTTTAGGGCAGCTTCTTGTCTGGAATTCCTGCTAAGTTCACTTTCTGATTGGAATGAAGGGACACCATTGCTACTTAAAAGAAAATCCCCTATTCTACATATATTTGGGGCTCAATAATATTTTAGATGTTAGTGAGCACAAGTTCCTTTTTCTCACTTATGCTCTTGTCCAACCTGCCAGTGGACTTCTGAGAGACCTATGTCTTATCCTATGATGTAGTCCTGACGACCACAGATCTTGCTAATTCAGTGATCTTTTCTCTGGAATGTATTTCTATGGTGGGTGTTTTGTTCTTACATAGGCCTGGAAAAACATAGCCCTGTGGAGATATAGCCAGAAGAAAAAGATTTAAGGAATGCAAAATAAAGATGTTTTCTTTACACTGCATTGACATAATACTGAGTCTGATACCCAGCTTACACATTTAAAAATGACTGTACCTAATGGTGTGATACAGACATCCCATAGCTGCTAGCCATTCTTTCAGTAAGTATTCCATGGATACATGGATACAGTCACAGAAAATATCTTATGAAGTATTGTTACAGTATAAAATTACTAGAGGTAACAAACGTTTCCACAAAGAAAAATTATTAAGCTGTGTTACATCAAAATACATAAATCTGGAAGAAATTGTTGGGGTCAATAAATACTTTTTAAGAAGTTGTGATTGACCATGAGTTTTGCCAGCTAGAGACATATAAGAAAGTTGATGTGATCTTTGCGCCCTCAGAGCTTGTATTATGGATAATAAAATAGACAACTGCCAAATAAAGTCTGCTGGATGAAGATGAGGGGCAAAGTCTAATTATATGATTGAAAAATAGGTAGGGTGAAAGAGGAAATGTAGGGAAACTCTAACATAGAGCAAACAGGAAGTGGAGAAAATACCTCAGATCCTGAAGTGAAATGTAAATAGTAACATGGGACCTTAATGTCAAAAACTGAAAGTGGAATAATGTAACAAACAGTACTAACAACAAAGAATAAACAGGGACAAGGAATAAAAGAGGTAGGTGACCCCTGACTGTCACATCTCCTCCGGTAAGTTCAGGGCCCAAGTAATTAGAAGAGAGACGATCTTATGAGGAAGAAATGCTGTCTGTAATTTAATGTAAGCAAATAAATAAGATAAGGATCTGAGAAAGCATCCACAAACTTCCACAAGAATGTAAGGCGATTAGTTTCAATATATCATTGTAAGATTTCCCCTCATGCTGTACATATGAAGGGAGACAAACTGGCTGAAGATTATGTGAGTGATGTCCCTTTCATGTAATGAGTGCTACATTTCTGAATCTTACTCCTCAGATTTAATTTACATTCTGAAAAAAAATTGTTTTTAAAAGCTACAAAAGATAAAAGTGTAGAGCATAATTTTCAATGAAGGGTTAAAATCCATAGGTAATCATACACAGTGCAAACATGCATATTAATTCTCTTCTATAATTAACATATACTTAATTTTATTTATTTGCTTTCAACTTGGCAAAACTAACACTTTTAACATATGCAGAAGACTGGAATTGTCAAATACAATTAAAGAATAATGAGATTTAAATAAGAATATATGTATTATGAGCTACAATGTAAAGCATGCTGAAAGCATTTGAGTTACTAAAACAAAGTTGCAAATGCTATAAAACTCACTTCAACATTATTTACAAATGAAAATATGAAATGAATGTCTTCTTAAAATAACTTTAGAAGTGTTACCTTTTAAAATGTTTCAGTTTTAAAATAAAACATATGGTAGGTAGGAATTTTAAAATAAAATCCAGAAATCCTCTGCAGTCTTAATAAAGATTGTCAGCATTGAGTTGAAATGTCTATCCAAAACCTGAAACTGGTCCAGTATTTTTAAATGTTTGATTTTCAAAAATCTTATAACATAAGTAGTTTAAAAGGCCAATTAACAAAAATGTGAATTTCTTTAATGTTTATTTCTTCAATTTCTACAAATAGGTATGACTAGGCCCTCAAGAAAATAATTAGTCCACCTGATTACAGAATAGGATAAAAGTCATAAAGGGAAACAAACAAAAATATTTTGAAACAAGTATGCTGAAATGCCATATCAACAGACTCCTTTAAATTATCTATTTTAAACCGATTGGCAAAAGGTATCATCAGCCTGTTCTGGTTAGTACAAACCTAGACTGATTTGTGCCACTCTGGGAGAAAAGAATCTCAACAGATTGGCCGCCTGTAGGCCTAGAGGCCTATAGGCCAAGCTGTTTGGTGTTTTCTTGATTAATGATTGATGTATTCGAACATAGGCCATGACGATGGTGCCATCCATGGGTAGATTGTCCTGTGTGGTACAAGAAATCAGAATACACAAGTCATGGGGTGAATGCCAGTAAGTAGTATTCATCCATGGTCTCTGTTTCAGTGCTGGCCTCCATACCCCTGCATTGAGCTCTTGCCTGTCTTGCCTAATTGATGAATTGTGATGGAGAAGTATAAGCTTTCTTCCTCAATCTGCTTTTGGTCATGGCCCTTATCATAGCAATGGAGACCAAACTAGGACACAACCTTAAACAGGAAAGCATCTCCTTGAAGCAAATAGAGGTTAAAGCAAAGGTCATAGCTGGATGAGATGCTAGGAATAAAGGAAGCTTGAGAACGAAGTCCTCAAGAAGATGTAGGTATAGAACCTTATGTCTCAGGGAACATTGCAGAAGAGAGGGTGAAAAAAGGTGATGGAGCTGGAAGGTATGGAGAAGGGTCATGAAATGCCATCTCTTAAGCGGAACACAGACATGGCAATTATGAACTCATGGCAGCTGTGGTTACTGGTTCTGGGCCCACAAAAGTAGCGTCAGCTGAACACTTAGCTTTGGAGGAGGAGCTCCTGTAGTCCTGCCGCTTATTGTTGGCAACTAGCAGATTCTGAGACAGAGACACAGTATCCATTTTTTCTGACTGGTGAGTAAGAGGGAAATAAAGTGAGAGCTAAACTATCCCGGAAACATCAGAACAAGCAGGAAGTTCTCGAAGAACAAATTTAATTATGGGAGCTCTCAGACACTGAACCGCCAACCAAAAAACATAAACAGGATGGAACGAAGTCCCCAGCACACATGCAGTTGACCTGTAGCTCAGACTCCTGGTTGCCTTGTCCGGCCTCAGCGGGAAAGGATATACCTAATCTAGCAGAGACTTGATGGGCCAGAGAGCAGATACCCAGGGGGCCCAATCTCTCAGAGGGGTAGGGGAAGAAGGATGAGAATTGGGGTTTAGTGAGGGGGGATCTAAGATGGGGCAGCATTTGAGATATAGATAGATAGATAGATAGATAGATAGATAGATAGATAGATAGATAGATAGATAGATAGATAGATAGATAGATAGAAAAATAGATAGATAGATAGGTAGATAGATAGATAGATAGATAGATAGATAGATAGATAGATAGATAGATAGGTAAAAATTAAAAAGAAATAGAAAACAAATAAATTCAAACCAATGTAGATTGTAATAGTATCTAGTGTATTAGTAATTTCAGGCATTACATTAAGACAATTAAATAACCTCTGTATTAATAATTTCAAGATTCATTTTGTGTAGGAATCCTTGGATTTTTATTGAAAGGTCGAGTATCTTGATTGCAGTTCAACAATAAATAAGCAGGAACTCTGTAAAGACGCCAGGAGTCTGACTTTAAAAAAATCCCCCAAAGAGCTTGGAAGTAAGTAATCTTCTTAACTCTGCTGCAGAAAACATTGTTTGTGATTGAAGACAGGAGCCTTCAGTCTTGTGCTCCTACCAGTGTACCTGAAAATATTTCAGTGTCTCTCTGTCATACTACCACTCTAAAACTGTAAGTTCAAATCAGTCCTTCTTTCTACAAATTGCATTGATCATGGTGTTTTTATTGTGGAAAATTAAAAGTAATTTATATGAAAGTTAATAAAACTTTCAATCCACGAAAAGGCTGAATAAGTTAATTATTTATGGTACCTATATTGAGTAACATCAGCAGACGTATAGTGATCCACATTTTGAGATGCTCAAGAAATCTAGGACAAGTTTAGCCACCAACACTGAGGTCTCAATGGTACAAAAGCCATCCTGAACTGTATGTAGTATCCACAAGCTAATGGCCGTTACTAAATGTAGGAACAAGCTGTGAATCTCAAGCCACATGTGGCCCCTGTGCCTGACATGTGAGCTGGTGTTACCTGGATTCAATTTCTAATTTTACTCAAATCTAAAAATATTTATGGTATTCAGCACATGGAAAAATACTTTGTTTATACAACTGAAATACAGAGAGTTTAATTTGTTTATAACTACATTTAAGATATATATATATATATATATGTGAAGATCAAATAGTAATTTAATATTCTATTATTAATTAAAAGTCTTAAATATAAAAATATAAACAGTCCTTATCCCTGTCCTGGTCTGTCCTCCAACTGTTCCTCATCCCATTCTTCCTCCTCCCTCTTCCCTGTCTCCAAGAGAATGTCCCCACCCACTACCCCCACCCCATCAAACCTTTCTATTCCCTGGGGCCTCAAGTCTCTCAAGGGTTAGATGCATCTTCTCTCATTGACACAAGACCAGGGAGTCCTCTGCTGTATATGTGTCGAGGCCTCATATCAGCTGGTGTGTGCTTTCTGATTGATGGCTCAGGGTCTGAGAGATCTCAGGGATCCAGGTCAGTTGAGACTGCTGGTCTTCCTATAGGGTCCCCTCCTCCTCAGATTCTTCCAGCTTTTCCTTAATCCAACCACAGGGGTCTCTGGCTCCTGTCCATTAGTTGGGTATAAAAATCTGCATCTGACTCTTTCAGCTGCTTGTTGGGCCTCTCAGAGGGCAGAGGGCATCAATGCTAGGCTCCTGTCTGTAAGCACACCATCGCATCAATAATCATGTCAGGCCTTGGAGCCTCCCCTTGAGTTGGATCTCAATTTGAACCTGCCATTGGACCTCCTTTCCTTCAATCTCTTGTCCATTTTTGTCCCTGCAGTTCCATTTCACAGTTAAAGACTCTGACCAATTGCTCCTGTCTAAAAGAACTGAAATGGCTCATCTCTGTTAGGATTGACATGCTACTTTGAGAAGCTTGTTGCTTCTACAGATTATCCTTGTTTAGTCTAGTGTTTTTTGCCATTGCATTGTACAAAGTTACACAAAAGTTGTTACATTTTAATATTATTATCATAAATATATATCATTGTTTTCACAAAAGAGGACCCTTGAGGTAATGAATATTTTTGGTGTAATCAAATGGATAAGTACTTGCAAGCTCTGAGAGCATGGTCTCAAAGAAATGAAGCTAATGTATTTGCCAGCGTTTACCAGTACTGTGCCCCAATACTCAGAACATCCAAGAAGCAAAAAGAGATAGGGGTAGGAAAAACAAGATCACAATTCACTTAAAGAAATCTAAGAACATTGTGATGGTTTGTATATGCTTGGCCCAGGAAGTGGCACTAGAAGGTGTGGCCTTGTTGGAGTAGGTGTTTCACTATGGGTATGGGCTTTAATATCCTCACCCTAGCTGCCTGGAAGTGAGTATTCTGCTAGCAGCCTACAGATGAAGATGTAGAACTCTCAGCTCCTCCTGCATCATGCCTGCCTAGATGCTGCCATGCTCCTGCCATGATGATGACTGAATGAATCTCTGAACCTGTAAGCCAGCTCCAGTTAAATGTTGTCCTTTATAGGACTTGCATTGGACATGGTGTCTGTTCACAACAGTAATACTCTAACTAAGACAAACATGAAGTTGTACAGCAATACTTAGCCTCTTGTATGAGAGAGTGTGTGTGTGTGTGTGAGAGAGAGAGAGACAGAGAGAGAGAGAGAGAGAGAGAGAGAGAGAGAGAGAGAAAGGAGAAGGAGAGGGAGAAGGGGAGGAAGAAGAAGAAGAAGAAGAAGAAGAAGAAGAAGAAGAAGAAGAAGAAGAAGAAGAAGAAGAAGAAGAAGGGTATATAGACAACTTGTCAATTATACAGATTTTCTTTTCTTAAAAGAGAAATTGATGAAAATAATCTTTTACAGACCTAAGGAGAAAGTCAGATTGTCTTCTTTACCCAACAATTGCAAGTTTATAAAACAAAGACACAGTTATTGGGATTGAACATGTTAAGCTTGTTGCAAACACATTGTTAGCCTTGGCTACCAGTGGCCTGACTGATATTTAAGTATAATTATGCATTAATAAAAATATATAACTTTGGTTTTCGTTTTCTTAATGATCCCTCTCTGAAGATGTTCAAACGTCTTCAAAGTGATGTTTCCTTGATGAGGGGTGATGTTTATAAGGAGAAATGTTTATAAGGAGAAAAAGTTTATAAGGAGAAATGTTAACATTGTTGTTATGATTATGATGATTTAGGAAAGTGGTGATTGTAAGTTCTACTCCAAAATTCATGACTTCACTAGCACTAAGTATTTTGCTAGTTTTCCAGTATTGTGCATGATTTCCCTCTTGTTCAACAGGTCTTAAGTTCAACTAGTTACCACTAAGGTATATGTCATTTTCACATGCTGGTCATTGTGGCTCACTGTGGTCATGGTTGAGTACAGCTGATTTTTCCCTTCTCTGGAAGCTTGCATGATACGTTCTGGTACTATAACAGCTAATCCACATGAAAGAGTCATTTAGATCAGTTCTAGATCAGCAGTGTTTGGGCCCTGTTTCTGAAGTGGACTGAAGTTTCTGAAGTGTACACTCATAAAGTCTCACAACATGACTATCTAAAGAAGAACACCAATAGATATACCTATGTGGATATGGAAAGCTCATAAGACCTCAACCCTATACAAAGAACTGCACTCAACTAAGGGATACTGAGAGTGGGAGAAATAATCTACCCCATGGAACAACACACCAGTTGCTCATCCAATACTAAATGGTCAGACCTGAAAATATACAACAAGTAACATTATACAGACTAAACCTATTATATTCAGTATATTTGCATATATTCAACAACAATTATTGAATAAAACATATATTATAATATGATAAATATTAAATTAACACAAGGGATGAATTTTGAAATTATCTCATCAAGGCATAAGTAGATGGTATATATGAGGTAAATGCTAACAAAGAAAATTCAGAAATAGTAAATAAATGGTTTAAGTTATTATAATCATCTTCTAATTCTCTACCCTCTCTATTGAGTGATGGTTGAATATAATTTGTTTTCTATTTACTTAAAAATACTTACCTGTCAGAAAGAACTAAACACAGGATTAGTACAGCATCTGGCAAATATTTATAAGCTATGCCAATGAAGACAGATGGGCACCGAGGCTTCAAAAATCTGGTTTATTTTATGTCCTGAAATGACAATGAATAATGGTCAAATATAAAACTGAGTGACATTTTCTCTGCATTTGAGAAGGATAAAGTAAAATTTCCTTTGAAAATCTAGCCACAATATTTTTCATTCTTTTGTATAAATAATGATAGTGGATAATTGGTTATTACTTCTATTTCTTAACGCTAATCTCCTAGTGTTATATATAGGCCCCAAAAAACATAGAATAAACAGAAATTTTCTGTATAAGTGAGAGAGTATATGCATACCATACAATTATAAATCAGAAAATACATGACATAGTCTCATTTTTATAAATTATAATTCACTACATGTCTTTGTCTCTCAAGTTTACAGTGTCATTGCTATCTCTTGGTTTGTATTCCTAGCAGTTCAGCCTCTAGCTAGACCATACTCAGTTTTTAAAGCATTTGAATATCATTACCACTCCTCTTCTAACTTTGAAATCTCTGGTAACAGCCTCACGTGTTGTTTTATGAGTTAATACAGACTTGGCATAGTTGAAATTGTTATGCATCTGAAATTATTGCATGCCCATCCATAAACTTCCAAAATGAATGACGGTGCAGCTTCTATTATAGTAACAACATATGAGCACAGTCTCGTGCAAGGTTGCAGATGCAAGGCCAGACTGAGTTTAGGAATCTGAAACCTCTACATTTCTACATTTCCTAGATCTTTATAATGGAGTCTACGTCTATGTTGCGCATATGATCATTTTTTGGTTAAAACTATAAGAACACACACACACACACATATACATTCATATATATATATATATATATATATATATATATATATATTTCCAAGTTGGTTGATTTGGTTGACTCTCATTGTAAAATTTTCTGGTGCAGTTTGAAAATACTCTCAGAGTTCCATTTCTAATAAATTTAGATAGTACTTATGCATTGTTTTGTGAACAGGAAAAACACAGGTCCACTCTTCCAAAGCTCATTATCTACAATGATAAAAAGGGAAAAATAGGAAATGGAGTCTCCAACATAATCACCAACTGATAATTTTGTAGAAGACTTTATCACCTTCTTCTTGAAGCACATTATATGTCAATTCTACATTTACACAGAAAGAAATCAGAGAAACTATCCTAGTCACCAAGTACGATAGTTCAAATAAGATATCTTGGAATAAACCTGCTCAAGGAAGTGAAAGATATCTATAATACAAATTTTAAAGTCCTAAAGAAATAAATTAAAATGCAAAATGTATGAAAGCCCATATAGGAACCTATTATAAGGTAACTTAAATAATAAGGAAAGATCTTAAGAATTCTGGGTATTCAACACTATATCCAGATGTGATAGATTTTTGCACAGAAACCAAGTCCAGATGTGATAGATTTCCGTACAAAATCAAGTTCCAAGTTAATAATAGCACTTCATATATGGAGGTTCCTTAATAATGCAAACTCTTGCAACCGTGACTGGGAAAAAAACTATCTGTGATCATAGCTCTAGGAGATCCAACGACTTCTACTGAACTTTGAAGATATGAGGCATGTATGTGATGCACATACAAGTAAGATCTTAGGGTTTTATTTCTATAAAGTGACACATTGACCATAGCAACTCTTATCAAGGAAAACATTTAATTGGAGCAGGTTTACAGTTTCAGAGGCTTAGTCCATGACCATCATAGCAGAATGCATGACAGCCTGAATGTAGACATGGTCCTGTAAAAGTTAAGAGTTCTACATCATATGCCACAGACAGCAGAAGGAGACTCAAAGCCTGCCCCCACAATGATATACCTCCTCCAAGAAGACCTAATATCAATTCTCTTTAAACTATTCCACAAAATAGAAACAGAAGGAACTCTAGCCAATTCATCCTATGAACCCACAAGTATGCTCATTGCTTAACCAAGCAAAGACCCAAAAAAGAAAGAGAACTACAGACCAGTCTCCCTTATGAATATTGATGCAGAAATACTCAATAAAATTCTCAGAAACCAAATCCAAAAACACATCAAAACAATCACCCATCATGATTAATTTGGATTTACCCTAAAAATACAGGGATGGTTCAATATAGAGAAAACCAACAATGCAATCCACTATATAAAAAAAACTCAAAGGAAAATTTAAAAAAAAAAACATGATCATTTCACTAGATGTTGAGAAAGCATTTGACAAAATTCAATACCCCTTCAAGGTAAAAGTCTTGGAAAGAACAGGAATTCAAGGCCCATGTCTAGACATAGCAAAAGCAAACTAGCAGACAATATCAAACTAAATGGAGAGAAACTTGAAGCAATCCCACTAAATCAGGGACTAGATAAGGCTGCTCACTCTCTCCCTACTTATTCAAAATAGTACTCAAAGTCCTAGCCAGAGCAATTAGACAACAAAAAGAAGTCAAAGGGATACAAATAGGAAAGGAAGAAGTGAAAATAACACTATTTGCAGATGATATGATAGTATACTTAAGTGACCCCAAAACTTCCACCAGAGAACTCCTAAACCTGATAAACAACTTCAGCAAAGTGGCTGGATACAAAATTAACTCAAACAAATCAGTAACCTTCCTATACTCAAAGAATAAATAGGATGAGAAAGAAATTAGGGAAAGAACAACCTTCGCAATAGGCACAAATAATACAAAAATAACTTGGTGTGAATCTAACGAAGCAAGTGAAACATCTTGTATGACAAGAACTTCAAGTCCCTGAAGAAAGAAATTGAAGAAGATCTCAGAAGATGGAATGATCTCCCATGCTCATGGATTGGGAGGATTAATATAGTAAAAATGGCCACCTTACCAAAAGCAATCTACAAATTCAATGCAATCACAAACAAAATTCCAGCTCAATTCTTCATAGACTTAGAAAGAGCAATTTGCAAATTCATCTGGAATATCAAGAAACCCAGGATAGCAAAAATTATTCTCAACAATAAAAGAACTTCTGGGAGAATCACCATCCCAGATCTCAAGCTGTACAACAGAGCAATAGTGATAAAAACTGTATGGTATTGGTACAGAGACAAGCGGGAAGATCAATGGAATAGAATTGAAGACCCAGAAATGAATCCACACACCTATGGTCACTAGATCTTTGACAAAGGAGCTAAAGCCCTCCAGTAGAAAAAGGACAGCAGTTTCAACCATTGGTACTGGTTCAACTGGAGGACAGCATGTAAAAGAATGCAAATCAATTCATTCTTATCTCCTTGTGCAAAGCTCAAATCCAAGTGGATCAATGACCTCCACATAAAACCAAATACACTGAAACTAATAAAAGAGAAAGTGGGGAAGAGTCTCAAAAACATGGGCAAAGGGGAAAATTTCCTGAACTGAATACCAATGGCTTATGCTCTAAGATCAAGAACTGACAAATGGAACCACGTAAAATTTCAAAGCTTCTATAATGCAAAGGACACTGTCAATAGGACAAAACAACAACCAACAGATTGGGAAAAGATCTTTATTAATCCTGCATCAGGTGGAGGGATTAGATCCAATGTATACAAAGAACTCAAGAAATTAGACTCCAGACAAATAACCTTATTAAAAAATGGGGTACAGAGCTAAACAAAGAATTCTCAACTGAGGAAATTCGAAATGTTCAACATCCTTAGTCATCAGGGAAATGCAAATCAAAACAACCCTGAGATTCCACCTCAAACAAGTCAAAATGACTAAGATAAAAAACTCGAATGATAGCAGATGGTGGCAAAGATATTGAGAAAGAACATTCCTCCATTGTTGGTGGGATTGCAAGCTGGGACAACCACTCCGGAAATCAGTCTGGCAATTCCTCAGAAAATTGGAGATAGTATTACCTAAGGACCCAGTTATGCCACTCCTGGGCATATACCAAAAATGCTCTAATATATATCAAGGACACATGCTCCACTATGTTCATAACAGCATTATTTATAATAGCCAGAAGCTGGAAAGAACCCAGATGTCCATCAACAGAAGTATTTACACAATAGACTACTACTCAACTATTAAAATGAATTCATGAAATTCTTAGGCAAATGGATGATGGATCTAGAAAATATCATCCCGAGTGAGGTAACCCAATGACAAAAGAACACACATGGTATACACTTATTGATAAGTGAATATTAGCCAAAAAGCTCACACTACCAAAGATACAATACACAGATCACATGAAGCTCATGAAGAAGGAAGACCAAAGTGTGGGTGCTTAGATCTTTCTTAGAAGGAGAGACAAAATAACCATAGGAGCAAATATGGATACAAAGTGTCGAGCACAGACTGGAGGAGGGACCATTTGGAGACTTCCCCACCTGGAGATCCATCCCATGTGTAGTCACTAAATGAAGACAATGTTATGTATGCCAGAAAATGCATGCTGACAAGAGTCTTATATACCCGTCTCCTAAGAGGCTCTTCCAGAGCCTGACATATACAGATGTGGATGTTCGCAGTTTCTAATATGGGGAAGAGGTTATGTTTGTGTTTTTTTTTCTGCAGGATGCTGAAGGAATATGGTGGATGCCAGAGTGATTGGTAAGACATGCTGATGCTGGGACAAAGGATGATGCTGACCTGTGAGTTTGCTGAATATTCTGACAATCGGTGACTGGGAAGCTGTATTGGATATGTGTTCCTGACCCACCTTTCCTTTCCTATATCCCAGATGGGAGAAGCTGCCTGGCCTCAAGTGTTTATACCTTGAGGGACACAGAATCAAAAAGAGAAGTTATAATGACTGTTTTATTTTTCTTAAATGTGACCAATTATTTGGACACAATCATGTATTGGTCTAGAAATCAATCCAATATTGAAAATAACAGTCTTCATTTGGAATTCTGATTTTGGACATTTTCAGAGACATATTTGGAAGTTAGCTGCAGTTCTCTATGATGTTATGTTAGCAAGAAATAAAGTTGGGGCAGGATCTAGATTTCACACAAGTGTTAGCCCATGTGTTAAGGCTCTTTTAACTGTCAAGTTAAAATTACTTTTGTTTCTTCTACAGTATTTAATGTAAGTTCTATTGATTGTACACTTTCTAATTGTGTTAGTGTGTTGCAACTTGGCATGTCTGTTATGGGGATCTATCAACCAGCTTTTGTTTTATTGCCCTGAGTATTACAGAACCTTGGTTCTCTGAAAAAAAGGTTGCAAGTACTGGAAGAAATGAGTACATCTTTAAGCTGAAGCAAGAGGGTAGTGGGCTTGATTATTGCTGGTATAACAGATTTAATTACATTATGCTAGCACCACTGCTTCTGCTATTGCTTTGAAACAAGAAGTTAAGACAGCTACTTTTGTAAATCATTTAGAAAAATAAATGTTGCTAGTGTGTTGAGTATACAAGAGGATTTAGATAGGCATTTTGAACAATGTATTGATGCTCTTTATCCTATTCAAATTATTGAAAGGAGGTTCAGAGTTTAAGAGTAAGGAGCCATCTTGAGTGTGATGCCAAATACCAATGGAGCTGTATTACTTCTAAAATTTACAGTGATCATCGTTATAATTTGGAAAAAGTTTAAAGATACTTGCATGGTATCTGGCATAAGTCTAACATCTCTCTGGATGTTTTAACTTTGTATAGTGAGTGTATAAATGTAAAGAATGCTGCTTTGGTGAACGTTGATGCAGCAGATACTTCTGATAAAGTTACCTATGGCCCGAGGTCAGTGTTTCTATTTTAGTCAAGCTTCAAGAATAGCATATATATCTTGTTCATGCTAACCCTTTTTGTCCTGAGAATTTTATTCCTGCCCATCCTGTCAAAGCTTGTCTTTAACAACATCAACATGTTGGCAGTCAAAGTATATGACTTGAAACTGAAAATGGACCCCCAGGCAGAGTTATTAATTTAACAGGCTAGCAAGCCAAGGATGGGTAAGATTCTGCACAGAGCCTTACCAACCTAAGACATAAGTGCGTTCCTTTTGATAATGCATATTCCATGACAGGTAAGGAAGGCATTCTTGTCAGAATGACCTAAGACAGGCTCAGTCTTGTTTATGAAATAAAAAAGAGTGAGATGTGGAGAGCTTTTGGGGCTGCTTGAAGGAATCTGACATTGGCCAAGGACAAGGAAAAGGGCTGCTTGGCAGGTTTCTGACATTGACCATGAACAAGGAAATGGGGTTCATGCAGGAATCTGACATTAGGCTAGGTCAGGGAAGTAGACTCACATATTTTGGTCACCCTGAAAATCCCTTAGAAACTGATTATAGTAGTGATCACAGGACTTTTTTTTATTGCCTTGCTTGTTCTTTGAATATTTGTGCTATTGTCTTGCTTGATATATATATATATATATATGTATATATATATATATATATATATATATACATATATATATATATATATGATTATATGCATCTATTTTATTGCTAGCGCCTCAACCTAGAATTGACCATAGTACTTCAATGTAACTCAAATGGTATAAAAAATAAATTAAAAAATGATAAGTGGTTTACTGAGACTTTTTCTGTCACATTCTCTGTTATTATTATTAATTTTATTAAAAACAAATGTTTTTCATTAGTTGTGAAATATTAAGACCAATAAGAAGATATAGCTGAATGTAAGCAGTAGTAACCAATTTTGATATTTATTAATAAGAAATTATTATTTTTCATCAATTAATAAACTAAAAATTACTATTTTTACTAAGAAAAAATGCAGAGCAAACAAGGGAGCTGGCATCAGAACAAGGTTTCACTCTTCACCAAATTACTCTTATGTGTTCATACTATTGAAACCTTCTAAAGAGAAGTCAAAATAAGGATGCTATGATGATTAGTTTTATATATCAATATGAAAGAGTATAGGTTGTGTTGCAGCCTGTCCCCTAGCACAGCTGTAGCCATTTTCATGTCTGCCAGCAATTTCGTATTGTAATATGCCTGTCAGTCATTGAGACAGAAAAGTAACCACACTTAAAACAATGTTATACTGAACACATATCCTGTAATATTCTGTATGTTATGAGGTTTGTTAATCTTTTTTTATTGAGGTTTGTTAATCTTCTAAAATTCCATAATTTGAGCTAATCAATCAGTCTTGGGGTATGTGTTCATTAAACCACCCATGTTTTAAACAATATTAGTTTTTGTGTGGTTTATGGGGCGACGACTGGACCTGAGCAGGTTGTCCATATATTTAGTCAAATATCTCTATATGTTTAATTTAAGACCCATCGAATTAGATGCCAATATGAACTATTAGGTCTAAAATGGCTTGAGTCAGGGACATCAACGAGGCAGCAATTCCAGCACCTGCACATGAGCTCATTGAGATTTTCATGGATTTAGCATTTATAAGCTAGCCCAAAAACATGTCTAGTGCACCAGATTTCAGCTGGTCAATCAGTCTTGGGGTGTGTGTTCATTAAACCATCCACGTTTTAACTGAGATCAGTATTTGTGTGGTTTGTGGAGTGACTACTGGACCCCAACAGGTTGTCCAGATATTTATTAAAATATCTCTAAGTGTGTTTGGGGGAGAGATAAAGATTTGTTTGAATAGATCAAATTCATTATCTTCAAAATGTAGGTGGCACTCATACAACTTGAAAATCTTAATAAAATAAAAGGTTGCATTTCCTAAGAAAATTTTTCACTTACAACATTAGAACTAAGACAAGGGCCTAAAATATTAGTGCTTGTTGGTTGTTAGACTGATCTGTTGTTCCTCAGAATTACACTGTTAATTCTCCCAGTTGCTGGGTCTTTCAGTTTGTACTGTAATGGCCCTATTATGGACTTTCCAACTCACCTGTCATCATACTTATGATAATCAACTCATAATAGATTTATATGTACACATATCTTATATCTGTAAGTTCTGTTTTTCTAGAGAAAACATTATTACTAATAATTTTTACCGAAAACATTTGTACAAAAAATTGTTCTTGAGAACAGTTTTACCAAAATAATTTTTAAGAATACATAAATACATTAAAGTATACATATTAATATGGACAATATATTTTATATGTTACAATATTACTAGGCATTGCTAATTGTAAATGATCTAACATAATGTAACAGACAGATCTTAGATGTGTCTATGAGAGTGAACTAGACTGGACTAGCTCAGGTTAAAATATTTTTCTTGAATGTCAGCATCACTTCTGTCCTACACAGAATAAATAGAAAAAAAAGGAGTAAAGTTCAACACTCTTGTTTCTCTTCTTTCTTTTTCTTTCCTCCTCCTCCTCCTCCTCCTCTTCCTCCTCCTCCTTTTTTATGTTTAAACTTTATTTTTTAATCAATATTTATTTTTATTTTATATTAATTATTTATTTACTTTACATTCTAATCACAGTTTCCCCTCCTTCCTCTTCTCCCAGACCCTCACTTTCTCCTCAGAGAAGAGGAAGTCACTCATAGATATCAACCTACCTTGTCATAACAAGTTTCAGTAAGACTAGGCACATCTTCTCCTCTTAAGGCAAGAAGAGGCCGCCCTGTTAGAGGAAAGGGATCCAAAGGCAGGCAACAGAGTCAGAGATAGTTCCTAAAATAGACATTGGAGTGGATAGAGAGAGAGAACTGGGTGGGATAGGAGTTGGGGAGGGGAACAAGAGGGATCCAGTGTGGGGAAAGTAAAGGGAGAGAGAACTGCGAATGAGAACTGAAATTTGTGGGTTTGTAGGATCTCTGAGACAAGCTAGAAACCTAAGACAAGGAAAACTATCAGGAATCTACAAGGGTGGCCCTATCTAAGACCCTTAACAATAGGGGATATGGAACCTGAAATGACAACCTTTACCTCCTATAACTAGTCAAGACATTCAATGGAAGAATGGGGACACTAATTCACCCACAAAATCTTCAACACACAAATTGGCCAGCCTATAAAGTGTGCAGGGATAAAGAGGGAACAGGAATTGAGGGAATAACCAACCAATGGCTGATCCACTTTGGGAATCATGTCACGAGAGAGTGAGAGAAGGGGAAGGGGAACAAGCACATAGGCAGGCAGAGAGAGAGAGAGAGAGAGAGAGAGAGAGAGAGAGAGAGAGAGAGACCACCCCTGACTCTATTAATGATACACTGCTATAGTTACAGACATGAACCTAGCATAACTGTCCTTTGAGAGGCTCTACCAACCAGCTGATGAAAACAGATGCAGAGACCCTCAGCCCAACATTAGGCAGAGATCAGGGAGTCATGTCTAAGAGGTAGCAGAAGAATTGAAAGAACCACAGAGGGTTCAAGGACAATTCAAGAATCAACTAACCTAGGCCCAAAGGGGTTCACAGAGACTGAACCACCAACCAAAGAGCATGCATGGGATGGATGTAGGGTCCCTACAAATATGTACCAGATGTACATCTGGGTCTTCATGTGGGTCTCTCTCCTTCCTTGTGTGACTGTAGTGTAACTTGCTACCTTGCTTTCCTAATGACAGTGAATATGTTCCCTTTAACTACATGCCAAGAAACTCTTTCTCCTGCTAGTTGCTTTTGACAGAAATGTTATCATGTCAATGAACAAGCAAATAATACACATGTATAAATTATATAATAATAAATCAGATTAGCATACCCACTAACAATTCATTATTTTTTATGGGAAAACTTTAAAACTTCTTTCTTTAAGCTTTAGAATTAATTGTACAATTCTTGGGTGCTGCTTATCAGTAGGTATTTTAAGGACAAGTATTCTGAACTGATTCTTGGATTTCTAGAATTGATTGTCTAGTGTGATTAGGCTTAAAGTTGCTAATTGTTCTATTTCCCTTAGCAAGCAAGGAACTGATAGCCCATGGTATTTTCTGGCAACAAAGAGATATAAGAAATTTTCATTAAACTCATAGTTTTATGCTAGCCTCCAATTCTATCATGTACTCCCTATTAACACAAAAACCAATCCCGGCAGGGACATAAGTAGGCTAATTACAGATCTTCACCTTGCCTTCTGCTCCAATAGTCCCAGTTCTGTGAATCATTCCGAGATCTGTAGCAGAACACCTGCTGTTATCTTCCTTTCCCCTCTGACCACATCCTCAATAGATCACAAACGTCTTCTCCTCCTACCTTCTTTCCCCAAACTCATCCCCTACTCCCAGTCTTTAATACCAGAAGGCATTCCTGGCAAACATACCATATGAGTAGGCCTGGGAACCAAATCTATCCCCCAGTCTTATCCTCCGCCCTAATAGCAGACCTTCCAGACTAACCTTGCTTCACTGCCTACCCTATTCCTCAGACACCAAATAAGAAAATTCTATTGGAAGAATCTGGTCTTCTCCCTCCTCTGAACCTCTTCAGACTCATAGGCTACCCCATTTCCAACCCCATTAAACCCCAGTACCTATACAGATCAGGTCCACCAAAAAATTCTTACCAAACAACACACAGTCATTACACTCTCCTAAAATTCATAAAAGAAACAAAACAAAACAAAAACAATAACAAAAACAAAAATAAACAAAAGAATAAAACCCACTCAACAAAGACAAAACCAGAAATTGGCATCTAGACCTATAGTTCTCCCAGATGCCTAGATGTCAGAAGAAAAATGCAATCAATACAGCCAGGACAATATGTCTCCACTAGAGCTCAGCAACCATATCACATAAGACCCTGAGTCCAACATAGCTGAAACACAAGAAAAAAGAAACCTTAAAATAGTATGTTTTAAGTTGAAAGCAGTCCTTAAAGAGAAAATTAATAAATCTAATGAATCAATAATAAAAATGGAAATAAGATCAATAAAGAAAAAAGGAACTGTAGAAATTCTAGAAATGAAATATTAAGGAATTTAAACAGAAGCTACAGAGGCAAGCTTCACTTAGACACAGCAAGAGGTGAAAAAGAAAAATTCATGCCTTGAAGATATGATACAAGGAATAGATTTATAGGTCAAAGAAAATGTTAAATCTAAATAGCTCCTGACAAAAAAACAGTAAGATGGACACATCTTTATCCAAATTAAATAAAACTCAGAGAGAGAATATCCAAAATACAAAATTACAAATGAAAGTGGGGTCATAAAAAAATACTGATGAAATTCAGAGAACCAGGAAACCATACTTTAAAAATCTGTACTACACCAAATTGGAAAATCTAAAATAAATGTATAATTTTCTCCATAGGTACCACTTACAAAAGTGAAATACAGATCAGTTTAGCAATTAATGAAAACCTGTAATACCTAAAGAAATAGTCAGTCATCAAAAGTCTACCAATCAAAGATAAGCCAGATGATTTTACCACAAAATTCTACAGGACTTTCAAAGGGTACTTAACAACAAATTATTCCTAAAATTATTCTACAAAATAGAAACAGAAAGAACATATCCTCAAGAGACTTTCAAACTGTGGTCTTTTGACCTAGATTATGCACAGACTCCACCCAAACACCAATTTTCAAGAACAGATCAAACACTATGAGATCCTTTTTAAAATCAGTGCAAAGAGACAAGGTGGCTGATGTGAAACTAGCAGAAACAGTTGTAAATAACTTTGCAAGTGTGTAATCTTACAGCTTAACAAGAGGGGAAAGGGTAAAAGACAAAACCTGATGGTGCCAGGTTTTCCATGCTCAGGCCTGTTAGAGACTTTCATACCCCATTCCATTTTATGAGACCACAGTTACCCTGATAACCTACATCCATAAAGACATAAAAATGGAATGGAATTAAAGATCAATTTCTCTTATTAGTATAGATGCAAATATTCTCAGCAAAATTCTTATAAATTGAATCCAAGAATACATCAAATAAAAATCACCCACCATGATCCAGTAGGCTTCCTCCTGTAGACGCAGAATGGTTTAGTATGCAAAAAATCAATAAATATAATCCACCATTAAAAAATAAAACAGAAAGGGGAAAAAAGCCACCATGGTCATCTAATAACATACAAGAAAGGCTTTTGACAAAATTTGCCACCTTTTTATGATAAAAGTTCTGGACAGAATAGTGATACAAGGGACATAATAAAGGCAAGGCATTAGCCAACATCAACTTAAGAGAGATACTAATCAACTCCACTAAACTCAAGGACAAGACAAGGTTGTTCACTCTCCTCATCCCTATGTAATGTATTATCTGGAAGTCTTAATTAGTTCAATAAAACAACTGGCATAGATCAAAGGACTACAAATTAAAAAGAATGCAATAAAAATATCTTTATTTTCAAATGATATGATATTATACATAAGTGACCCTAAAATTCCACCAGGTAACTCGTACTGATAATTAATACTTTCATCAATGTGCCCAAATACAAAATTATATCACAAAAGCCAATAGCCCTCCTAAATGCAAATGGCAAACAGACTGAGAAAGAAATGGTGAAAAAAACCAAAAGCCTCAAATAATATAGTGTACCTGGGGTAACTGTAACCAAACAAGTGAAGACTTGTACGATGAAAACTTTGTTTTTTTTTTTTTAAGAAGAAATTGAAGAAAATATCAGAAAATAAAAGGATCTTCTAATGTCATTATGGATTGGTGGGATTACTGTAAAAAAATGGCCATCCTGTCAAAAACAATCTACAGATTCAATACCATCCCATCATAATTCCAACACAATTCTTCACAGGTTATGAAAAGACAATTCTTGGCTTCATATAGAAAAACAAACAACAACAACAAAACAGGCTATCTATAACAAACTTGAACAAAAGAAGAACTGCTATAGGTCTGACAAGTCCCAATTTCAAGTTCTACTACTATAGCGATTTTTTAAAGCCTAGTTCTGGCATTTAAAAAAAAGCGCATTAATCAATAATATTAAATTGAAGACATAGACAAAATTTTACATGTCCATGGACATCTGATTTTTTTAATAAAGAATCAGAAATACACACTTGGATAAAAGACAACATTTTCAACAAATGGTGCTGGTCAGACTGGATGACTGCATGTAAAAGAATGTAAATAGATCCATACTTGTCACCCAGCACAAAACTCAAGTCCAAGTATATCAAAGACTTCAGCATAAAACAAATAGGACACACTGGACCTGATAGAAGAAAATATGAGGAAGTGCTTTGAACTCTTTGGCACAGGAGATTTTCTGAACAGAACACCATTACCTCAGGCACTAAGATGAAATATTTATTAACGGGACCTCGTAAAACTGAAAAAATCTCTGCATGGCAAAAAATGATCATTCAAATCAATGGCAGCCTCTAAAATGGGAAAAGATTCTTAACAACTCCACATCTGATAGAATATTAATATTCAAAATATATGAAGAACAATGAAAATGGACATCACCAAACCAAATAATCCAAGCCTTAAAAATTGCAGAGAGCTAAACAGAAAATTCTCAATTTAGGAAACTCAAATGGCCAAGAAACACGAAAAGAAATGTCTAACATCCTTAAACATTGGGAAAATACAAATTAAAAACCTACTTTGAGACTTCATCTTACACCTGTAATAATGGGTAAGATCGGTAGCACAAGCGACAGCTAATGCAGGTAAGGCTGTGGAGCAAGCAGAGTGTTCTTTCACTGTTGATGGGTATGTAAACTTGTTCTGTCACTATTGACATCAGTGTGGTGATTCCTCAAGAACATATGAATCTCCTTTAAAATCCAGCTATACCACTCTTGTGCATGTATTATCTTACCAGGAGGACAGTTGTTCACCCATGTTCATTGATGCTTTATTTATAATACACCAAAACTAAAACAATCCAGACATTCTTCCACAGAAGAATGGATAAAGAAAATTTGGTACATTTATACAATGAAATATCCCTCAGCTGTTTAAGAAAATGACATTATGAATTTTACAGGCAAATGAATTAAACTAGAAAACATCATCTTGACTGAGGTAACATAGAACCCAAAAGACATATATGTTAGGTATTCACTTACATGTGGATATTAGCCATTAAATAAATGATAAACAAGCTACAATCTGTAGTCCCAGGAAGGTGAAGTATAGAAAAGACTAGTGGAGACACATGGATCTACCCTGGATGGGAAAATAGAATAGATGTTATGGTTGGATGGGGACAGGTGGCAATACTACTGGAGGATCAGATGGGGAGGAAGGGTTGGAGATGAAGTTCAGGAAAGGAATGCAGATAGTGACAGCTAGAATTGAGGGGCATTTGAGAGGTGGTATGGAAACCTAGTGCAATGGTTTCTTCCTAAATACATGCAGGTGATCCTACTTAAGTTTCCAAATAAGAAGGGGGATAGAACCCCAAGTGGCCATATCTTTCCCCCAAAATGGAGCTTCAACTACCAGGACTGGGTTATATCTAATAGAGTTGTTTGCAAAAGGGGTCCCATGGACATCTGCACCACCAACAAGAGATTACCATTAAAATTTCCTTATCAATGTCCTTTTTGTCTTCTTATTTGTTTGAGCAGAGTATCAATAGACATCTCAAGATGAGCTCAAAGTTACAAGTTCTCTTCCCTAGTTCCCTATGTATCAGGATAATAAGAGGTCATTTACCTGCCTTGTTATGTGATTAGGACACATTTGTCAAATTAACTAATACAGAAAGTTAGTTGGTTGCTCCTTCTGTCACTAGACACAGGAGTAAAGGATAAGCAGAGTGATTCAAATTCTCTACTCAAATATTGGGTCAAAGTTCCAAGAGGTTTTATGTATGACCTGAAGGAACTATGTATCATGTCTCCTACATTTTTAAGGCTAATTGCTAAATACACAAACTAGAATCAGATGTTGAATCTGTATGAGTCACATATGAGTACACATACAGCCTCACACTATGCCCCCCTTTAAATTGAGATGAATGGTCGACCAGAAATGAAATCTTTAAGATTGAAATGGAGAAACATACAAAGACCCAGGCAAAGCTGGAAAAACTGAACGCATAATTCTGATGAATCTTCTTAATTAAAGGCAGTATCATTTCACCTGGAAAAGATCGGCCTCCAACACGGGGAAAAAAATTAACTCTTCATTGCCCTGAAGCAGTTGCTATGGAATAATATGTTGTCGCCTCTCAGGATCTATTCCAGCACTCACTCCTCTTTGCGTTTAGTCATAGCTACATTCAGGTCTCACCATTTCCCTTAATGCTAGAAACAAAATATAACCCATGTGAATGTATGCTACACTCTACACTGAGCTTTTTTACTTACAGATAGACTTATGAGGAAAATACCTTAGAATTGAAACATGAGGTTGGATGAAGCTGAGTTCATTGATAACAGCCTTTTCAAACACAGAATATTTTGCCTTTATGTTGCAGTTTGATGAATGAGAAAAGGCTTTAAACTGTTTGTGTTTGTGTTTGTTTGTTTGTTTGTTTGATTGATTGTTTGTTTGACTGTAAGGTAAGCAAAATATTATCTACAATCAGAAAGTTAGAGGTGGCAAATCTGGCTTAGTTCATTTTAGAGTAAGAAATTCAATGGCCCAGATAGATAAGCATGTTCTTAGAACACATTCTTCAGCCAAGACTAATCAACCTAGTAGGATACAGAAGACATACAGTTTATCACATAAGTGAGAATTATATTTATGGTTTCACTAGTTTCAGCATCCTGAAGATTTCTGGGATGGATAACTCTTTTTACAAACCAGATGCTATAATAGGATCTATGGTTATTGAGGCAGGAATCTCAATTTGTAGATGCTGAGATTGATTGGTGAAAATTATGTGAATAGTGGCTAGTATGAAAAGGAAAGCATAGTCTATATTGGGCTTCTGGATTTTAGAGGAAAGCCATCGCTCATTTAGGTGTGAGATGGCCAATTTACCTTCTGACTCAAACACAGCTAGGAAGTAGATTCTATAACAACAAAAGATCTGGCATAGTCCCTAGTTGTTGTCCACATTGAAACAAATGGCCCCACAATTTCAGTTATGGTTATAGTATCAGTCATATCCAGGAATAAAGTTTGGAGCCTGTGGCAAAATGCTCATAAGTAAGCCACAGTTAGCCATAGGATTTGTAAGAGATAACCTACAATGACTTGTACATTACTACTGTGTGTGTGTGTGTGTGTGTTGTGTGTTGTGTGTGTGTGTGTGTACATTGTGGGATGAGATGGAACAAACCCAAGCTTTTAAAGATGTCAATAATGTGTTATACCACTGAGCTAAATCCATAATCTACTACTTTTTTTTTAATCAAAATCACTTTTGGCCTAACACTGGGCTTAGTATAAACTTCATTCTTAACCATGAACCACTAAAGTCAGCAAGTATACTGGATTACTGGTCATTAACTAGGTGTTATGTAAACCACAGATTCGTAAAATTGAGTGTATACTAAAAGATTCTGCCATCCAACAGAAACAATTGACATGTGATACAAATAGGCTACCACTTAAAAGTGGAAGTATATTACATGAGGATGCCCTTGGTCTTCATTCCTGCTCCACTGTTCTCTCCAAGACTGCACTAAGGGCTTATGAGGAGTTCTCTACAACTAGTTGGCAAAGTTCTCTACAACTAGTTGGCAAAAAAAGAGGAAGACTTGGGCTTGATGTATGAATGGTTCTAAATCATAAATGAAACACTGTTGAAGTTCTTAGAGATCTATGGTAAGAACTCCTCAGTATGCAAAGCACTGAAGAGTATATACACGCTTGCTCACTTTTCTCAGTACTAGAAATTAACCAAAGCAAATAATTAGATATTGATATCTAGGTTATACCACCTGTTTGTTAATGATGGTCAGAGACTTTGAGAAACATGACTGAAATGTGACAAAAGAAATTTTGAAGAAATTATGTGGATATGCCACTCTGAATGAATGAAATGTCTGAAAATAATTGTGGACCATACAAATGCACACTAAATGGTCAGATCGTACTGTTACAATCTCTTCCCAGTCTTCTGTTTCCTCTGCTTTCTTAACTTAAAAATTTGATTGTAAGCCCAGCAAGTTGTTGGTTTCTAATAAAATTGGGAATTTGGTAGCCACAAATTGAAGTATATGGAATATTAGAAGTTATGTTATTGAGATACTGTCCTGGTTAGTTTTTGTCAACTTGTCACAAAGCTAACATATTTAGAAAGAGGAAATCACAATAGAAAAATTTTCTCCATCATAATTACCTGTTACCAACTTCTGGGGTGTTTTCTTTATAGCTAACTGATATAAGAGTACCCAGACCACCATGGGCAAGGCCATCACTAGATAAGTATTCCGGAGATGTATAAGAAAGCAGGCTAGGCAAGCCATAAAAGGAATGCTAGTAGACAGAGTTTCTACATGGTCTCTGTCTCAGTTCCTGCCTTCAGGTTTCAGCCTTGTATTAATGTCCTGACAAACACTTTCCTCCTCAAGATGCTTTTAGCCAATGTTTTGTCACAGCAACAGAAACCAAACTGAAATTGATAGTACGATTATGTTTAATTTATTGGATTCAAAAGTTAGTATTGTTATATACTCTCTTATGTAAAAAGGAAATTAAAATATTTTGTCATACTTTTCACACAGCTTGATAGAAAGAGGAAAGTGTTACTTGAAGTTAGACTGATTGTGTGGTGTCTGTCTTTTATAACTGAGTATACACAACAATGATTTTATATGCAAGTGAATTCTATAATGTTAGCTTTTAAATTTAGAATTTTCCATTAGAGAAAATAACAAAAAATAATATATTTGAATTATCACATATATTTAATATTTAAATATATATTTTTGAATTACAGATTTACTCAAAATATAAAATTATTACTTACGAGAAATCATTTGAAAATTAATTTCATTTTGTGCTTAATTATGTTTTGTGATAATACTTGACTAGGATTCTATACATGAAAAGTTTGTCATAGCCTTGGTTTGTCCCCTGAATCTTCTCCCTCAGATAAAATATAAGCAAATATTTTCTTTCTAGTGTTTCACAATACCATATACACGGTGTTAGTCTCTTAAACTCAGCAAATAGTTTATCTATAAAAACTCTCCAATGTTCTCCAAGTGCAGAAGTCCAACTAGAAAAATACACTCCTAATGATCCTGCAGGCCTCTGTTTTTACTACCATGGAATTTCTGAACCGCAGTGTGTCTGACTTTGGTGTAACTTTTGTTGGCAACAGATGCAGTGTTTTCAGCGACGTCTATCACCGTTTATTAATGCTATACATTAGAGATACTTGCTATGCTAAAATGATATGCTAAAATATGCTAAAGCATTTTTAAGTATTATAAAAATGAACTGACAATTTATTAATCACATTTCTTGCTTCATAATTGTAGATGATAAACCTTGAATAAAACAATGCAAATACATCAATTTATTTAGCATAATTGAGGAAACCTTTTATAATGACACCTCCAGAGTAACCATTTTACCTAAATTGCAAGAAAATTTTCCACATTTTTCTTTTCTTTTGGAATTTAATATAAGTAGTCCTTACTAGTAAATCATAGAGTTAGGAGAAAGGAAGCATAGCACTATCCTGAACTCTTCGTGAGCACAGAGTCATGGCACACAATGTATATTACAATTAAGTATGGTTTGAAAATTTTGTAACCAATTTCTTGATGACAAAATGGATCAAATAACAGCAGAGTTCTCACACAAGAAAACAGTGTGTCATGAAATATACGCCAGTGCCCCTGCTTGTCTAAATAAGCAATTCTATGTTATGTTTACAGGCTATAATCTAATGGTTGTATAACATAAAAGTGTTCACAACTTTTAATTTAAGTGATAAGTATTTGTTCAAAAGCAACTGAGAAGTGAATGTGAACACTACATATTGTAATGTCATTCATTGAAGTTTAAAACGGAAGCATAGAAGTTTAATATTTTTCTTTAATTTAATATTACATTCAAGTGTCTGAAATTTTGTGCTACTATAAAAAGGAATAAAAAAACTACATCTTTCTGTATATGCTATGTAACCCATCAATTTTTCATAATAACATTGTGAGAATTCTTTACTAACATTTTAATTGAAATTGAAAACAATTTTTTATACAATATTGTACAAATTTTGATTATGGTTTTCCCTTCCCCAACTCCTTCCAGATCCATCCCACTTCCTCACCTACCCAAATCCACACTCTTTATGTTTTTTCCTCATCTGGTTTAAACCTATGCAGGCCCTGTGCATACTGACACAGATCTCATACATGAGTTCATATGTATATGCCTCAGTCCTGGTATATCTAGAAGGCTTTGCTTCTTTTGTGTCTTCTATCCCCACTGGCTTTTACAGTCTTTCTATATTCTATTCCACTGAATTCCCTGAGCCCTGAGGGGAGGGATTGATGGAAATATCCCATTTAGGACTTGGCATTACAAGGATATTTTAGATATCAACAGATACAGGGAATCTAACAAATTCATAAAAGGAGTTGAAACTAAGGCACAATCCAGAGATGACAGACTTTTTAAACTATTGTCTTTCTAATTCCTCTGTGTTCCTCAGAAGGTGCTGTTTATTGATTATGAACACTTATAAGTGGACATAAATCATTCTTCATCAATGAGATGAACCTAGTGGAAGTCAGTGAATCCTCAACCATCTAAACGGAGGAGTATGGTAACTGTACACAAGTTTTCAAAAGCAATCACTCCTGACAGGGATTTTGTTTGTTTTATTTGGCTTTGTTTTTCACAGCTTTTCACCAAGGAGAAACATTTGCCAAAAAAATCAAATGAACCTTATTATTTTGCCATTTACCTTTCTTATAATAAACAGAAGTGACTATTTATAAAAATCATGCACCATTGAAATTAATTTAATACTTTTGACACTATTCTCAGGTATGAAGAAATAGAAAAGGTAAAAATTTAGCTCTCTATGATTTGAACCAATATTTTAAAAATGATTCATTTCTAAGAGAAAAGACAAAAGGAAAGGATACCAAGATATAGCACAAAATTTTAGTGGTAATATTGGATAAAAGAAAGGGTTTTAGCTTTTGATAATGCTACATTAATTTGAGTTCCAATCTATTTTACAAGAGTGCAGCATATTTATGGAAAAAAATTCTTAAAAATAATTGTGGAGGAGAAACAAAACAGATTCATTAAATGGTTCATTGTGCCTTTTAAATAAAATGTACCGTGGTTTTATAAAAACATTAATTTATCTTTCTCCTATTATACAAAAATAAATAACCTCTATGTACAAGAAGTATATTCATGTATGACTCTCAAATTATGTTAATGAAGATATTAAAAGGTAGATGCTGCAAAATCTTAAAGAAAACAATGCAAAAGAGCATACTTTTAAAATATAATTGATAATCATATTTGAGGTTTTATAATTTTCTCATATATGTAAGCAATTTCCTAAATGATTATTTTCATTGTCTTTGTGGCCTATTTTGGTCTACCCAGATAGACTAACAACTCTCCTTATTATCAGACTAAACCTTGTTCTATAAAGCATTTTTAAATCTCAAAGTTAATTGAGCTTCGGAACAAAGTCATGCAAGCAATTCTAATTTGCAGTGGATCAGCAGCAGCATGCTTGATGATATCTCCCTAGAGACAAAGCATCAGGTAGTTTTGTCAATCAAATCAAAGTCATCATGTTCCATTCTAATTTATTATAGATATTTATGTGTTTACATACGTCTGCAAGAGAGATTTGATTATGAATTATTTACTGTTGTTACTTATTTGTAATGCACCAATCACCATATCGAGACCAATTTAAAAATGATGTCTGCAAATTTCTAGATAAAAAATACTAAGCAATTTATATGATAAACTAATAACACCATAGAGGTGAGGATTGCTCTACCTAAAATCTTTTCTTCGTATTACTTCAAATCCTATAAGTATTTCAAAATCCAATACATTTTCTTCCTCAAGATTTTCTTTAATAACTTTTATTGCTGCTAAGACTCCCTTCTTCAATAACAAATTATTTCTTTGCACACATCTAATTCTTGCCTATATACATTTTTCCTATTTTTAAGTCCCAAATAGGATAGGAAACACATAACAAAAAGAATGATTGATCTATTTTCTCTAATTATATGCATTATACTTATAAAACATTGTATAATTACAGGGGTCAAAATAGATTTTGGTGAATTAATTGACTAAATAGTTCAACATAAATTACATGTAATATTGGTTTGAATTTTTAATTGTTTTTCTTTTCTCTACATCCTTTGCCACATGACTTGGAGGTAAGTACTATCTCTTGGCTTCACTTGCAATGGACAACAGTTAAAGTAGTGACACCTTTCTGGTCAGTGTACTAGAAGATGTGATTGTTGAGTATTTAGTACTAAATGTCAGGAAAGAATGCTATGAAATGTCTCCTAGATATGGTGTAGTCTTTGTACTTACAAACTCACAGCGCCTCTGCTACCTACATAAGATCCAGACAAGACTCCATCAGTACATAAGATCCAGACAAGACTCCATCAGTGATGGGAGAAGAACTTGAAAGTCTTCAACCGTTCCTGAGGACCATTGGCAGTGATCGGCTGCTAGGGAAGAGCAAGACGCTTTCTGCAGAAGTGAAGTCAATGTTAAATTGCCCATGGTCCAGTAAACCATCTCCAATTCATGTTCACACAAGCAGTCCTCACTGAACTCAATAGGCTCTGACTCTGTCTGTCTGTCTTCTCTTCTCTCCCCGCAAAACACACATACACACACACACACACAGAAAGAGAGAGAGAGGTGGGGCAGGGGCAGTGAAAGTGAATGGGAGAATAAGATGGAATGGGAATAAGAAGATAGGGAAGAAAAGGGGTAAAGAGATCAATATGAACCAAATCAATTACATATGTATATTTATTTTGTATATAATTATGTATGTAAATTTATTCAAAGAATAAAATTTAAATGTATTGAAAATAGATTGTAAAGTCTTTTGTGACCAGTTCCCTCATATTTGTAAAACTATATTAGCCATTTGTTTCGTTAAATAAATCTAACATAGATTTTACTACAATAAAAAAGTGTTTTCCCTTGGAATGAGAGAACAGGGTGACTTGCTTAAAGGTAGCCATCTTTATGCATTAGGCAATTAAACACTAGGAAATGTGTCATCAGCATGACCCAGGATTACATATGAGCACATCAGGTAAGATCAGTGTAGCACTCCAAGTGACTCGTCAAGATGTATGAGTAATAAGTCTTTGCTATGTTGTGTTATCACACATGATTTCTGTGATCGTGTACTCAGTAATACATTTGTGGTGAGAGATATTAATTCTAAGACCAACATGATCGTTTTAAGCGGTCCTCCCATGTATAAGTGTAGGAAAGAATGTATAACTTTACTAAAGGGGATAGGGAGATACATCAGCCAGTAAAGTGCTTAGCAGCATAAACAAGTGGCCTGAGTTTACGTCCTCAGGATCAATGGTCCACACCGGTAGTCTCGTTGATAGGAAGATGAAGGGAGGAGCAGTCTTTGAGCTGCTGAAATTTGGTATAGCTGAATTATAGCTGAGCTCTGGACTGTATGAATGACCTTGTGTCCAAAAGAAGATGAAGAACTGAGGAAGACAGTCAGTCAAACTCTGGACTCCTCATGCACATGTACAATATGAATGAACACACACACAGTCACACACACACACACAAACACACACACAGAGAGAGAGAGAGAGAGAGAGAGAGATACACACACACAGAGAGAGAGGGAGAGAGAGAGAGAGAGAGAGAGAGAGACAGAGAGAGAGACAGAGAGACAGAGAGAGACAGAGAGAGACAGAGAGACAGAGAGAGACACAGAGACACAGAGAGACAGAGAGAGACACAGAGACACAGAGAGACAGAGACAGATTTAGCACTAGAGAAAAAATAATGAAACAGAGTTTCTATATTTATATGTCAGTGACTTTTCAGTGTGATTAGAATGTGATCTATGTTTTCATGGTTTCAAATGTCTTCAGAAGCCATATGATGCACACAACTCAAGCTGTAACACTTATTAATTTTTCCTTAAAGACATTGAGATGGCAAAATAAATTTTGTTACCAGGTAAAGGTAAGTATGAATCTTCTTGAACAAGGTCCAAAATATTGGGCTAGCTAAAAATAGCATACAACATTAGAATTCTTTTCAGAATTGATAGTATTTGTATTTTTACATAGTAAGTGATGATTACTTATTGCAATTGTTTTAAAAGAAGAGTAACTTGAGAAAGTTTCGACATTTGGGCTTAGGTCAAGTCTATGCTTGGATACGGTAGAGATTAGCAGATCATGGGGATCCCAGCCCCAAGTATGTATCTGCACCAAAGATCTTATATATATCACTCAAGAAAAACCATGAAAGATGGTGTGAGAAGGCTGTAATTCAAAATAGCAGATATTTGTGGCTGCTTCTCCTAGAAAGAGCTACATAAGACCCAAACAATTATAATATCAATAGACATGCTAAATCATAAGATAAAAATAATTTCACAGGGCTGCAAGGAATCTCAAAATAGAACTAAAGTCACTAATGTCTGAGAATTGGCCTCTACCAAGGATGAGCTCCTGATTAGTTATTTAATACAAAGTGATTATCAGTGGGACCATCTGTACACAAACAACAAAAAAAATGGACTCAGGAAGTTGTATTTATACAGTTTTGCATATATGTGCATCTGTGCAACTATAATAATTTTTAAAGTGTCTATTAATTTGAGAGAAGAGGGTATTGCATTTATTAGAGAAAGTGAATGGGAAATTTGAATTCTTAAATTATGGAAACATTCAATCTATAAGAAAAATTTTTTTTGGCATTTTCATTATATTGCAGTTCAATAGCTAAACCAGGAGGGTAAAGGGAGCAAAAGGATAGAGGAAATGAAATAATTATATTTTAATTATTTACATGATAAAAAATGTAAGGAAAGATTATAATAAACCAAGGCAAAGAGTCGCCATTATCCGAATAGCTAAAACTTAAAACATTTCTGTGCAGATATCAATTGATGAATCCATGAGACTACAGTGAATAACTCAAACCAGTGGTCTAATAGGTGACTCTGGTTAAACTCAGTCTTTTAAAATTACATTTTAAAAGACAAAAATCTCCCAGGGTCTAAACCGCCAGCCTGGGAGCACACAGGGACGGACCCATGGCTCCAGGTGTATGTAGGGGAGTATGGCCTTGTCGGGCGTAGGTAGGAGAGGAGGTCCTACGTCCTGTAAATGCTGGATACCCAAATGTGGGGGAATTCGAGGGCAGGGAGGTGGAGTGGATGCGTGGAAGGGGGTACACTCTAATAGAAGCTGGAGGAGGGGGGATGTGATAGGGAGTTTCTGGGGTGGGGAAATGGGGAAAGAGGATAACATCTGAAATGTAAATAAATAAATTATCCAATAAATTTTTTTTAAAAAAATCTGTGAAAGGAACTTATATAGAGAAAAAGGTGGTTAATAGGTATAAGATGGAGAGAAGAAAGCGCATGGAGATAACCAGAATGCTTGATGTGTCCATGAAAATTTCATAGAACAAGCTTTATTCATTTTTTAAAAGGTGTGAAGATGATTTAAGTAGATCCCATGCCAGGATAAGAACTACCACGGAGAAGATAATTAATGTAGGGTCCACGTGGTTATGTGGAACGCAGATGAAATAAAACTGAATGATCAAGGTTTCTTGACTATGTAGGCAACTTTTTGTTAAATAATACGTTATAAATTGTTCTGTTTCACTTAGAAATCAGACATAAAATGGCCTAGACACATAAGGCTAGATTTATAAATTCTTAAATTATGGGAACATTAAATCTATAAGAAAAAAAATTGTGGCATTTTCTTTATATTGCGGTCCTAGCTAAACCAAGAAGGGATGTGTTTTTTGCAGCTGAAATTTCTTGGCAGTTTTGATGAGTGTGGCAGATTGTATTTTCCAAAAATGGTCACAGCAATATTTCCAGTTCTTCATGCATCTCCAGCAGAATGAGGCTCTGCAGAAGTAAAAGGACAGTGCTCCTTCGTCCAAACTGAACAAAATATGGCAGAGGAGATTTTATAAGACCCTCAGAGTTAGCTTATACAAGAGATGTAGTTTCCTTTGGCCCATGGAACCAAGCCACTGCTTATTTTAAAAAGAAAAAAAAAACAGACCACATGCAGAAGCAACATGGAGATGTTCTGTTCAACAACCACAGCTATGATGTATGACAGGAGCCAGCATCAGCCTCTAGACATGTCAGCACATCAGCCATCAGAAAAATCCCATCTTCGTGTCTTGGTCATGTATCAGATGATGCCAAGAAGAACTGAAATGAGCTATCTCCAGTGAGCCCTGCCAGCTCAACATTATCCATGGTGGTTACTGACATCTTAAATTCAGCTCATCTTTGAAAAGAAATCACCATCCGATGCTATTTTTTCTTGTTTTGTTCCTTCTTGTAATAAAAGTTTACTCATACACTTCAGATCAGAGTTTTCTATATGATTTTACTTTTATGTATTCATTATATAGAATACTGGGCTTCATAAAATCTTTGTTTTTCAAATTATCGTAATTCCCCCATAACATTGCCTTTTTCCCCTTTAGATATTCCCATCTCCAGACAGTCTTCTTCTCTCCCACACTATCTCTTCTGCATTCAAGTCATAGGCACACATGTAATTAATATATATGTACATATATGGATATATGCACATACACATATGGATATGAATAAGTGTGGCTTTATATATTGATATCTCAAGTTCCACCCATTTGTTTCAGCAAACGTCATTTTATTCTTGTACTTTCTTTTCTCATCGACATCATCATTCCTTGTTTCTTAGAAGTGTTAGCACCACAGCTTTTTGTCTCCTTTAACATCCAGTTCTTCTCTTATACACAGTATCACATCTGCCATTAAGAGAATATATTCTCGTAAGGCAAGTCCTTAAACACTTTCCTTAACTTTGACTCAAAATGTGCATGAAATAATGGATGTATTTTTTGCTATGTTATAGGACTCTGATAGGTTGTTTCAGCATGCCCTTGTTGACGTATGAGAAATGATACCATTTTATAAGCAAAGACTGTCTATTCTTCACTCTTTGCTCCTTTTATTCTTTTTGTTTTATCCTGGGATGGAGTGCTATCTCTTATGATTATCTATGTTTAATTAAATACAATATATCCAGATACCGTGGGGTTTTTTTTTGTGTGTGTGATTTTAATGTAAGAACTTTCTTGATTCATTTAACTAAACAATTATTAGTTTCTTTCAATATTTAAATCATGTGACATATAAAAAGTGAAACATTTTAGTTTTATGTGCCTCTTAATTGTTCACTATGTAAAATTATCTCTTCATGATTGTAAGCCTAGTATGTTGTATTGAGGAGGAGGGGTGAGGGGATTGGGGGTTCCGGGGTGGGTGGGGGATGGGGTAAGGGGACAACATAGGAAATGTAAATAAAACATCCAATAAAAAAAAGAATAGAAAAAAAGAAAGAAAGGAAAAAAAAAGAAATAGTAGAAACTAAGTGCTGTATATTGAGTCAAAAACAAAAACAGGGAAAAAATAAAGAGGAAGGTAAAGTTTAATAATTTCTCAAGAAACAGATTTAAGCTTTCCATTACATAAAGCTATGCTACTTTCAAATAGCTCAGGTACTTCCTATTTTTTTATCTATAACTTGGCATTTCCTGCCTAAAACCTGGTTTAACACATACAATTTAAGGTATTGAAATGAAATTGTGATATTTTTACATTTTAAAAAAAAGAACTTCCAAGTGATGATTTCAGTCAGACCTATGGAAAAGACTTTCCTAACTAATATTTTAAGTAATAGAATAGTCTATTTTAGTTTAATTTGTGTCTTATTTTAAAATACACAGTAACGAAACCACAGGAGTGATGAGTCATACAGTGAGCAATTGTTATTGCCAAGGAAAATATTAACCATTAAATTAGGAATATCACCTGTACAATCTTATTTAAGATCTATAGAGTTCTGAGGTGTATATTTTATACTAACTCCATTCCACTTATAGAATCTGTGGTTCATGGACATTTAGAGAAATGGCAGAAATTGGATGATAAGAAAAGTGAGATTTTTGCATATGAGCTCAAGTCAGGGAATTTAAAGCAGGAATTTAAAACCAATTTGAATGTCTGCCCACTTTACCCTATTAAATCTGTCAAAGTATGCTAATAGTAAATTACAATACAATTTAAATTAAGACAATGGACTATTTATAACATTAGGAAGGTACCTCAGATCGGTGCTCTTTATGGTCACTCAAATTTCAGGTATGTTTACAAAAGCTAAAGCTAAATAAATATGTAACACCATGTTGCTTAATTAATCAACTAATAAAGTTCAGTAATTAGTAAAGTGAAGCAAGGCACAATTTGAAGGAATAGATTGTGTTCTGTTGAAATCCAGACTTTCTTGATTGAGTCCGTGTTCTTCAAGGAAGGATCCTAACAACGTTTGAAATGTATTTTTAAACCTACTTTCACCCAGCCTTCAGCTAGTCAGCTAGGAATCAGCAACATCTTTTTATAATAAAAAAAATTGAAGCAACTACATAGCATCAAGGAGCCACCCTGCCTGTATCTAACTATTGCAATGAGCAAGATCCAGTCCAAAGATTTACAGTGTTAAGTATCTGCAACATTTATTATTAGTAATGTGATCTATGGTCACTGATTTTTCAAATTCATAAGGACATTCGTTTATCATATCTTTACTGGTGAGAACAATTGAAAGAGAAAGGAAGGCGCACCACCAAACAGGGTAGAGGAAGTTGCAGGGTCACATCCTCATCAACAAATGCAGGAAATAGGTGTGGCTAAATAAAGTGAAAAGAAAACAAAAGTAGTAGAGAGGGGGCATAGTGGGACTAAGAAGTGCAGAGGTTTTACTATTCTAGGTAGCTTCAAAGTACAGTCATCAGAGAGATGACTAGCGTCTGTAGCACTCAGAGTTAATAAGTCGTTAGCTAGAGTTCAAAAGTGCTGTATGTGTGGACAAAGAGTTCAGGAGATGATCATGGAGAAAAGGAGGTTGAATCAGTTGCCAGAATCTTCTTTCATGACCCTGTGCATTTACAAAGGCTGCTTCTTCTGCCTGGAATATCTTTACAACCACCTATTTGCCTGTCAATGTTCTATGCCTTTTTCAAGTACCTGCTCAAATCTCAACCGTTCTATGAATCACTGCCTATGAATCATGTCAAATTAATCCTTCCAAACTCTGTGATCCATAGCATTTTATTCTCACCTTGATTATAGCATTTAACATATTGAACTGTATCTATATTTTCAAAATACGTTTCTCCATTGCACTGTGAACTTCTCAATGGTAGCACCACTCTGTAATCTCCAATAAGTCCTATAACATAAAAAGCACAGGCTATACAGCCAGGGTTTAGCCATGTTTTTTTTTTTTTAAAGAAATAATGAACAAATAAGTAATAGACTCCATGAAAACAATTAATTATTCTACAAAGGTATGAGAGTATGTCACATAAAAATATTTAGTTGTAATAGATATTTAAAAGAAAAATTTTCAGGATTTGTGAAATGTTTGGGAGTATTTGGCAGTGGGTGAATTGTTGTACATTAGTGCATTCTGCTAGTTTTGATTCTCTCACTATAAAAATATTAATTATAATAAATACCTGTAAAATTGTAATATATTGTTGCTGTATGGATGTATGCTTAAAGAAATTTTCTGCATATGTATATATGTATGTTTTTGGAGACAAGGTTTGATTTAGCCCAGGCTGACCTGGAACTGACTACACAAACAAGAATGACCTTGAATCTTTGACTCTTTTGCCTCTCATCTTACAAGTGCTAGGGTTGCAGAAGTGTCCCACTGTGCCTAGAAATGTACTCTTAGTGAGAAAGAACAACATAAAATCATTACTCAAGCTGGGCGATGGTAGCGCATGCCTTTAATCCCAGCACTTGGGAGGCAGAGGCAGGCAGATTTCTGAGTTTGAGGCCAGCCTGGTCTACAGAGTGAGTTCCAGGAGAGGCAGGGCTACACAGAGAAACCCTGTCTCAAAAAAACAAAAAAACAAAAAACAAAAAAAATCATTACTCAATATGGAACTTTTATTTCAGAACTATGTGCCCAAACCTGAGGAAACATTGAGTAGAAGTAAAAACTCACTAGGCCAAGAGCTTCCTTGAGGCACTAATAGAGTGGCAGTTCTCTGATAATTCTAAGGTGAAAAGGAGAAAGGGGTCTTCTTCAACATGAAAGGTTCAGTGTTGTACTCTAGAGTACTTTCTTCCAAACTAAAACACTACAAAGGTCATTTCCTATACTGTAGCAAGCTGATAAAGCTTTTGAACTAAAAGGGGTCTATGAGAGACTCTATTTAAGATAAAATGCAGGTGCTTCAGTAGAAGTGTGAATGGAATGGAACCATATTTGAAGTAGAAACCACATAAGAGATTCACTACTCAAGTGTGGAGCAGTGGATAGGGGAAATGTTTACAGACAATCCAATGATTCAGTGGGCATGGGTGTGCTCTGTAGGTCTGATAGACTGTGTTGGATGGCAGGGACACACAGAAAGAAGAAGAAGGAAAGAACTGATTCTACAAATTGGCTCTCTGACCTCCACTCTGTCATGGCGTTATCACCCACATTTACACACACAAACACAACAACAACAACAACACAGCAATAATAATAAGTAGATTTTTTTAATATTCAAAAGATTTAACACAAGAAACAAAAATTTACTCCCCAAGTGATGCCATTTCTGTTTACATTAAATAACAAATAATTAAAATAAGAGAGATAAAATAACCTTAATATTTCCTGTGGTAAAGAACTATTGAGATAGAAAGTGAAAGAGATGCAAAAGACGAAGATCTGTTAGGAATTTATCACAAAGACAAGCTATGTCAATGAGTCACACTAGAATTGTGCAAGAGAAAACAAAGGCAATACAGTCAGAAACAGAATGGACTATGAATGGCAGGGAATGTCTATTACTTACTTACTTGTTCACTTACATGACAAAAGGTTTCAAATATTATTTACCAAATTCTTAGCTCAGTACTAGGAATTCAACGGTGAACATAATAACATCCATTCCCAGAACACAGAGCTTAGTATAACAATAATTAATATTTAAAATTTAATACTAAAAGTAGACTACTATGTGCAACCTGAAAACTGTAGGTAATGGTGCTGAGATATATACCCCCAGCCCTTTAAGTAGTCACAGCTCAGGAGTTTATGCTGAAACCTAAAGAATAAATGGACAAGCTCCAGTCTGAATCATGCACAGAAAGGAAATTCTGCAGGAGGAGAGCTGTGTTTGGTGAGGGTTTTACTGTAGTGAGTGACAGAATTGAAAGCTGGGAAAGTAAGGAAATCAAGAATGCAATGAAAGTATGTTATTCAAGAAGTTTAGCTGTTTAAACAGATGGTTTCTTCAGATCAATATGGAATCAAAGCAGAATTTCATTTTTCTTTCTTTCATTGAGTTATAATTTACATACAAGAAAATCACTGATGTCAAGTATACAATTATAATAATTTGAAAAATTGCTCTCTCTTTATAGCCATCACTTCATCTGAGGTATGAAATATTTCCACTGACCCAGACAGTTCTCTCATGCCTCATTCAAGTTAACCTCTTAATGAACTCACTCTTCAGATTTTCATCACTGTAGCTTCATTATGTGTCTTCTAGGATTTTATATTAATGGAAACAGATACTATTTTTATTCTTTTTGTCTAACTTCATTTCTTCTTGAGATTTGTTTATTTGTGATGTCTATCAGTAGTTTGCTGCATTTTGGTTCTGACTAACACAGAAACACCTTGGCTTACAAAGGTACTACCTAAGATTATAAAGTAAATGTGAAATGTCACAACCAACAAACAGTTAACATATCTAGCATATTGAACACCTTAGATTAGCAATGCAGTATATTATAGAATTCCAGTATAATAGTTCCTGAAAGTCTGAGGCAGGAGGATGTAGAGTTTGTAGTCAACCTGGCCCTTTAAGCAAGGCAAATTCTCAAGCTCTTTGCCTCAGTGAAATATAGTATACTGTAAAGTATCTACTTTTCTGTTTCTACAATTCTGTGGCTGACTGGGAGCTGAGACCCACTCTATCATCATGTATGCTTGCACATTGCTAGATTTGAGGAAAATCAGAATTCAAACTTGCAAGTATTGTTTCTTCTGCATACCACCTTCTAAAGTCAAAGTGCTTAAAATATCAAGATTAAAGTTGAGAGTCACTTCCAGTTTTTAAAATTTTTATTATTTTTATTAATTTACATTTTGGTCCATGCCCTCCCTCTCCTTCCTCCCTCCCACATGTCTTATCCCATTCCTCCTTCCCCAGACCTCTGAAAGGGTGCTCAGGCCCTGTCCTACCAGTACCAGACCTCCCCATTTGCAGGGGCCTCAAGTCTCTCAAGGATTATGTGTATCTTCTCCCACTAAGAACTGACCAGGCAGACCTCTACTCTCTTTGTGCTAGGGGTCTTGGACAGGCTAGTGTATGCTCCTGATTGGTGGCTGAGTCTCTGGGAGCTCCCTGGGGTCCTGGTAAGTTGAGATTACTGGTCTTCCTACTGCGTTACTCTCCCCTTCAGCTTCTTCAATCCTTCCCCTAACTCAACCATAGGGGTACCCGACTTCAATTCAATAGTTGGGTATAAGTGTCTGCTTCTGTCTCAGTAAGCTGATGATAGGGCCTCTCAAGGAACAACCATCAACCAGTCCCTCACCATGAGATGGATCCCAAGTTTGGCTGGTCACTGGACTGTCTTTCCTTCAATCTCGTCTCCATTTTTGTCCCCGCAGTTCTTTTAGACAGGAACAGTTCTAGGTCAGAAATTTTCAGAACATGGTATTGGCTGGGTGAAGGTTCTGTACTCCCCCTGAACACCTATGCTTCAGTGTCATCCCCTTCCCCATGTCCTGCCTTTTTGTGTTTATATAACCCTTGTGTGAATAAGTAAAAATTATGATTTAAAATATAAATTTAAAAAAAGAACTTAAGTGCTCGCTTCGGCAGCACATATACTAAAATTGGAACGATACAGAGAAGATTAGCATGGCCCCTGCGCAAGGATGACACGCAAATTCGTGAAGCGTTCCATATTTTTCATCTCTAACTCAAGCAGCAAAACCCATCCCAAACAGTTCTGACACAACCTAGATAATAGGAAAGACAGGCCCCAGTCAGAGACAGCACTGATAGCACAAAGGTGATCCAGATGGCGAAAGGCAAGCACAAGAACACAAGCACCAGCAACCCAAAGTACTTGCCATTATCAGAACCTAGTTCTCCCACATTAGAAAGTCCTGAACTCCCCATATCACCAGGAAAACAAGAACCAGATCTAAAATCATTTCTAATGATGATGCTAGAGGACTACAAGAAGGAAGTAAATAACACTATCAAAAAACTTGAGGAGAACACAGGAAAACAGGATGAAGTCCTTAAAGAAACACAAAAATCCTTTAAAGAATTACAAGAAAACACAAACAAACAGATGAAGGAATTGAACAAAACCATCCAGGACATAAAAATGGAAGTGGAAACAATAAAGAAATCACAAAGGGAGACTATCCTGGAGATAGAAAACCTAAAAAAGAAATCAGGAGTCATAGACACAAGCATCACCAACAGAATACAAGAGATAGAAGAAAGAATCTCAGGTGCAGAAGATACCTTAGAAAATATTGACACAACTATCAAAGAAAATGCAAAATGCAAAAAGTTGCTATCTCAAAATATCCAGGAAATCCAGGACTCAATGAGAAGACCAAACCTAAGGATAATAGGTATAGATGAGAGTGAAGATTCCCAACTTAAAGGGCCAGTAAATATCTTCAACAAAATTATTGAGGAAAACTTCCCTAACCTAAGGAATGAGATGCCCATAATCACACAAGAAGCCTATAGAACGCCAAACAGACTAGATCAAAAAAGAAATACCTCCCGTCACATAATAATCAAGACTCAAAATGTACAAAACAAAGACAGAATTTTAAAAGCAGTAAGGGAAAAAGGCCAAATAACATATAAAGGCAAACCTATCAGAATTACACCTGACTTCTCACCAGATACTATAAAAGCCAGAAGATCCTGGACAAATATCATACAAACCCTAAGAGAACATAAATGCCAGCCCAAGCTACTTTACCCAGCAAAACTCTCAATTACCATAGACGGAGAAACTAAGATATTCCATGACAAAACTGAATTTACACAGTATCTTCCCACAAATCCAGCTTTACAAAGGATAATAGCAGGAAAGCTCCAATACAAGGAGGGCAGTCATACCCCAGAAAGAGCAAGAAAATAATCCTTTTCCATCAAACCCAAAAGAAGATAACCACACAAACGATGTCTCCACTATTAGCAAAAATGACAGGAAGCAAGAACACCCTCTCCTTAATATCTCTTAACATCAATGGACTCAATTCCCCAATAAAAAGGCATAGGCTAACGGACTGGATATGCAAACAGGACCCAGCTTTTTGCTGCTTACAGGAAACCCACCTCAGTGACAAAGACAGACACTACCTTAGAGTAAAAGGTTGGAAAACAATTTTTCAAGCAAATGGCACTAAGAAACAAGCGAGAGTAGCCATTCTAATATCGAATAAAATCAACTTTCAACTTAAAACTATCAAAAAGGATAAGGAAGGGCATTTCATACTTGTCAAAGGAAAAGTCAACCAACATGAACTCTCAATTCTGAATATCTATGCGCCAAATACAAGAGCATCAAATTTCATAAAAGAAACCTTACTAAAGCTCAAAACACACATTGCACCTCAAATAATAATAGTGGGAGACTTCAACACCCCACTCTCAGCAATGGATAAATCATGGAAACAGAAACTAAATAGAGATACAGTAAAACTAACAGAAGTTATGAACCAAATGGACTTAACAGATATCTATAGAACATTTCACCCTAAAGCAAAAGAATATACCTTTTTCTCAGCACCTCATGGTACCTTCTCCAAAATAGACCATATAATTGGGCACAAGACAGGCCTCAACAGATATAAGAAAATTGAAATAATTCCCTGCATCCTATCAGATCACCATGGTTTAAGGCTGGTCTTCAAAAATGACAAAGAGAATGGAAAGCCCACATTTACATGGAAACTGAACAACACCCTACTCCTTGATAATCAGGTAAGGGAAGAAATAAAGAAAGAAATTAAAAACTTTTTAGAATTTAATGAAAATGATGACACATCATACCAAAACTTATGGGATACAATGAAAGCAGTGCTAAGAGGAAAATTCATAGCTCTAAGTGCCTACAAAAAGAAACTGGAGGGAGCATACACTAACAGCTTGACAGAGCACCTGAAAGACCTAGAACAAAAAGAAGCTAATACACCCAAGAGGAGTAGAAGGCAGGAAATAATTAAACTCAGGGCTGAAATCAACCAAATTGAAACAAAAAGAACTATCCAAAGAATCAATAAAACCAGGAGCTGGTTCTTTGAGAAAATCAACAAGATAGATAAACCCTTAGCTAGACTAATCAGAGGGCAGAGAGACAGTATCCAAATTAATAAAATCAGAACTCAAAAGGGGGACATAACAACAGAAACTGAGGAAATTAAAAAAATCATCAGATCCTACTACAAAAGCCTATATTCAACAAAATTGGAAAATTTGGATGAAATGGACAATTTCCTAGACAAATACCAGTTGCCAATGTTAAATCAGGACCAGATAAACCATCTAAACAGTCCCATAACCCCAAAAGAAATAGAAGCAGTCATTAAAAGTCTCCCTACAAAGAAAAGCTCTGGACCAGACGGTTTTAGTGCAGAATTCTATCAGACCTTCAAGGAAGACCTAATACCAATTCTTTTCAAACTATTCCACAAAATAGAAACAGAAGGTACACTACCCAACTCATTCTTTGAAGCCACAATTACACTCATACCTAAGCCACACAAAGACCCAACAAAGAAAGAGAACTTCAGGCCAATCTCCCTTATGAACATTGATGCAAAATTACTCAATAAAATTCTAGCGAACCGAATTCAAGAACACATCAAAACAATTATCCATCACGATCAAGTTGGCTTCATCCCAGGAATGCAGGGTTGGTTCAATATTCGGAAATCCATCAATGTAATCCATTATATAAACAAACTCAAAGAAAAAAACCACATGATCATCTCACTAGATGCCGAGAAAGCATTTGACAAAATTCAACACCCCTTCATGATAAAAGTCTTGGAAAGGTCAGGAATTCAAGGTCCATACCTAAACATAGTAAAAGCAATTTACAGCAAACCAGTAGCCAGCATTAAACTAAATGGAGAGAAACTTGAAGCAATCCCCCTAAAATCAGGGACTAGGCAAGGCTGCCCACTCTCCCCCTACTTATTTAATATAGTATTGGAAGTCCTAGCCAGAGCAATTAGGCAACACAAGGAGGTCAAAGGGATACAAATTGGAAAGGAAGAAGTCAAAATCTCACTATTTGCAGATGATATGATAGTATACTTAAGTGACCCCAAAACTTCCACCAGAGAACTCCTAAACCTGATAAACAACTTTAGCAAAGTGGCTGGATATAAAATTAACTCAAGCAAATCAGTAGCCTTCCTCTACTCAAAAGATAAACTGGCTGAGAAAGAAATTATGGAAATGACACCCTTCAAAATAGTCACAGATAATATAAAATACCTTGGTGTGAACCTAACCAAGCAAGTAAAAGACCTGTATGACAAGAACTTCATTCCCCTGAAGAAAGAAATCGAAGCCGATCTCAGAAGATGGAAAGATCTCCCATGCTCATGGATTGGAAGGATTAATACAGTAAAAATGGCTATGTTGCCAAAAGCCATCTACAGATTTAATGCAATCCCCATCAAAATTCCCACTCAATTCTTCTCAGAGATAGAAAGAGCAATCTTAAAATTTATTTGGAATAACAAAAAACCCAGGATTGCGAAAACTACTCTCAGCAATAAAAGAACTTCTGGAGGAATCACCATCCCCGACTTCAAGCTGTACTACAAAGCAATAGTGATAAAAACTGCATGGTATTGGAACAGAGACAGGCAGGAGGATCAGTGGAATAGAATAGAAGACCCAGAAATGAACCCCCATACCTATGGTAACTTAATCTTTGACAAAGGGGCTAAAACCATCGAATGGAAAAAAGATAGCATTTTCAACAAATGGTGCTGGTCCAACTGGTGGTCAGCATGTAGAAAAATGAAAATTGATCCATACTTATCTCCTTGTACAAAGCTCAATTCCAAGTGGATTAAGGACCTCCACCTAAAACCAGCCACACTGAAACTAATAGAAGAGAAACTGGGAAAAAGCCTGGAATACATAGGCACAGGGAAAAAGTTCCTGAACAGAACGCCAATGGCCTGTGCTCTAAGACCAAAAATTGACAAATGGGACCTCATAAAGCTGCAAAGCTTCTGTAAAGCAAAGGACACAGTCAATAGAACAGAGCGGCAACCAACAGATTGGGAAAAGATATTCACCAACCCTACATCTGATAAAGGGCTAATATCCAAGGTATACAAAGAACTGAAGAAATTAGACTCTAGACAATCAAAGAACCCTATTAAAAAATGGAGCACAGACCTGAACAAAGAATTCTCAACTGAGGAAGCTCGAATGGTTGAGAAGCACCTAAAGAAGTGTTCAGCATCCCTAGTCATCAGGGAAATGCAAATGAAAACAACACTGAGATTCCACCTCACACCAGTCAGAATGGCTAAGATCAAAAACACAGGTGACAGTACATGTTGGCGAGGATGTGGAGAAAGAGGAACACTCCTCCACTGTTGGTGGGATTGTAAACTGGTACAACCACTATGGAAGGCAGTCTGGCGGTATCTCAGAAAATTGAACATAGCGTTACCTAGGGACCCAGCTATACCACTCCTGGGCATATACCCAAAAGAAGTTTCAACATACAACAGGGACACATGCTCCACCATGTTCATAGCAGCCTTATTTATAATAGCCAGAAGTTGGAAAGAACCCAGATGCCCTTCAACAGAAGAGTGGATGCAGAAAATGTGGTACATTTATACAATGGAGTACTACTCAGCTATTAAAAACAATCAGTTCACAAAATTCCTAGGCAAATGGATGGAGCTGGAAAATATCATCTTGAGTGAGATGACCCAATCTCAAAGGAACATACATGGTATGCACTCACTGATAAGTGGATATTAGCCCAAAAGCTCACAATTTCTAAGAATCTTCATATAGACCACATAAAACTCACATAGAAGAAGGAAGACCAAAGTATGAATGCGTTGGTCCTTTTTAGAAGGAGTATCAAAAGTTTCAACCAGAACTCCCAAAGTCTAAACCACCAACCAGAGAGCACAAAGGGAGGGACTCACGCACCTGTATAGGGAATTGAGGGTGACCTTGTTAGACTCCAGCGAAAGTGGAGGGCCAAGGTCCCCAAAAGTTTGGATCCCCTACTGTGTTGGAATTCGAGAGCAGGGAGATGGGACTGGGAGGATGTTTGGAGCACACCATCACAAAAATTAGGAGGAAGGGGTAGGGGATAAGGGATTTGGGGGGAGAATGAGAAAGGAGACAACATTGAAAGGTAAATACGTATAATACCCAATAAAAACCCCACACAGATAAAGGATTTAAAAAAAAGGAAATCTATTTATTTTAAATTAATTTCAAAAGTTTCTAGGAGATGCAAATTGGCTAAGATACTATTTTAAGCTCTCCACAAAAGAATTTAAATCTCTGTTCAATATTCTCAAGAGAGAGGTAAACCCTAACTTCCTCAACAGTTAATTGACAAAAGAGAGGTAATCTCACAAAAAGTAGAAAAAGCTATTTCTAATCGATATATCATATAGTCTGATTAATTGTCAGTGGAGCTATGAAAGTCCTTTGACAAAAGATTATTAATATAGATTTATATATCCTTAAATAAGGCCTTCATGACTCTCTGAGTGTGGAAGGAGCAACTGTTGGCGCTTCTGCCCTGATTTTACAAGAACTCTGAAAAGTTGGCTTTAAAAACAAAAGAGGGGGAATGGTACCCCCTCAGAAAGAGTCCCCCTGAAATACTCTCCATCATGCCTTGTTCACTTTTCTCTCTCTAAAGCTGAAAGCTCATGGCAAATCTCTTGCTGACCATGTTGGTGACCTCTGGCACCACCAAGACCAACAAAACTTTGCCACAGATATGGGGAAGGACCCTCATACCCATAAAGGGAATGCCCCAGTCCCAGTTCCCTTATGGAGCCGAGGACTGATATGCCTGCCCAATACCACAGAAGGCACAGCTAACCGGCTACCACAAATATTAATGAAAAAAATAGATACCCTCACAAAGCCAGGCCCAATCATAAATACGATGAATAACAATTTACATCCAGGGAAGAGAAATCTCCCTGAGAATCCCCTTCTTTTTTCTTTCCAGGTAAAATTGAATCACCCGTGATGCCTGCTATTAGAAGTTCTAA
>NW_021620970.1:5516370-5529045 GCF_004785775.1 Grammomys surdaster
TTAGAACTTCTAATAGCAGGCATCACGGGTGATTCAATTTTACCTGGGATGCTGCGTGAGTTCAAGCTCCTGGGAGTCCCTGTTTTTCTTGGTTTTCTGCGGTTGGGTACGGAGCTGCTGCCTGCGACCTGCTCTAGGCTCGGTCCCAAACCGGAAGAGAAATATTATTTCTAATATTGAATAAAAATGAATATACAACATGTCCAAACTTAAGAGACATAGTAAAGGTAGTACTAAGAAGGAAGTTCATAGCATTAAAAGCCTGCATTTTTTAAAAACAAAAAATGGAGAGAGTGGAGAAATAGTGGCACTTGGGAGGCAAAGGCAGGTAAATCTCCATGAGTTCGAGGTCAGCCTGGTCTACCGAGTGAGTTCCAGGACAGTCAAGACTGTACAGAGAATCCCGTTTCAAAAAATAAAAAAAAAAAAAACAACAAACAAAACTTCACAAAAACAACAACAATAAAAATGGAGAGATTTCATACTAGTAAATAGTGAACACCTGAATGGTCTAGAACAAATAGACTATATCACATTTGAAGGAGTAGAATCCAAGAAATTATCAAACTCAGGACTGAAACCAATAAATAGAAACAAAAGACCCAACAAAACCAGTCCAAAGCATCAATAAAAAGAAAAAGAATCGGTTCTTTGAGAGAATAAGCAAGATCGACAAACTATTATCCAAATTAATACAATTAAAGATGAAAGTGGGGCCCTAACAACAGATCCTGGGAATCCAGGGACTCATAAGGACATACTTTAAAAGCCTGTACTCCATTGAAATGGAAAATCAAGAAGATGGATAATTTTTCAATACCTGCCTCCAAGAAAGCTATAGAAATTTTTCTACATACTCAATAATTACCATAACAAAGTTAAATCAAGATCATATAAACAAACTAAACAGAGTTTTAACCCTTATTGAACCAGAAAAGAAAAAAATTCAGGGCCAGTTTGTTTTAGCACCGAATTCTACCAGACTGTTGAAGAAGAGTTAAGGTCAAATATTCCTTTAATTATTCTACAAAACAGAAATGGAAGTAACATCACTTAATAGTTACCCTGATAATCAAATCACATAAAGACACAACAAAGAAAATTAAAAATGAGCATTTTTTATGAACATTGAAATAAAAATTCTCAATAAAGTACTTGCAGATGGAATCCAAGAATGTGTTAAAAAGATTATCCACCATGATGAAGTAACTTCATCCCAGAGATCCTTATGGTGTTCTACCTTGAGTTGTGTTCATTCTCCTGAACTATGAGAATTCTCCCAACAATTCAAGTGCTTTTCATGAGAATATGGCTCCCTGATCCTGCAGTGTAATTACTGCTTATTCATTGAATATTAAGGCAAAGATTTTCACAAATCCTATTTCAGTGTAAAAGCTAAAACTATTTCAACAACTTTTACTAATATTTGAAAAAATAAACAACTCTGAATTATAATAAAACAAAAATTATGGAACATTTAAAACACTATGTTAGATTATATTATTAGTTTAACTGTAGTAATTCGATTTAGGTTCAGGCTAAAAGACAAATTTGAAAATCAACTTACAAAAATTTAATAAAAATGCAAGCATAATGACACAATTTTTAAATTCAGTCACTCAGAAAGTGGAGGCACGAAAATCAGAAGTCTAAGGACAGCCTTGACTATATTGGGAGTTAAGGCAACAGAGAACTTTTAAAGAAAAAAATAGAAACCTACAAAATCCCCCAAAATTAAATTAAACAAAGTATAAGTGAGTAAAATTACTATATCAACATATCAATTGTATGCTTGCGTAGATACTGGATACTGTCAGAGCATTTAAAACTGTTTGGAAATAACTTTTTTTTCCTTAAATATATTTATTTTACAGTTTTATTTACATTTCCTAGCCTGGCAGCCCTTTCATCATAGATCTGTGAGAGACTGGTTTTGATATAATTGAAAATAAAAAAAAAAAGAAAGAAAGAAAACAAGCAAAGCCAAAGCTGCTATTTTTCATTACAGACAAAAGAAAAAATACTCAATTGCTTTTAAAAATTTATCATTAAAAAGAAACCAATCAAAAATACATTGTATGTTGAAAAAAATATCTTCATAGAATCCAAAATCAGATATATTCTATAGATATCAAATTATAGTAAGAGCTATACAAATTTATCTATGGCTGTGAATGTATGTAAATTGATGTATGCATACATATGCATGCTGATGCGCATGTAGACAGCTATGTATTTTTGTGGCTTAACATTAGATACCCGTCACTTTTGCTTTCCTGGAAAAAATTATGCACTATAAAAATGCATTATTTGAACATAAGTAAAATACAGCGTACATAGTACTCTGAAAACCAATTATCCTGAACAAACTGTTCAGCTGTCTTTTGTGAACAATGCCATAGAAAAACTATCACCCTATAGAAACAGCCCATCATTGTAACACTATAGAAAATGTACTTGTTAGGATGCATAGTTACAAAATATAAACATATCACAGTCTGGCAACCTTCTTTGGGTACCAGAGAAAAAGAAGAAACAAATCCTTGTACTATGTGAACAGCCACTATTCTAAGCTCATAGGCCATATCTTTCTCTACTGGGATGGCGCAGTGAGAGCATTGTCCTTATTACTTTGTAAAATAGAACAAAGACAGTGCAGATAACGGTCCTGAATATCGACATGTATATTTCAACAGAAAGCTTTGAGGCAGGACGTGATTTTGATTCACTATGCAAAGTGGTTTGTTTTCTGTTGTCGAATAACTGAAGTAATAAATAACAGCATTCATGCTGACTCTGAGCGCTGTGCTACCTTCTCGCTTAGTTGTAAAAGCATGTCAGTTACGAGCGCACTACACTCATATGTGTTTGCTAACTCAGTTCAATGGAGGCTGCTGCCTGGAATGATCACTTTGAATTGAAATATGCTTAACTGCAGTTAAAGTTTTAAAACAGCAGTGTTTTTCAGGCAAGGTGAACACATGACAACAGTAATTCCGTAGTTGTAAATTTCTTGAGTTAATAGTTGCATGTTAAAACAGTATCAAGTACAAGCCCAACTTTAGTATTTTTGCATTAAACATGAACTAGGTTACTGTATAATTTCGACATATGACATCTCATTTCAAAAATTATTTTCCATAGGCAGTTATTTATACTCTGAAACATTTTAATTTCTTGAATTAAAGGATGCAATGTAGGTAAAGATACTCCTATATTTTCAAGTTCTCTTTTGATTGGTAAGGGACAGTGCAGGCCCATCTGTTTTGCAGCAAAGAAAGCCCCAAACCATCTGTGTAGAGCCACATGCCAGCAAAAACACAGGGATATGCACAGTTTTTTTGTTATGAAAAATTTTGCAGAATTTTTTTCTGTATTAGTGTGAATAAATTAGCAACAACTAAATTAAAGAAATCTTTGGAGAACGTATTAACTTTCTAGTGCCTATACTAAATTATATCTATTTAGAAATTATGGAGCTGGTATTGTCCCCATATGAATTTTTCCTTCCTGTTTTGAATTTCATACTGAAAATTCATCACGATCTACAAGTAAACAGATTCCTTATTAATAAAATAAGTTGATTTTTGTAAAACTGATTTGGATTGTGCAATTCATCAGTGTTCAAATTTTAATAATTGTTGGGAAGTAGTCATAGTAATATAGTTAAAAATTTATATACATTGCTCTATTTGCACATTATCTACTAAATGAGACTACATTATGGCATATTTTGAAAAACACTTTTGAATTTTTTTTCTTTTGCAGTAACTCTGATAAACTATTTTTTGATTCAGCCAGAATAATTTGATATATAAATCAATTGCCGCCTTTTCGAGGGCAAATAAGCATATTGAGTGATAAATTTAACATTAATCATTTTTCATAATTATATGGCTCTGAACAATTATATTAAGATACTTAAAGTGCTTCTAGCTTGAAAATACTTTATATGGCAGCCAATAACGGGCTTTTTGCCTAAGCAAAGTTAGCATGTGAGCCTCTTTTAACAAAAAAAAAAAAAAAAAAAATCAGAGAATCATATACAGGCTGGTAATCTCTCGAAACATTTGAAATATCAAATTTTATGATCTTCTAGCAAGTCTTTTATCTTAAGTCTACATTACTTTGTGTATGATTGCTATTTGATGAGTTAGGATATTGCAAACAGAAGAGCTCTGTAAGCGCATATTAGCTCCTAATGCAGAGTGAGTACCGATGAAATATGTCACTCTCCGAGGGAGACCATTTCTGCTACGTTTTACATTGGTGTTGAAAATGCTTATTATCTGTTTAAAAAACATTAAAAGCTTTAAATTCAAGCAGCTCATTTTTCATTTTGTTAATTGCATAACATACTAATGCTGTACTAGGTTGTTTTTTTCAGGGGTATAATGATGCAACAATATTTACATACCAACTCTGGTTTTCCTTTAATGGTTTCTATAACAAGATCATAATTTCCTTTAGTGTAATCACTGGCAGATTTATTTGGCGTCCCATCTTCCCTCTGCTCTGGCTTTGGGGCCTGGGAGAGAGAGCATATTACTGTCTTTCCCTGTACCATTAAGAACACGTTGCTCAGTGTGATTGCTAGATCCCTATGTTACAGTCTTGCCCAATGCCATGTTTGCAAAGCTTCTAAAATTCTGTATCAGTAAAAATCAACTGATCCTATAAAATCTGCCCCCTCCCACAAAATTAACAAATTTGCTTAGCCATCACAATTTACAATAGGGACTTGACTATATGACAAGGGTCAGGGAGGGAAGTAACACCGAAGAATTTCAGTGACTTCATAAGATGATTTCCTAAAAGGATGATGGAACTGTTAGAGTTACAGGGTGTTGTTTGTTTTTGTTTTGTTTTTACACAGTACACTATTAATCTAAATGTTGATGCTAAAAACTGTGGCTCTAACACAGAATAGTACACTTCCGTCTGAGAAGTCCTGCTGCCCTTCCGGTTTCTACCACATTCAAAACCCTCTTTGGGATCCATGCACATCACCCAACACCATGAACTCATATTCTGAGTTGTTCATTTCCCCACACAAAAACACTGATAAGGTGTTAGGTAGGACTTGTCTGGCTACTTTGCTCAAAATGCCTTGGGAGCAGATGAAAACATTGTAACACAGCATTCCAAATTTAGCCCATTTGCCCTGCATAGAGGAACAGGATTAAAAACAAAAACAACAACTAAAAATCCTCAAGCTGTCTCCTAAATGAAGCCATTTTTAGAGAAACAGCATTCATCGGACCAGTACGGATCTATGTGGCTTGTTCTTTGAATACCGTTGTGAGAGATAACTTTTGCAACCCTCTCATTCTGTTTCAGAGAAAGCTGGAGAAAGTCTGAACTCTTTTCAGTCAACTATCTAACGACCTGTTAAACCACAGCAACAGCAGAGTTTTGAAAAGACAAACTTCACATATGACAAGTCTGAGCAAAGCAGGGATTCTCTGCATGACCAGAACACAGCCCCTGAGCTAGTTCTAAGGTTACTCAATCTGGACTACATGCAAAGAGTACACAGATAAGATACACATAAAATGGCTCCTTAATGTTCTGAGGAACATGTGTTTGTGCTTCCTCACCATGGAGAGCCAAACTGATTTCAACCCTGTATGAGTACTCTAGTGGCTAACTCATGGCTTTTAGTTCACTTTTCTGGAACACACTGCTTTCTGAGGAACAGTCAGAGGCATGACTCAAAGCTATGGCATCATCTTGATAGAAATCCTTTGCACACTAAAAGCAAGGATAATTATTCCTTGCAAACAGTAAATGAATAACATTTACGATTTTATTAAAATGTCCTTACAATAATTTAAACTCAATGCAGGATTATTTAAATTAACATGGTAAGCAAAATAAACACTTAACTTTGTAACACACCACAATTAAAAGCTATAATCTAAATGACAGGCAATTAGTTTTCTCTTTAAAGGGACTGTTTTTCAGATACTGTGTGTAGTAGTTTTATTACAGCTACTCTTCAAAGAGGCCATTTGCTTCTGAGAGATTTTCTTCTTTCTGCCTTTCATCTGCTCAAAAAAGTGTCAAACTTCCCTGCTCCAATACCTGTACAGTGAAGACTCTCTTTTCTTTGGTAGTGTATGTCTGCTTATTAAAGTCTTCAAGACACTCTAGACTTAGGCAAACACTGTCCAAATGTACCATATTTAGATTCAAGCTCAAAATCTCCCGAGCTGTCAGTTTAGGTGTTAAAGAGACCATTTGTAAAGCTTGGCTTGGGATTGCCATTATTGACTGGAATGTGTGTTTATCATTCCATTCGATGATGAAAGTGGAGCGTGTAGCATATGAGTAAATGTCAGCAGATGTTTCTTCTAAGTGGCCTGGTTTCAACCTCCTGTTGTTTGTCTTGAATACAAATATTAAAAAAAGGAAAAAGGCAGAATTTTTATGACATAAGTGCAAGGGTAGTTAGATTTTTTTTTTAAAAAAACAACAAAAATAATGGCTAGAATATCAGACTGATAGCATAAAGTAGAATTAAGAGTTACTTGGCTGTGCTCAGCTAAGGGCTTTTAAACAGCTCTAGAAAAAGGAGAGAGAGAGAGAGAGAGAGAGAGAGAGAGAGAGAGAGAGAGAGAGACCGTGACTACTATTATGTGTTTAGAGCAAGATTAAATCTAATGGATGCTTGTGTTTGGCAGTTATTATTAATGCTATTTTCTGACTAGTTATTGAGTTTGATAATTTCCTGAAGGTCATTGAGCGTGGGTCAGGGTCTTAAGCCTTTACTAGTTTTCAACAGCATAGGATAGACACACTCGTTAGCAACGGAGCCTGGTTACTTCCAGCTCTTACTTTGAAAGGTAGTTGTTAAGCACAGAAAACACACCACATACCACAAGGAGGGCAGTAATGTAAGTTCGGTGGATTATCAATGAAATAAATATCTTAAGTGAAAAGGTGCAGCCTTTGTTCATTCCACAGTAATTTTTGTGGATGTAGTATATTTAACGTATTCCCATGGTAACTGGGGGGTTGTAAATACTTAGATGTCCTTTGAAGAGGTGTAAATGATTACAAACAAATTGGGGGGGGCAGCGTTCAGAACAACAAGTGTAACGTTTGAAATTAGGCCCTCGTCTAGCACAACCCTCAAACACGATTGGTCTAAAATACTTCGGAGAAAAATTTCAAATATCATATATCTCCAAACTATTCTGAATTTGTCACAATTTTCATTTTTTAAACTGGTAATTATTTGTACTTCAGACTCTAAAGGGCACTACTGGCTAATACTTAATGTCTTTCAAAACCAGGACTAGCAAAGACACTGAAGTGATGGACAAAGCATCTTTAAGCTTTCCAAGGGCAACATCTAGGGCCAGCACACCATTGCAGCTTGCCCATTGGCAACACGGTTGTTTTACCTGCTTTGAGCTATGCACATTGATATTGCTCACAATTAGATAATGACAATGCACAATTAGACATTTTCTTTTATTTTTTCAAGTGCAAATGCATAATTGCTTATGCAATTATGTAGTAAGCACAAATCTGTTGCCTGTAGTACAGAAGCGAATGTTGAGTGTAAATTAAAACCATTAGTGTGATTTTTGAATTCTATGTCAATAAATGGTATATGTTTCCTATATATGATATTGCTATATTATTGATCAAGCAATTATCCTTGAAAATGGGATATGCTCACACACAATGTTTAATTACTAAGAGAGAACATTGTGACAGTGACGCTAATCAAAATGTCAAACTTAATATTTAACAATCAAGCCTTTGATTTTTAAAAAAAGGAACAAAGTACAGTGTTTACTGAGACTTCCTGGTGGAGTAATGTAATGTTTATTTTGATAACCTCTCTGGATTTCAATATTGAAGCTAAATCTGCTTTTCCAATAGTTGGCAAATCTTTACTGTTAATTCATGCTTCAGAAATGGCAAGTTGACACATACCTGCCTTCCTGTCATAGTATAAAAACATACCGCAACCATTGCTTCTTTTCAACCAGATGCTGCATAACTTATTCCAGTCACAAAAGTGAATGGAAATCCCTTCACTAAAGATACTTTACACTGTCAGGTGACAGGCACCTATTCTCATTTCATTCATAATTTTTTGCAAGTTTAAAGTCTTAGTTCTTGTTTCCCTTTTTACAATCTAGCCTCTCTTCTTCTTCTTCTTCTTCTTCTTCTTCTTCTTCTTCTTCTTCTTCTTCTTCTTCTTCTCTCTCTCTCTCTCTCTCTCTCTCTCTCTCTCTCTCTCTCTCTCTCTCTCTCTCTCTCTCTCTCATGTTTCTGACACCTATACCTGAGCATATCCTCATCTCTAGAGATACAAGGTATAAAAGAAAATGCCTACCCTATTAGCTAATGCTGATCAACATAAGTACATTTAACTATGATCAAAATTATGCTCTGAGGATGTATTATGAACTACATGAAAAGTTCTTTGGATGATTAGAATGTTAACAGTCCTGAGAAATCCTGGCATTTGTTTATACCTCATTTGTCATATTAAGAAATGGGACATAGAGAGAGCAAGGGGCCTGTACTGTGAATGGCAGACAAAGGCACAGAAATCCCGTTGGTTGCCATCACCTGGCGTATTACGCATAGAATCCCCACATCGTCTTCCTGCATTCTATGAATCAAAGGTACAATATGGATACCTTCCACTCTTTTCTGATGTCCGAAGGTTACTATATCTATTCATAGAAGTTGGGGCATTGGATGGGGAAGAGTTAGCTGTCCCTGTATACTGTGTCCTTATGGAAGACATAAAGTACAAATTTATTGGAAATTGACATTAATTCAATTAATATTGCCTGGCAAATTTTTAGATATAAGACACAAAATGGTAAAGAAGTTATAGTAGAGAAATTTTAATAATCCTTTGATAATTTTACACTTAATATTTCATAATTAGATCAAAAGAAAAAAGTTATTCTTACTTCACTGTTTCTACAGTGACCAGTACTTAGTGCCATTTGGTGATTCTAAAATGCCATGATGCCTAGAAAAAGGACACCTTGTTTATGGAAGTAGATTCTAGGTTTGAAGATCTGATGGCAGAGTCCTCTTAAGTAGAATGGTAAGTGGAGTTGAAGAATCACCATATTCTTGTTAGCATTCTCTAAAGGTAGACAGTGTTTTCTAGAATCAATTATTGGAAAGATGACATCAGGGTACAATAAAATTGTTATGCTCAAGTCAACCTTCCCTTTTAAGGAATTCTTTATACTGCTAGCATCACTATGTGAGTACCCATGGCTTGTCATGTGGACAAGACACAGTACACAGCAGTGCTCTTGGGTAAGGTTTTCTATGTTCATATGTTACTTTCTAGGAAAATCTGTGTCTGTTCTGGCTTAATATGACAAAAGGAATTCTGCCAGCATGTTCCACTTAAACATTGGGTTCAGCAAAGGGTTCTTGGTGACTCAATCAAGAGTTCTCATCTCACATCTGTCTGTGTTCATTCAGGGCCCTGACAGATGCATTCTTCATTCTTTTGTGTCCTTGGAGCCTTGTGAGGAACAATTTGTAGATACTGAGCATTGTCAAGTTCCCTCAAGTATCAGTTTTGTAGACTCCTGTTTTGATAAGAAGTCTGAAGTGAAGTTGTAAACAATCCCTAATTTTTTTTTCAAGTCAGCTTTTAAAGGGATCCTCAACTCTAAACTCTCATGAGTTTTTTAGAGTTTTTCCCCTTGATCTGAACAATCAATTAAGACTCAAGTGTTGATGATTTCTACAGGAGAATTTGTATAGGCCACTTAACTCATTAGTAACTCTACTTAGTGATTTTTAAACTTACTTAAAGGCAATGAGCATTCTGTAGTTGCCTGTGCTTATAAAGATTGTTATCAGTAACAAAATTCTTGTTCTTATATATAAAAAAAGAAACGATTCAAACTGACTAGTCAAAAAAGACAAATAAGTCATTTTACTCTGGCAGGCTTAATCTTTAAATAGGGAAAACCATGGAGACTCTCTTTTAGCACTATTAGCATGTAAGGCCTTATTATATCTAAGACTACTAGGTGCATTTGTTTTCTACTCTACTAAAATGGCTATAAAACAGAACTCACACCACGTAATGCTGAACCCTGAGGAAGGGAACTCCTTAAGTATTAAAACTTTACACTTCCAACAGTTACTGTCTGACTCATTGTCTTTATGTACTAACATTGCCACAATTGAATCAGCATCTATCAAATATAAGAACAGAATTTTACAACATGAAATGAGCCAACTCTGATCAGATAGTTTGTAATCTATGCAATTGTGAATCTCATATTAATGAGGGGATCCACGTCAGAAATTAGATAACAGGAGGTATCTTACAGATGGATGGTAGTTTTAAAAACATTTCTATTCAGAATGAAAGTAGCAGCAATGCAAATTAGTGCAAAATGAAAATTTTTGTTAAAAAAAAAACCTAAGGTGAAATTGCACAAATTTAATGTCTTAATTCCCCGACATTGTCCGTTAAGTCAGTGTCTGAAAATCTCAACAATTTATCTTCCTGAGAGTAATAATAAAATCATCTTTTGTGAGCATCATCATGCCTCTACCTTGGCGTGAATATTTGCAAATACTTGCAATTGTTTCCAGATATGATACTCCAGTCTATATAATGCTAAACAGCTGAAATTAACTGAAGGTCCACTAGTCCTGGATAGTAAGGGCCTCAGAGCTTTCAAAGGATGAAGATAAAGAAAAACACTTCCTTCCAAATGTTTCCACACTTAAATATATAGCTAGAAAGGTGTAATTTTCAAAAATGGGAGAGATATAATGAGAAGTAGGGAATAGGCAGAAAAGAAGAGGGGGAGACAGGAGGGCAGGGAGAAGGAAGAGAAAGAGAGAGGGGAGGAGAGAGGAGAGAGGGGGTGGAGAGGGAGGGAGGGAGGGAGGGAGGGAGGGAGAGAGAGAGAGAGAGAGAGAGAGAGAGAGAGAGAGAGAGAGAGAGAGAGAGAGAGAGAGAGAGAATGAGAACATTTTGGCTGATAAGATCTTCTTGAATAAAATATTATCTGAAACAAATGGGTAAGTCAGAAAACACCTGCCAATGTAGATGTGCCCTTCAATAAAGATGGTGTCTCTATCCTCACTTAACATGTTTCTTAGCGATAAAATGTTGGCATTAAATTTAAACATAAATACAGTATAAAAGAGGTGTAGAGTTATATCTTATGGTCATGGTGTTACAGGACTAGAACAGAGATTTCCAATGACTTGAAGTTGTAACCCTAATTTCTTTTAAAGGCTACAGTTAATACAAGGTTTAATGATAACACTGACAAAATAATAGGAAGCACAACAATACCAGTTTGTTACTGGTAATGGATAAAAAAAGATTAACCCTTACAGACAATTTTGATATTATCAAAACAGATTATTTTTTACTATCTATGGTTTGTTTAGTAGATCATGTAAAGCATCTTTAATTTTTAAATACAAATGACATAACATGTGATCTGTATATTCTAATGGATCCTGAATACTTTTGAGATAAATATATCTTTGTGGAATTAATGTAATAAAATAAGTTATAGATCTGAATGTAGATCGATTTCTTTCATGGATCTAAAACTAATTTGTCCAAACTTATAGTATAAAAAGTATAATTTCCAATGAAAATATTCAATGGTATTATTCTTGCAAGACACGAAAACTGGCAGACACTCCTACAACCTTAACTTGAAGTAAATGTAAAATGCACTGAAAATGGAAAATTGAAATTGTCAAAATAAGAAAAACCACATGCTATCTTTTTTGAAAGAAAACTTTCATAAAACAAGAATATATTAATTTCTATGACTTATCCTCCATGTTAAAATTGGATAAAGGGAAAGTATAATCTTCAGAATCTATTACAATCAATATATCCATAATTAGAAATGTGAAATTTGTATACCCAAGGAAATGTTTAATAAAAATGTGTTTGTTCTAAAATGTGTATACATCATAATGCTATTAATATTGTTTTATTCTAAATGTATTTTAATGAAATATTTTGATTGCTGTATTTCCTTGAAATATGGTTCTTGTTATAATTTGGCTTATCAGAGCAATGCTTTCATAATACATGTCTTAAAGAGGTGACTTACAGGTCATGTGAGTTTATGTTAGAAAATTTAAAAAAAAAGAAAGAATAAGAAAAAACTTTGTTGAGATTATATATAGTAAAATATGAGGGACAGGCTAATTACAGTTTATATTGAATAATTAAGATAGAGTTTTGGTATTAACAGTAATTTAGAATGTCACAGTAAAATAGGTACTGAAGTTAGACACACCAAACACATGTAATGTAAAATAAAGTTTACTAAATATGTATGGTTCGCTACATTTTTGAAAACTATAAGCTAAGTATGTACAATGTTTACATCACGGTTACAAGCTATGACTCTAAAACCTTGTTTTGATATTATCATTCAGTATTTCCAAAACTGAGTAGCTTTTTTCATCCATCTAAGAATCTAACCACTGAGATTCTACTTTGACACACGCATGTAAACTTGTACCTCAAGAGCAACATAGAGTATCATGAAATTCCACTGGAGGTTTTCTTGGTCCTGCTTTATTTTCATTTTCTTACTCAAATGTCACATACTCAAATTCTAACTTAAAAAAACTTCAAGTCACAACTGTGCATATATATATATA
>NW_021620970.1:5529445-5548253 GCF_004785775.1 Grammomys surdaster
TATATATTATATTATATTATATTATATTATATTATATTATATTATATTATATTATATTATTATATTATATTATATATTTTAAATGATCATGTGATCATGTCCAGCTACTTCAATATGTTCTCACAATGTGACTAGTCAAGAAAGAAATTTCACATTGTGTCCACTGGAATTCCTTGGGCATAAAAATTTAAGTAATATATCCTTTTTTTAAAAAAAAACTTTTGACATGTAAAATATTAATAAACAGTGGCCAAACTCATACTTTCTCAAATAAAAAATCTACAGCAAGTTATTTCCACTACTAAATATTGTATGACACAGTAAATCAAAACCACGTTTTAGAATTCTTAGGAAAAACTGTGTATCAGTCAAGATCAAATTGAAGTCTTTCCAGAGTGACTGAAGCAAGGATGGCTTGAGGAGCATGCTTGTGAAACCTACCTAGTTTTCAAGGCCGTCTTCCATGGTAGCAAATAGCAGCTTTTGGTGTAGACAAGAATATCAACTGGGACATTGGTTTGGAATAGACTTCAATACTGAGAACAGCTCAAGAAATTCACGAGGAAAAAACCAAGTGTTCTGCTTCCAGAGAAGGAAATTCAAAGAGCCATAAATTCAAAGTAAATGGAGATTCTTGATTAACACAACTTTTATCTACAAGAAAGTCATCAAGCACACAGGTACATTGAATAGTAGCTTAAGAAATGAGGGCAGAAGAAGATACATACCAGGATAGACTATTTTCTTACTCTTGGTCCTGGTAAAACCATTTAAAAACTGGTAAAATCATTTAAAACTTTCAGAGTGGTAGGCATGAGTAAGAACAAGCCTTTAAGGCAGAATGCTGGCCTCTTGATAGCTCAATGCATAATTTCACTACCATGCTCTTTCTTCTGCTGCCTGACAAGGAATGGCACACATTTTTTTTTTTTAAATGAAGCAGCAGGTATATTCTCACAGTCAAACATGAGCTGGACTTGTGTTTAAAAAAAGTATTGACAAATGAAGATTATAAATACAAGGAGGCAATGTAGAGCAGTGGTTCTCAACCTGTAGGTTGCAACTCCTTTGGGATTAAATGACCCTTCCTCAGGAGTGACCTAGGACTGTCAGAAAACACAAGCATTTATATTATGATTCATCACAGTAGCGAAATTGTAGTTATTAAGTAGCAATGAAAAGAATTTCATGGTTGAAGGTCATCACAACAAGAGGAACTATAATAAAGGCTTGCAGCATTAGAAAGGGTGAGAACCACTGACATAAACAAACTCTTAAATGGCAGAAGTATTAAATTATTTTCAAATACATATTTGAGAAAATTTGGGTAATTTGTAAGACGATAAGCAAAATCTGAGAATTTATACCATACAACTGAAACTCATAAAAATGAAATAAAAAGTACTTACCTAAAATATAGTGTCATAAACTATGATTTCAACAGAAACTCAACAATAGTTGAAAAACAGCTAAAAGAAGAATTCAAAGGTGTACGATAGTGAGTAGAGCCTGTTAAAGAATGAAATGGGTGGGGAGTTTGGGAATGAATGAATAAATTATGTGTTAGGGTAAAAATGAAACAACAATGAGAGTGACAAAAGGTATGAGGTGTGTGCAAATTGAATGCTAATATAAAAAAAGGTAATAAATGTGAGATTGCAGAGGTAGTACCAAGAATTAAAAGTACTGAGATTACGAGGAAAATCAGGTATGCTCTATGACCCTAAGTCAGTATAAGCAAAAAGCAAACTATGTAACTAACATAGAAAATGATTCTTCAACTTAAATCCACCTAAAAGTACAGACATAGAGAGGAATACTAAGACTGGAGACAGTGAGCATCATGACTTTCAACAATGGCAACAGCGAATGCCACTCAGTACAAATGACTAATGTATTTTTTTTTTAAATTTAATTAGGGAAAGGCTGAAAGAAGCTGAGGAGGAGGGCAATCATGTAAGAAGACCAGCAGTCTCAATTAATTAAAGTTAGATCTCTCAAACACTGAACCACCCAAAAGGCAGCATGTACCCAGGTGATAGGAGGCCCCCAACACATATACAGCAGAGGACTACAGGGTCGGTGTTCAGAGATGATGCACCGAACCCTCAAGAGACTGGAGGCCGCAGGGAGTTTAGAGGTGAGGTGAGGTGGAGGTTGGGGTAAGGATATCCTCATGGAGAGAGGAGGGTTGGATGGAGTTGTGGGATGTAGAACAGTCAGAGGGTGGATGGGGGGTGAATAAAATCTAGAGTGTAAAAATATAAATTAATTAATTAAAAAAATTTTATTTATATTAATTTTTTCAAAGGGCAACAGATCTATTCTAGAATTCTAACTTATGCTGAATTTACACTCTAATTTAGCAGGGTTTTGTCTTTTGTCTTTTAATATCTTCCATTATTTGGAAAGATGGGTACTTGCGCAGTGAAATAAATTAGAACAGAGTATAATATATGTATGAAAATACTGTGATGGAATTCACTATTTTATACTTTAAACCTAATTTGTTCTATGAAGCCACAGTTATGCATAATAGCTAAACCACATAGGCGGCTGGAGCCATGGGCCTCTCCATGTGTACTCTTTGGTTGGTGTTTTAGTCCCTGGGAGCTCTGGGGGATCTGGTTGGTTGATATTTTTGTTATTTCTATGAGATTGCAAACCCTTTTAGCTCCTTCAGTCCTTTCTCCACCATTGGGGAAGCTGTACTCAGTCCAATGGTTGGCTGAGCCTCTCAGGAGATAGCTGTATCAGGCTCCTGACAGCAAGTACTTCCTGGCATTTACAATTGCCTCCAAGTTTGGGGACTATATATGGGATAGATCCTTAGGTGGGGAAGTCTCTGGACGGCCTTTCCTTCAATCTTTGCTCCACACTTTGTCTCCATATTTCCTCTTGTGAGCATTTTGTTTCACATTCTAAGAAAGACTGAGGCATCCACACTTTGGTCTTCTTTCTTCTTGAGCTTCATATGGTCTGTGAATTGTATCTAGGATATTCTGAGCTTATCAGTGAGTGCATACCCATGCATGTTATTTTCTGACAGGGTTATTTCACTCAGGATAATATTTTCTAGTTTCTTCCATTTGCCTGCTACTTGCATGAAGCCATTGTGTTTAATAGCTAAGTAGTATTCCATTGTGTAAATGTACACTGAATTTAATAGAAGAGAAATTGGGGAAGAACCTCGAACTCATGGGCATAGGTAAAAGTTTCTGAACAGAACACCAATGACTTATGCTCTAAGACCAACAATTGACAAATATTATCTCATAAAATTGCAAAGCTTCTGTAAGGCAAAGGACACTGTCAATAGGACAAAACAGCAACCCACAGATTGGGAACCGATCTTTACCAATCCTATATCCATTAGAGGGCTAATATCCAAAATATACAAAGAACTCAAAAAGTTAGACTCTAGAGAACCAAATAACCATTTTAAAATAGAGGTACAGGGCTAAACAAATAATTTTCAACTGAGGAATATCAAATGGCCTAGAAGCAAGAAGCAACTAAAGAAATATTCAACATCCTTAGTCATCAGGGAAGTGCAAATTAAAATGACCCTGATAGTCCACCTCACACCACGCAGAATGGTTAAGACCAAAAACTCAGGTGACAGCAGATGCTGGCAAGGATGTAGAGAAAGAGGAACACCCCTCAGTTGTTGGTGGGATTGTAAGCTGGTAAAACCACTCTGGAAATCAGTCTGCTGATTCCTCAGAAAATTGGACATAGTACTACCTGGGGGTCCAGCAATATCACTCCTGGTCATATACTCAAAAAATGCTCCAACATATAACAAGGACACTTACTATGTTCATAACAGCCTTATTTATAATAGCCAGAAGCTGAAAACAACCCAGATGTCTCTCAACAGAGGAATGGATACAGAAAATGTGGCACATTTCCACAATGGAGTACTACTTAGCAATTTAAAACAATGACTTCATGACATTAGCAGGCAAATGGAAGGAACTAGAAAATATTGTAAATGAGATAACCTAGTTACAAAAGAACACATATGGTAAATACTCACTGATAAGTGGATACTAGTCCAAAAGCTCGGAATACCCAAAATACAATTCACAGACCACACGAAGCTCAAGAAGAAGGAAGACCAAAGTGTGGGTGCTTCAGTCCTTATAGAAGGGAGAACAGAACACTTAAGGGAGGTAGAGGGCAGTAGGGACACAGGAGGAACAGAGAAGGGAGAGGGGAAATAAGGGGCAGGATCAGGTATGGGAGGAGACTGGGCTGATATAATGAGGGTCAGGAAATTGAAATTGAACAGAGGTGTGTAGCAATGGGGGATGGGTAACTGGGAGTAGTCACCAGAAAGCCCATGATCCCAGGAAACAAAAAGCTCCCAGGACCCAACGAGGATGACATTTAGCTGAAATACCCAACACAGGGAAGTTAGACCCTGGAAAGACTGTATCTCGAAGTTAGACAAGGCCCCTGGTTGAGAAACGGAGTCACTCATGATTCTCCAAAATTTTAACCCAGAATTTCTGTCTAAACGAAATACGGGGATAAAGAGTAGAGCAAAGACTGAAAGAAAGGTCATACAGAGACTGCTACACCTGGGAATCCATCCCATATGCAGACACCAAATCCAGACACTATTGATGATGTCAAGAAGTGCTTGCTGACAGGAGTCTTATATATCTGTCCCCAGAGAGGCTCTGTCAAAGCATGACCAGTACAGATGAGGATGCTTGCAGCCATCGGACTGAGCACGGGTTCCCTGATGGAGGAGCTAAGGCAAGGACTGGAGGAGCTGAATGGAATTGCAACCCCATAGGAAGAACAACAATATCTACAAACCAGACACCCCAAAGCTCCCAGGGACTAAACCACCAACCAAAGAGGACCCATGGTTTCAGCTACATATGTAGCAGAAGATGGATTTAATCTGGCATTAGTGGGAGGGGAGGCCCTTGTTCTTGTGCAGGCTTGATGCCTCAGTGTAGGGGAATGCTAGGGCGGTGAGGTGGGAGTGGATAGGTGTTTTGGGGAGCATCCTCATAGAAGCAGGGGAGGGGGATAGCATAGGGGGTTTGCAGAGGGGAAACCTGTAAAGGGGATAACAGATCAAAAGTAAATAAATAAAATATACAATAAAAAGTTAAAAAGAGAAAGATTAGTATAACTGTAAATGTCCATACTGTGAAAAATAAGCAAGAGCCAAAAAGACAATTGTTACAATTTCTCTCTCATGTTGAATGCAGAATACATATATTCTCATACTGATGGCATGAAAACAGAAGAGGAATATTTGGAAAAGGACCAGGACTATGGGTAGAAACAATGACAGACTTTCCCCTTGAAAGGCATACAGCTCTTCTATTGTCCTTGGAGGAAAATCTATAGTGAGTAAAGAACAGTTAATTAAGGCTTGATGCTGTGAAACTGTCCTCTTTCAAGATTCAAGCATAAACAATTATATTTACTACCCAGTACAGGCTTCTAATTCAAGAGGTCCTAGTTTTGAGATTACTATACTTTATAATAATCTATAATTAGGACATGTAGAAAAAATACAAAGCGAAGTCAAAATGCAATATCATCACATTCCAACCACCAAAGAGTTATATCAAAGAAACTGGCAAGTATAGGAAGCATTGCTCATGCAAAACTGAAACCTTAAAAACACTTAGAGAATTGGCCAAATCTACCACAAGTGTACATGCAACTCCTTTATTATAAAGTGCTCCATTATTTGGTATGTATCTAACAGAATATGCATTCATCAACCAAAAACTATTACAAGAAGGTTAATAGTAGCCAAAAACTTATATTTCAAATGCAGGCCTATGCTTTTGTTGAATTCTTATGAGAAAAGACTCTGGAATGAATATCAATGTTAATACAGAAGTGAGAGTTTAATATATTCCAAGAATGTTCAACTCTTGAATTTTCTTTGCATCATCCACATGTTGTCACTATCTTAAAATATTCATGGATATGTATAGCTTTAACTTATGTATCTTTGGCTGCATGTTTTATTAAATGAAAATATTACTTAACACAAACATATCCCATGGAAAATTAAAATTTGTTCAGATAAAAAATACACTTTCATCTTGTATCTTATTCAAAGATAGGCAATACTGATAAAGAAGTATCATTATACTTAGACCTCTACATTGACTTGATGGAAACCTTAGTCCGTGACTTTACTTGTGGTCAAGGAAAGGTAGCGGCAGAAGCTTATAATTACTACCACAGTAAGAGCTGCAGCTGAAAGGCACTGTAGTTCACAACAAATTGTCATTTGGATTATATACGCCTGTATGTTTTCCCTTGCTTTTACATTTTCTCTTAAGGCATCAAAAATATGATACTGAGAAACAATTTTCTTATTCCAAAGTGCTGTATACCTGTGAAGTGTATAGTTGGAAATATGACTTATTTCATATACTAAGAAGAATCAAATAAAACCATTGTTAAAAACCCATTTTGGATTTTTACTAAAAGATAAAAGTCATTTATAACTTAGTCTATTACATAAGTAACGTCGCATAAAATAACAGCTTCAAACACTGAACCCTAGAGCAGTTCTGAGAGATCAGTTCTTAACATGTCCACACTAGTGAATTTTAAGAGTATTTGTTTCAGACATAAAATGTTCTGTAGGGATGCTCGCAGTTCTCTGAAGCTGTTTTACAAGGCATTTTCCATTTGATTACATTGAATGGAGCCCCTGAACAATGAGTTAATCAGTACTTGACACATTTTCATCTCACTCTCTTTGACCAGGGGACAGCTAACTTTCCTTCAAAGACAAAGCCCCTATCATTTTCTATAATGCAGAATACAAAGAATACAACACTGGCAAGAGGTGGGCTACATCTTGCTCTTTAAGGAACTGAAGAACAGTATTACACTAAAGTACAGTGCATTATCTTAAGCTAATAACAAATAGTCTAGAGTGTAGTGGACATCATCAAACAAATCACATCCTCCTCAAAATAGAAAAGTAAGGGAAGTTCTACTGTGATGTATGAAACCTGTTTTCCTTACCTCAAGAAAATCAAGATTATCCATTTTATCATGCTACCTATGATTCTAAAAGTCAGATTCCCTCATATGTCAATATTTCCATCAACAGAATGCATCTGATTTTATGAAATTCTTCAGCTTTATTACAGAGGGTTTATCATTCCTCGGCCTCAAGAAGGGGGCTCTCATTTTCTCATAGCTCTATACCTCATGCAACTAACAATCATTTATTTTCCCCAAATTTAAGCAGTGAAGCATGAAGGGAAAAGTGATGTAGTTCAATATGTTGCCTTTTTGGAAATACAATCTGGAAAATATATCCCAATTCACTTCTAATTTCAATTTTGAAGTATTCTTCTAAGCACTTTCTTAATTGTTGGCTATTAGCAAAATATGTAGATTATGGTCAAGGAATTATAAATTTATTTGAACTCAGAGTTGAACAGTTTGATCACCTAGTCTGGATATAAGCGTCATGTTTACATTTCCCTACAGTGAATAGTACTACCTGTCACCCCAATAACTCTCATTCATTTCATAAAAAGCATTTTCTTGTGATACACGTTCAAGATTTGATTCTAAAGTTCCCAAACGAAGACTATGGCAAAGTAATTTCTCTCATCCTTTCTCCTTTATAAGCTAACAATTACTCATATACGCTTTAGTTTTTCTCCATCAATTGGAGGAAATTTTTTATTTACACACACACATACACACACATCCAATATTTTTTAGGATATAATAAATAGTATCTAGAGAAATATTCAACAGGTTAACTGTTGTTTATAGTTTTACTATAAACTATGTTAGTACATTAGGATCACATACAGGCTTATTATTTTAAGGTGAAAAGTCAGATGTCTTGTGTAAAGAAAAATTTAATAAAACCTCAGAGGTATTTTTGTCTATGATATTTCATTGGCCAGAAAATTATCATAAATTCTACATTTGTGAATATAGCAAGAATGATGATGCCTGGACACGGACACGGATGACTAAACCTTTCAGTTCTTGACCATATTTTTACTTACAAAATCTGTTAGTGCAATATATATATATATATATATATATATATATATATATATATATATATATTTATATCTCCAATGTTATAGCCTTTCATCCCCAAATTGAGTTAAAACATTTGATCACTGCAAGAAGTGATTGTGAATAACCAAAATATTTTTAAATTTATTAATCATACACCAGAAAATACAGCAATTCTTGATATATCTAAAAATATTATTTTTGGTTGTAAGCCTAGCCTTTAACAGCTGAGCCATCTCTTGGGGATGACATTAGTTGAAATACCTGACAAAGGGGAGATAGAACCTATAGAGATAACCTCCAGTAGATAAGCATGGCCCCAGTTGAGGGATAGAACCACCCACCCATCTCAAAATTTTTAACCCAGAATTGTTCCTGTCTAAAGGAAATGCAGGGACAAAAAAATGGAGCAGAGGCTGAAGGAAAGGCCATCCAGAGACCACCCCACCTTGGGACTCATTTTATCTGCAGACACCAAACCCTGACTCTATTGCTGATGCCAAGAAGTCTTGCTGACAGGAGCCTGGTATAGCTGTCTCCTGAGAGACTCTGCCAGAGCCTGACCAATACAGATGCAGATATTCACATCCAACCTAGGGACGCCAATGCAACAGTTAGGGAAGGACTGAAGGAGCTGAAGGGGATTGGAACACCATAGGAAGAGCAACAATATCAACCAACCAAATCCTCAGACCTCCTAGGGACTAAACCACCAACCAACAAGTATACATGGAGGCATCCATGGCTCCAGATACATATGTAGCAGAGGATGGCCTTATCTGACATCAGTGGGAAAGGAGGCCCTTGGTCTTGTGGAGGCTTGATGCCCCAGCATAGGAGGATAGAGCAGTGAGATGGGAGTGGGTGAGTGGATGGAGGAGCACCCTCATAGAGGCAACGGGATAAAGGGATGGGAAACTGGGAAGGGAGACATTTGAAATGTAAATAAGTAAAATGACCAATAAAAAACTAAAAAATAAAAAAATATTAATCATTATATTCATTTACTTTTCAAATGTTACCCCCTTCCTGGTCTCCCTTCCACAAATTCCCCCCCCTCATCTTTGCCTCTAAGAGGGTGATTCCCCCAGTCACCCACACATTTCCACCTCAGCCCTTTAGCATTCTCTTTCTCTAGGGTCATCACGCCTCCAGAGGACCAAGCACCTCCCTCCCACTGATGCCAAACGTGTCATTCCTCTGCTACATCTGCAGCGGGAGCCGTGAACTGGACCATGTATACTCTTTGGTTGGTGATTTATTCCCTCCGAACTCTGAAAGATTAATTGATACCATTGTTCTTCCTATGGGGTTGTAATCCTCGTCAGCTCCTTCAGCCCTTCTCTTAACTCTTTGATTGGGATCCCTGGGTTTAGTCCAGTGGTTGGCTGGGAGCATCCACATCTGTCTTAGTCAGGTGCCGGCAGAGTATCTCAGAGGACAGCCATATCAAAACACTTTTGGTTGAAAACTGTCATTATCAACCTGATGTAGAACTCATTAGACGTTTGCTCTTAAAATAACAGACACATTCACAGATCCTTGACCCGGTATTGTAAATTTATCAAAGCCGAATATACTATAATAGCGTTGTCTTTTGGTACTCAAATTTTTGTTGGTTCAACTTCCTATTCACTTAGATAATATAGTTTCTGTCATGCTATGGACCTTGAGCATTGATTTTCATTATAAAGATTTTAAGGAACAATGTTTCAGTATATAAGAACAGCAAAACCTGTGAGTATATGAAGAAGAGAGCTGAGAAGAGTTGTTTTTAGAAAGAGCGAAAAGGACAAGTGAACAATTTAAAAACAGAATGAATGGAATTTAAAAATGCAAATAAATGAATCATATTTTTCACAGAAGCCAGATGTCCATTTGCTTCTATGTTACAAACCAATAGAAAAACATTATTTATAAGGAAAGGCTTGCACAACAAAAACAAAATGATGTATTTAGAAAAACAGTCTATTGATCCATCTGGTTTCCATGTCTATATAAAAAGTGGCATGTGCAGAGATGGCAGGGCAGTTCAGTTAACTCTATCTCCGTTGTCTACCTCAGGGTTGCTTAATTTTCCTTCATGTTGAAAGTGACAAAATATACAAAATTTATAAAATCTCTTTGTGTATCGTTCATAAAGTGTATTTGTTAAGACTTTTAAAAATAGTATAATTTTCAAAACCTATAAAAATACTCTGATTTTCAAATATCTACATGTATCATGATATCTTATTTTATACAAGTTCTTTCAGATCTATAGCAAGTGATTATGTTTGAAAGAAATCAAATGGCCTATGAAAACATTTTTCTCTTCAAATAATGTAGTTGGGTGAAGAGATAAGGAAAAAGTGTCTTTGTTAATGAAAAAGAAGAGAAAGTGAATAAAGCACTTGATTCTAAATAACTATTCAATGATAATCACTCAAATGCAGAAATGATTTTGTACAACACCACACGCATGAGGAAAATAGATCCTAAAATACAACTTTGATCACATTTAAAATGTGGTCACATTGAGCTTAAGAATGAGTAGTTGTTTTGTCATGTTTGAGTTCTCTAATTGGACCTGGTATTGGACATTGTCCATGTCATAGCTAATTTGTGCCATTTGGAAAGAGAGATTTTCAATTGAAAATATGCTTTCATAAGATTTGCTTGTAGTCAAGTCTGTCATCCATTTGCTTAGTTAGTGATTGCTGTACAAAGGCCCAGACCAGTGTGGATGGCACTCTGGATCGATGGACCTGGGTGCTGTAAGAAAACAGGCTGAGAAAACCTTGAAGGAGCAAGGAATTAGGCAGCATACTTCTATGGCCTCTGAATCAGCTCCTGCTTCCAACTTCCTGTCCTGTTTGACTTCCTTCCTTGACGTTCATCAATGAATGGACTCTGCTGTGATATTGTAAGTTGAAATAAATTCAATCTTTCTAAGTTGCTTTTGGACATGATGCTTTAAAATCACAGCTATACAAAGCCTAATGGTGAAAGAAATTGGTACATATCTGACTATGGATTTCAGAGGATTATGAAAGAACTTTGGAACTTTGGGCTAAAAAAAATAATATAAAAAAGTATTATGTCCCAGCTATTCCACTCCTGGGCATATACCCAAAAGATGTTTCAACATGCAACAGGGACACATGCTCCATTAGTTCATAGCAGCCTTATTTATAATAGCCAGAAGTTGGAAAGAACCCAGATGTCCTTCAACAGAAGAATGGATGTAGAAAATGTGGTACATTTATACAATGGAGTACTACTCAGCTATTAAAAACAATGAGTTCATTAAATTCTTAGGCAAATGGATGGAGCTGGAAAGTATCATCCTAAGTGAGGTGACCCAATCTCAAAAGAACATACGTGGTATGCATTCACTGATAAGTGGATATTACCCCAAAAGCACACAATACCTAAGACACAACACACAGACCACATGAAACTCAAAAAGAAGAAGAAAGACCAAAGTGTGGGTGCTTTGATCCTTTATAGAAAGAGTACCAAAAGTTTCAACCAGAACTCCCAAAGTCTAAACTTCCAGCCTGAGAGCACAAAGGGAGGGACTCATGTCTCCACCTATATAGGTAATTGAGGGTGGCCTTTTCAGACATCAGTGGAAGTGGAGGGCCATGGTCTCGAAAGTTTGGATTCCCTAGTGTTGGGGAATTCGAGAGCAGGGAGATGGGACTGGGAGGTTGTTTGGAGCACACCCTCATAAAAATAGGAGGAGTGGGTATGGGGTAAGGAATTTTGGGGGAGAATGGGAGAGGAGATAACATTGAAAGTTAAATATGTAAAATATCCAATAAAAAATAAACAGAAAAAGGGTCTGAAAAAAACAGAAAGAGAGTTTACTTAATTCATATTATTTTCAAAAGTTTCTAGGAGATGCTAACTGGCTAAGATCTTATTTTAAGCTCTCCACAAAAGAATTAAGTCTTTGCTTAATATTCTCAAGAGAGATGTAAATCCTAATTTCTCTCAACAATTAATCGACAAAAGAGAAGTAATCTCACAAAAAGTAGAAGAAGCTATTATTAATCAATATATTATATAAACTGATTAGTTGTCAGCTGTGCTATAACAGTCCTTTGATAAAAGAGATTATAAATATAGATTTATATTTCTTTAAATAATGTCCGCATGACTCTCTTAGTGTGGAAGGAGCGACTGTTGGTGCTTCTGCCCTGATTTTACAAGAACCCTGAAAAATTGGCTTTAAAAACAAAAGAGGGGGAACGGTACTCCCCCCCCAAGAAGGAGTCCCCCTGAAATACTCTCCATCATGCCTTGTTCACTTTTAACTCTCTGAAACTGAAAGCTCATGGCAAATCTACTGCTGACTGCCTCTGGCATCACCGATACCAATAAAAACTATGCCACAGATAGGGGAAAGGACCTTCTTACCCTTAAAGGGAATAGCCCAGATCCAGTTCCCTTATGGGGCTGAGGATTGATACACTTGTTTGATACCACAGAAGGTACAGCTAATTGGCTACCAAAAAGATTGATGAAATAAATAGATACCCTCACAAAGCCAGGCCCAACCATAAATAAAATGAATAACAATTTACATCCAGGGAAGAGAAATCTCCCTGAGAATTCCCTTCTTTTTCCTTTCCAGGTAAAAATGAATCACTCATGACATCTGCTGTTAGAAATTCTAATCCAGATGCTGCCCTCCTAACTTATACTACTCAGACCTCCGAAGGGTCATTGACAAGAACATCAAACAGCTAGAGACTGACATCACTAATCTGAAGAAATCCCTCGTTTCGCTGTCTGAAGAGACCTCCAAAAATCTCAAAGATCCTTATTGGACTTGATTTACTCTATTATAATAGAAAAGGCTGTGTACAGCTCTTGACTGTGTACAGCCCTTAAAAAATATTGCCTTTACATAGACAAGACAGGGATGGATAAAGAGAGCATGAAAAAGGTTAGAGAAGGCCCTGAGAAAAATCAGACAGAGAAGGAGAAAGATGCGTGCTGGTACAAGAATTGGTTTTCAACCTCTCCAGGGTTGTCAACCCTACCTCCTCTCATCTTGGAACCATTATTTGGGTTATTTTTGCTTATTTCTGGTCCCTGGGCCTCAAATAGGCAGACTAACTCTGTGAAACAACAGATAAATAATTTGGTAGCAAAACCTATTCAGATACATTATCATAAGTTAGCTATGGGGACCACGAGACTCAAGATGAGGTTGTTACTTTATCCAGGGTATTCCCAAAACCCATCTCCACCCAACCTAAAAGAGGAGACTTCCGCCCCTAGACCAGCAGAGAGGGGCCACCCAGAACCCCCTCTGACAGGCGACCTGAATTCTTGCTTAGGCTGCGAGGCTAAGCACTGCAAGGGAATATCAATAAAAGTTAAAAAAAAAATCTCTCTGGGTTCCCTGAGGGACAAGCCTGACTGCATAGGGGTTGATGTCAAAAGCATCCCCTCTCCAGGAAAAATACATCGGGATGGGTATGGCCCTCATGCCTCACTGGACAACAACAGGGGGACCGGAGCCATTACAAGGTCCCCTTCAATTACTGGAGGTCAAGCCTCTATCCCCATCTTCACAAGATTATGTTCGCCATAGCCCATCTATACTTAGAGAAGGGAGATGTCAGGAGCATCCCTGCTTATACACTGAAGGCCTAAAACCAGCCATAGGCCTAAAAGCAGCAATAGGCCTGTCATATATGTATACTAACACCAAGTCTTGGGTCTCTGTGGATAAACACTGAAACAGATAGCTATAAGCTATTGTAAACAGGCAGTTTTTGTGACAATTTAACAGCCTGAGTAGTCATAGACCTTGTAAATATATAGCCTTGGCAGATATTACCAACTTAGATAAGGACAAGTGAATCATGTCAGAGTTATAGTGACCTATCCCCTGAACCCTCACCCAGCCAATACGCTGTTCCGAAAAATATCTGTATTCCCCCTGAACACCCACGCTCCATTGTCATCCCCTTCCCCATGTCCTGCCTTTTTGTGTTTATAACTCCTGTGTGAATGAGTATAAATTACAATTTGAAAAAAAATAAATTATATATATTTTAAAAAAGTATTATGTGTAGAGGTTATGGAGCTGTTTTGGGAGCTTAGAAGATAATGTTGAAGAAGAAGTCCAGATGATAGAGGCTTTGGATAATTTGAGAACTCTTTAAAGACTCTATGGAGGCCACCCAATATTTTAAAGTAGAAGTTACTGAAGTAAAAACCTTTGTTTTCTAGGACAATAGAGACTAGTCATCTGGGGCAGAAGATTCAGCTGTGATTATGAAAAGACCAACATCATTGAGGGGAAATATTTATAGGAATCTTTCCTCATGCTTATCACACAGGAGCTGTGATCCTGGGGCAGTAGAGGTTGTATCTCATAATGACAGTTGAACTTTGTAGTGTAAGAATCTCCCAGATGGTATTCATTTTGAAGTTGTCATGGAGAGCAGCTAGGGCTTAGCACTGTGAGATACCAGGGCAGCTCATTGGTGAAAGACTGAAGGTGTCATGGAGAGAGGTTGAAGTTTGGCACTGTTGTGGCAGAGTTAGAGTGCCCAAAGAGAGCAGAGGGGAGGCTTCTGTTGAATATGTATAGTCCACTTGCAGTAGAGACTTGAGAATTTTGAAGATGATGATATCATGGGAAAACGATCAAGGACAGCAGCATATGCAGAAAGGAGCTTTCCTGAACATAAGAGACAAGCTGGCTATACTGTAGATGACTTCCCAAGCATGTTAAAGAAACATAGAAGATTGGGAGTAAATGCCAGAGGTCTAACACTACATTTATACTGTTGAACTTTGGTTTTGCTTTGATTTGATTGTGGTCATTCACCAGTTATTCCCACGAGTAATTATTTGACTTTTTTTTTTAAAGTTACTGGAGCCCACAGTTAAGATGATTTGGAATTTTACAGAAACTTTGGAATTTAGAGACTTTTTTGGATATTTTAAAATAAAACTTTGATAGTTTAGAAAATATTCTGGATTTTTAGAGAGACTGGGTGTTTTTTAAAGTGAAACACCTTTTTAAAGAGAAAATTAAAGTATTGAAAATTTAAATATTGGGAATTTTTAAGTTATACTATGTTTACATTTTGATATTAACACGAGAAATTGGGATGAACAACCAAGAAATGTTATGTTTAACAGTCTTGTACATTGTGTCAGTGTGACAAGGGGTCAATTGTCCTGGCTAGTTTATGTCAACTTGATACAAGGTAGAGTTGTGTGAGAAGGTGAAACCTCTAGTGAGAAAATACCTTCATAAGATTTACCTCTAAGCAGTTCTGCAGTGCATTTTTAAAACTGATTGATGAAGGAAGGCACAACCTGATGTAAGTTGGGCCATCCCTGATATGGTGGTATTGGGAACTGTAAGCAAACAGGCTAAGCAATCCATTAAAAAAAGCAAACCCATCAGCCCCACTCCTTCATATCTTCTGCTGCAGCCTCTGTCTCCAGGGTCATACTATCTTTGAGTTCTTGACTCAAAGGTGAAACTTAGTGTCAATCATGCAAACACCATTTTAGGTCACTGAATCACTAAATTGAAGAGTATCACATCCAGATCGTTTCAAAACATGTTTAATAGAAGGCTATAGAACAGAAATATGTACATCCCTGGGAGCTTACAAACATTCAGTATTTGCCAATGTATATAATACTGATCCCTATTTTTATTTTTATTTTAATAGTCTCATAAATACTTCTACCTAAAATTTATTGATACATTACCATAACTATAAATTAATTTATATGCTTTTAAAAGGGCTTAAACCATAAGAAAGAAATGGAGAATTATTGCTCACTGTGGAACTATGGGTTGAAGAGCATCAATACACAGAAGGAAAGCTTGCAAAATCTCAAATACATAATCCACTGAAATGGTTCTCTGATAAAATTATAGATATTTTCTAGTTCATTTCACCAGACTTAGTATAATCTTTGCTTTATATTTGCTTTATAGAAATAGAAGTTGTCTAACTAAGCAAATACCTTGAGCTCCTTGACTAAAGCTTTTTATTCTTTTGCTGTTGAGATATTAAACAAGAGTTCCTCTTTTTTTCCTTTTGTATTTATACACAATTTATCAAATCGAGGGAAATACAAAGAGGTCATAAATATGTCAATATAGCTACTAATTTATTTCAGAAATGTCAGGAGTTAAACAACACACACACACCACCGTTTACTTAATTTTTCTACAATATCTAAGGCAGTTATTTCATGGAGAGTAGGTGCTAAGAAAAATACTTCTGCCTATTGAATAGCAGTGTTTATTAATACTACAAGCAAAATTCTGATTCTTTAGCTCTAATTGATAAAGATACAGTCCTCTATGATCAGGAAGTATTATTCCTTTTTTCTTTCTCAACAACCAACTCATGCCAAATGACTTAGGCTTATACTATAGAAAATCACCTGAATCCTCATACGTCATTGTGTGATTGGTAGACCTGTCACATCAGCTTCACTCCTGAGTGTTTCCAAAACACAGATACTCCATCCACCCTAAGCCCACTACGCTCTGTTTAACAAGATTCAGGCAACTCACATACATAAGAAATTGAGAGGGATGATTATCTCAGAAGCAATTCTCAAACATGATCTTCAGTTGTATCAACATCACCTTCAAATTCATCAAAAGTGAAGACTCAGGCCTCCTGTCTAACCATCCTGCAAGTATCACCCTTGGAAAGTTCTTTGGACATTATACTTTGAGAAATGTTGACCTGGATCATTAAACTATAATGTGCTTCAAGTATTTTCAATGGTTTGAACCCTTTGGTTACTTTATTTTCATCATACTTCTAAGATATTGGATGTCAAGAAAAATAAAAATGTCCATGTACCTAGCTGGTTGGAAAGTTCTAGAAATATTTTGGAATTTTAAGATAATTTAAGCATGCTTTACTACTTTGGAATATTACTATGATAGGAACTCTTCTGTTACCTGCTAGTTCATCAAATTTTTCTCATAATTACACTAATAGACTTATTCATAAACACATTTAACATTTTTTAAGCTTATTTACTGACTTGGTAGAAACTAACCTTTATTATAGCTGGGTATTTTTATTTATTATTTTATAGTATTCCTTCCACAATATAAAAAGACAAAAGAAAGGCATACCAATGTAAAAACAAATTTAGAGTAGTAAAACTTCACTGTAGCAAATATTATTGTAGTCAAAAGAAAACGTCTTAAAAGGGCTTTCCTCAAAACCACGAATTAATCCTGAAACTTGTTATAGCTCTCTTCAGTCTGAGGTAGGAATTTAAATTGTTACCATCTTTACTATTAATCCAGGTCAGACGTTGATTTCCCAGTGGTGTCTTCTAGTATCTTTATCATAAAGTCCTCCATTTCCTCTAAAAAAATTCCATACAGTTACCAGTATACTTGTTCTGTTGTGCTGTTAATATGGGTATGCTGCATCATTTCTCAGAAAAATAATCCACATTTTAAAGGTCTACATCTTTATGTCAGTGTTCTGTTAGTAACTGATTTGTGACAAGCATATCTGTCACAAATATCCTTTGGTCAATATCTGGTAACTATTTTAATTGAATAATTTACTAAATTAATGAAGTGGTCATTGAAAATTATAGTGCACAGTTTTGGAGAATAAGCTCCAACAACGATGGAAGCTTCAGGTGCCAAAAATAATTCTGCTTTCCCTTTTATGTTAATGTTAGTAGTGTTAGAATCATTTATGGTTTACCCAAATGGTCACTTTTGACAGCTACAGTTACATCACAGAATACTGTCACATTCACATCCTGAAGGACCTTGACTACAATAAAATGGGCCTAAAATTTCTATAATTTCCAAACAAAAGATAGTATGGCATACTCAAAATTCTGTTATTAGAAAAATAGAGAAACATTTTATTCTCCTTATCTACCATGATCTCTTGGTAGCTCATGAAAAAGCCTAGCAATTAACTACATTTTGCACTTCAATAATAAAGACCATCATGCTGTATTTCATTTTATTTTATATATTTTCAATCCTTAAAAATTCGTTTTCAATCCACTCTATAACTTTGAAGCCTCACCATTCTATTTTTTGGTTGGTTGGTTTTGTTTTTGAGACAGGGTTTCTCTTTGTACTCTGGCTGTCCTTGAATTCATTGTGTAGATGAGGTTAGTCTAGAAACTTCAGAGATACATCTGCCTCTGTCTCCCTAGTCCTAAGATTAAAGATGTACAACACTATGTACGTCCAGCTGTTTGGTTGTCTTGGAAGGATGTATTCTCTACAGTGATATCTTTGAAAATCTTCCAGACTACAGTCTTTCCAATAAAGCCCCTTTCTTTTACATTATCCACGCTTAGTTTCCTGGTGGTTAACAAGAACAGGCCACGTAATGATTCATAAGTGAAGTAACCATCCAGGCTTTGGTTCCAGGCAAGTACATATGACACTGGGCTACTCGAGCTCCAAACATGTAACTGCAAGTATACTGTTGTACAGTGGCTGCTTCCTGAAAGCAGAGGAAGCCATTTAGGCATCAAGTCTCAGTTTGTCATACCAAAAGCTCTAGATCCAGAGATTCCACAAATATTCGTAATACCATGCCCCAACTCAAAAATTACCTCCCTCAATATTTTATTTGCCCAAACATATGTGAGTTTTAAAAATCTAGTCAAGGGTCATAACTGTAGAAATTTAGAGAAATATGGATAGAAGGGATAGATATATATATATATATATATATATATATATATCTATCCC
>NW_021620970.1:5548353-5606400 GCF_004785775.1 Grammomys surdaster
ACACTCTTTTATTTCACATACCCTTTTGAAAACATCTTTAAAAATCAATTAAATAGTAACATTCCTGAAGCAGGTAAAACATTTCAGAGTATTCATATATATGCATGCTCTGAAATTTTACAAATATATATAAATTATATATAGATGGGGAGGGAGGGAGGAAGGAAGGGAGGGAGGGAGTGAAGGAGGGAGGGAGAGAGGGAAGGAGAGAGAGACATAGACATAGTTATATCAAAATGCTTTTCACTGTGTTAAGAAGGAATTCTTTTGGGGGGTCTCTCTCGCTTTCTGTGTCTCTGTCTCTCTCATTCTATGTATGAGTGCATGTGTGATTGTGTGTATATAAAAGCTTTTATCCTGAAACTAAATATGTGATATTGAGATATAAAAAGCCTATCTCTATATTGTTTGTGTGAGCCCTTTCCTCAAGTACATGTACTCCCAAATGACTGCATAATGTCATGTCCAGGTATGACTTCCTCAACCATATTGAAGTTTTTGGGAAAAAATGAGTAAGTATAGAAATATGCCTTAAACTTCAACCCAGAAAACATTGCCTTCTGAAACCATCTGAAATTTAAAAAAAAAATCTTTGAATTCAATTATTTAAAATATTATTTTTATGAAAAATATGTAATAAGAGATCCACAATATTTGATCATATACTTTTATTTTATGAAATCTGTGAATGGGCTTTGGGGTCTTACTCAGAATGAAAAGATGGAGTTAAGATGTAGGAGGAAATCACACTGCTATAGGATGGCAAATAGCAACCCGTGCAGTATCCGACTGGCTCTTCCTTCTTCTACTCTCATCTCCCATTCTTTTTGCTATAAATTCTGTTACTAACTTATGTTATTGGTGTAAAAGCTGCTGTTATATCCATGCTCAGTTGTAAGAAAAAATAGCTAGCTAAAAGAGCTTTGTGTGCTAAATTTAATTCATGTTCAATTTGTGACTAGACATCTTTCAATGTCAATTTTTTTTTTTTTTTTAGGGATATGTAACCTATTCACAAACAGTGAGTGGTCCAGTGTATATGAAAGGGTTTTTAAACTGGAACTTGCAGAAGTACAGTGTTTTAAATCTATCTTTGTCTATGATTTAAGTTAGTGCTATATTTCTATAATGGCACATTCACATTATTTTGCTAATTCCCAATCCTGTCCTCCAAGAACATCAGATTTCAGAAGTTCTTACTCAAATCCTCAAAATAAAACCTTAAAATTCTCAAAAAAAATTTATAATCACGAATTATCTAGAGATACATCTAGGGTTTAGGAAGGACTCTACCTCTAAATGTCCTGATGGATTAAATCAGCATATACACCGTTATGCATTACACTTACAATCCTGAAATATCAGTATACCTCCAGCAACAGTTTTAGGTTTTCATATTGTTGAGATATTTATATAGAAAACAGCAGTACGCTTGGTGACATAATTCCTCAAATCTCCAAAAGTCAGATGTTGATGAATGTAAGGCTATGGTGTGTGTATGTGTGTGTGTGTGTGTGTGTGTGTGTGTGTGTGTGTTTATGTTCATGATTTGCTAATTGGTGTAGTCAGAGAGCAAAAGTTCTATGGCTGCAGCAGCAGTTCACAAACCTAAATTAAAGTACAAACTACTGGGTACAGAGCATGAAGCATTCATTACTAATTAAAACTGTGGGGTATTGCTGATCCATCCAAGAGAATAGGCAGTTGCTTGTGAGGTATCTGCTCTAGCCTTACACTAAAAATCACAGCCATATGGGTACACTTCTACATCCCCCAAAAGCCAAATCGCAAACAAATCATGGAATATCGGCAGAAAATACAGGTTCCCCATCTCCAGCCTACCTGTGATTATTATGGGGCTTGAAATTTTAAGAATTATAGCAGCCAAGCTGTATAGCTTCATTTGTATTTGTAACAAATAATTTAAGAGCTTGTAATGAAAATGAAGATCAGGAGAGCCAGTGCTTATTTTGTGATATAAGATTTTTTAGGGGGCATGCAGTTCTTTACATGCCCACTCTATAACTCACTAAAATACACAGACCACAGTGAATTGACTCAGTGTCTGCTGATGTAGAAGAAGATACGTGCTCATTTACTTATCTTTCTACCTATAACCAGAAGTATACAGCAGCACTCCCCCTGTTGTCCTTGTGCTATTAAAATTTTGTAAGGCTACCATTGCTGTATTTACAAAGGTATGACATGAGGGGTACAGGAATGCAAGCAATCAGGAGCTTCAATCTGTGGCTCCAATCTGTCTTAAGAATTTCCCTGTACTCCTATTATCCTGTGATTGTGTTCAGAGCTTGAAATTTTAAAATGAAAAAAAAAAAATCCCTGATAGTAGCAATCACCATTTTTCCTGTAATCAAGTCCACACTTCTTTTCATATTCTTTTGTTGAATTGCTTTTGCTCTGTTTACTGTTGTTGCTAAACAAGGTGAGGCAACATTTCGCAACGATGACTTCTTTTACACTAACAAAATCTTAAATGCAGTCTCTCGTTTCTTTCCTGCTATGTGCTATCAAATCCATCTTTTTATGGGAGGCACAGACCAAGATTGAGTAAATTGCCCTTAGTAGGTAGTACTCTTTTCTTGACACTAGGAAGTAAATTGTCGAAGACTTACACAAGGTTTTAGCTGCATGAGTCCCATTGATGTTAATGGGACTTAGAGGGAAAACACCCCCACCCTCAAGCAAAGCTCAGAAAAAATAGTTTTCTTTACGGTCTCCACTATATTTTATGTTGGTAAAGCCTGTGACACACACTCCTCATACACTTTTCTGTCCCCCTCTTTCTTTGGATATACTCCTCCAAGAATATAAATCTTCAGCCTTTCTTTGATTATCTCTATAGACATGTTGTCAACATACACTGCTCTGAATATCATTTCCATGGTACTGTAATTAAATGTCTCATTCTCTGAGTCCCTAATGCCAAACCATGACTACTATTCAGTTAATGTACCTAGACTGCAAAACTTACTGTTGTGGTTTTAAGGAATTGTGATTAATGCATTAGATATATTAAATTCTTTGTTTATAAATTATTATAATGCTAGTTGAATATTTATAATCCTGCACACAATCTTAAATAATAAAATTGACTAAATTATATATTTTTTACTTTAAAATATCCACTAATACTATTAGCCTCATTATTATTTAAGCCTTGACTGCTTTTAGCATTTCCTAAAAGTTTCACAGGGCACAAGAAGAACATAAGATCTTGGAAATGCATGGAAGGCAGTTATAACCACTTAAGCATTAGTTACTGAAAGTGTTTCATATAACAACTGATGAACAACATTATTTGCTTCTGACAGAGTGGATTCATGATTCTATAATGTCTGGAGAATGAAGGATATTCTTGTCCATGTGATGGAGGCAGCAATACTAAAATTGTCTGATGTCATCCTTAAATAGTACATTGCAACACACACACACACACACACACACACACACACACTTTGGGTTTATACTAATTTTTTCTCAAACTAAGCTAGCTTTGAGCAAGAATTTATGAGTGTTTGGTTCTACATAGAGTTCACAAAAGGCCCAATCTTTGTGCCTACCACTTTATTTCATTACCGTGGCATTAATTACTAAGCAAGATGCCAAGTAATTGGCAAGGGAGCGCTCCGTGCTTATTTATCTGATACCTTTATCCTATGCTCCTGGCTTCTCTCCTTTGCTGCACTTTTACAATAGATTACCAGGGTAGCAACATAAAGAGCAAAGAGTCTTTCCCTTGCACTTTTATAACTCAACTTACCTTGAATTCTTTGCCTCATTTCAAACCACACCAATCAGAACGGATTTGCACTAAACTAACATCACCACATAGACAAGGAGCGAAAGTCTAAAACAAGACAAGACTACATTCTTCTAAAAGCAAGTTATTTACTTCACCATACATCCCGTGTTCATTCCTGTACCTATGGATTCATTATTATTTCTTGGAAGCTCCGTGGGAGCCTGCCATAAAAACCGAACACACCAAGCAAACATCCTCAAGTCTCAACACTAGGGGACTCTCAAAAACATTACCAGGACGTATTTTTTCTCAATTTCTTTTTATTTGCTCCCAGCTATTATCAATTGCTACCATTTTATCTCTATGTTGATCATGACAAAAGGTATGTTTTTCATAAAATAACATATTTGGACATAATAACGGAAGCCTTGGTTTCCATCTGCACGTTGCAGAATAGCACGGCTCGTGCTGTATAGTCGCAGTTGGCTGTCCAAGGACCCTGATGCCAAATTGCTAAGGATATTCTTGTCGCTATGACAAATTGCTTGCTGGTGGGCTGTGCAGAGTGTTGTTCTGGCAGCATCAGAGTTGTCTACGTGTCTGTCACTTGGTTAGGCTGCTTCAATCTTAGGTGATTCTACCCCACTCCCCACCCCCTTTCCGGTTTCCTCAATGCAGTTTTTTTTTTCAAACTTACCTTTGCTTCTCAGTGAATGGGGATTTTAACAGTCACTTGTCAATGAGCCTATAAATACCTTCCTTCCAAGCTCTCCGCACAGGTATCTGTAGGGTGAGAGGAGAATTTTTTTCACAGTACCATGCTTGTTTTCCATACAAACCTACAGGCTGCCATTACAGCCACCCACATTCCGGTTGGCAACACCCCCATGCTCTGAGAGCTTTAATGAATCCAGACAAAATTGAACAGCACTTCTGACACGCAGGAAGACGGTGCATTTTAATGATATGTTGCAGGGTGATTTATTTCTTTAATCTGCAAAATAGTAATGGGCAATATTTTTATTAACAGTTCTTTAAAATGATTACTCTGAGTTTTCTCTGATGTTTATTTTTTAAAAACAAAAGATGTTTCCTTGCAAATTTCTTGTATTGAGTGTTCCTTAAAAAGACTACTTAGAAAAATAACACAAAATGTAAATAAGTAGACAATATTCAGTAAACAAATTGGCCTGTAAACCAACTAAAACCAATCCCAGCCATGTCTTTTGACTACCCAGGAAAGCATGTAATTTAATGCTTCCAGATAATTTAAGGACAAAAATCTAACCAGCTGACAGTTTTAGATAAATAATAAATAATACTCCTATTTCATTACTGAGTTTTTAATTAAGTACAAATGTAAAGGGCTTTTAAGAACCATAAGGAATACAGTATTTTTAAATTGTTTTGAAAAACTAAAAAGGACATGGCAATAACTTTGTTTTTTCTTTTTTTTTTTTTTAAGAAGGCAGATATTTTTCTTAGTCCACAGAATGATAGTGAGGCTTCTTTCTAAGACATATTCTGTAGTGTTGGTTTGTTATTTAAGAGTCTAGCATGTGTAAAAAAAAAGCTAATGGAGCTTTTCACAAAAGATAATATACATTGGAAATAAAGAAAACGAACAGGCTTTTAATCTTATGTGGAAAAATGTTTGTTTTTACTGCTTTTGAATATAAATGTACTCATTGCTCTTCTTGTTCAAACTGTAGCCCTGAATTAAGTGGACTTTAAAGCTCTCCTAAATACATTAAAGATATGAGATTTGTTTTCAAAGAAATATATTTATATTTCGGAATGTGTATGTGGTGGGGGGGGAGGTGGTGCTGGAACGTGGAGAGAATAGAAGCTATCTATTTTAACAGCTCAACTCTCAGGGACATAGGTTAAAATTTCAGGCCAAGGTGATGCTTGAATTATTTTTTCATGCCTATTGATAGAATTTGTCAACTCTCCAGACTGCATGGGTGTTTTCAAAGTGAAATGTATCAAATTAACTTCCCCCGATGTGTTTGTATTTAGCTACACTCTCTGAAGCCCTAGCAGCACACATTTCTGACACTTAGTAGCATCCAGTGTGAGGCTATTGATCCTAAAATTGCTAGGATTTTCTCAGAAGGCTGGTTGTTGGTTCTGCGCTGTTGTCACTGAAGTGGTTAAAGCTTTGTTTGTTTGTTTTGTCTTGAATGGTTCTTAATGGATTAAGCTTTAGGCTTTCACCAAAGCAGCAACTGATTGTTAAAGTAGCAAGGAACAAACTAACCACAGGGTGTGGGGTGGGTGCGTGCGTGTGTGTGTGTGTGTGTGTGTGTGTGTGTGTGTGTGTGTGTGTTACCAAGGTAAAGTAAATTACTAACTCTATGTTCTGAAACCAAGCTAGTACAATATGTTACATAAAATATGTCTTACTACGTATCTTTAACAAGTCTATCTAACTGGCCATAAATTATGCTAACCCAAAATCTCAACAAATTAATTCTACTTACTCAAGACTAATTGAACTGAGTTGACTACATAGTGAGCCACAGCTACTGAGATAGATAATACCTGTAGTTGCAGGGTCACAGTGTACTATGAAAATGTGTCATTATGTTTTGAATGTAGAACTGCTTTTCATAATTTACCAACAGTATTCAAAATAGTGATTCCAATCTGCTTAAACCTTTAATGCTACCAACCATGGGGACATTAAGGAATATATATACATATGTATATATATATACATATATGTATATATATGTATATATATATACATATGTATATATATATATAGTATAAAATGCCTTCATAATATTATGCTGTGGTTTTGGTCTCATAATTAGATTTTGGCTTAAGTGTGGTATTAAGTAGGGGATTAATGAGTTGACGAGTAAAGAAACACCCATATCTGGAGAAGCAGATGGAAATGCATTAATTTACGTGACTGTTTTATACAGTGCCAGCTCTTCTATAGGAAGGCCATATTAATGTCTTGGTATCAATATATAATGACTTTTAAAATCTATATCCTCAAAGCACAAAATGATATCCCTCTGGACAACTCTCTGAATGTATGTGGGATCCAAATCCTGCAGACTGTAGTCTCCTTTCTAGATTCTTAATTCACAAGACTGCCTCCTGAGATCGTCTGCTCATTGGTCACAGATGGTGACTATCTCTGCCTAACTGACTTTTGATACTCTACAAAGTGTACAAACCTCCTTGCCAACGAGCAAATCATGAACCTGAAAAGAAATACATTGAGTAAAAATATTTGACCTCTTCTTCAGCTTCAAATAAGCACAAGATTCATTTATTTAAAAACTCTGGGGTGAGAGTCATTTGGAAATTTTCAGCATAGTTTTGCTATAGAGATGTGCATAGCCCCTGGCCTCCCTAAATGCATAATGGAATATGGGGGTTTTGTAAGTAAATCATATTGAGGTTTGCCACTATAAACATGGCAGCTATGAACCCTCCATTATGTCTCTGAACTAATTGTGAACATGAATATTCCATTACATATTTGCATGATTAAATAAGCATTTTGCTTTACTTCTCAGAATGTTAGCTGAATTCACTAAATTTCATATGAAAAAAAGAATAGCAATATTCTCTTTTTCATAAGTGTTGCCCACAAGGATATGAAACCTTTCAGTAACTTTCTAATTTACATCTCATACTTATAAAAAGTTCAATAAGTTGAAATGAATGAAGGGCTGTATTAAAGTCAATATATAAGCTTCAAATGAGGGTACACTTAGTATAGAGAAAGAATGATCAATTCCACTGCAGGCCTGCAAAGTCCTTGTAATTTTTCAAATTCAATTCAACATCCTGATATTGCAATGACAGAACTAGCTGCCACTATAAAACCAAAGCCTAGCATGAAGAGAGGGCTTTTAATGAACGTACTAAAAAGACGGCAATTTTTCTCCTTGCGTGTAATAATGTAAAATTAAGGTGGGGAAAATGTTACAAAACCTAGATGAATACTCTTAGCGAATGACTAATTTGGTAATTGTGTGACACCCCAAAAGCCAAATGTAGGTGATTTTATTGCACACACACTCACACACACACACACACACTACACACACTGCACATTTGAACATCTATACTACTTTATCATGCTCCTTTTTCTGAGTCACTGTACCAAGATAAAAAGGATAGGGGGAGGTGTTGAAGAAAACATTTCCACCCCCCTCCCCCAAGCCTTCCATTTTTCAGATCTGAAATCCTTCTAAGTGACTGTCTGCACTTATTTTTCCCAACACCTATTGAAATCAAAACAAACAAACTGTATAGACAGAGGCTCTGAGCGTCTCCTTGGTTATAAGTATTTCTCTGGCTGTCTTTTTCTAATATTTGCTCAGTTCACTTCCCATGCTCTCAGGCTCCTCTTGCTGCTCACAGGCTACTATTGCATCTCTTTCTAGTGTGCTAGAACCCTGCACTTCTATTGGCCCTTTGTGCTGGAGAGTGGAGGAGGGGCCTGGGGGAAGCACATGGCCTGTGATGCTCTCCTAATCTTCCCTGTTTACACCACCACCTGTGAAAGAGGAGGAAACTTTCCAGGGCTTGAATGAAAAGCTTTGTCCTCTCCTATAGACTGGGATGCACCAGGCGGAAATACTGTTTGTTAGCCCAGCTGAACTTTTGAAAGATCACACACGACAGAGTAGCTATAGGCCATACCAGATCAAACAAGGAGGAATTCAATAAATGAGATGAACTCTGTTGGCCCTCAGACCTCCAAAAGGCCAAGGCTATGAGAGCCTTGTAAAGAACTGGATTATGATGATTTTTAACATACTAGAATGACTGAGTAGGTGACACAGTGGCAACCTTTCACTGTAAAGAGCTGTTTAATTTTATGGTAAAGTATGATTACCAAAGATTTGATTCCAATGGTATTTGAACCTCAGATACATCATTAGAAAGATGAAACACCACTTTAAAGCATCTTTTTAAAAACTATGGTTCTGTCAGTTTTCTTTAGACTTTTACTCAGATTGGAGAGAGTAACTAAGTTGGAAAATAAACCTTAAAGAACCGAGGTTAAAAACAGTAGTGCAGTCCAAAACCAACACACTGGTCAATCTTTCTTTGTATAGAAAACTTGGGTATATAAAAGTTTATTGATTCTCAGATAATAGAATGATCTACATTTGTCAATAAGCTCCATTGCTTTTAAGCTCTCATTAGCAATAACCATCTTCTTTACTACTTTGGACTATGAAACACTGAGAAATAAATATGACAGTGTTCATCTTTGTATCATTTTAATGTTTTACCTTCTCAATTACTCTTTTGTATTTTGATTTAAAATATTTACCTCCCTCTAAGAGGTTGTAAGGACTTCCATTTTCATATCTATTCATAGTCATAATATTGAAAGTGTTTGAAATATGGCAGCATATCCAAATCCCAACAGTAATACTAAATATTAGCAGTTCCCAGTGGAAGGATGTGTATATTATTTCTCAGATATTGTGAAATCACATTTGTAGCTTAGGCACAGGTATTTTAAACCCATAGCACTACTACATGCTAGATGTGCATAAGCCAAGGCGATCCTTTCCTTCCTGGAAACATCTGTGCTCTGAGGTTACTCTCTGGAAGACATGTTTTAGTATATCAATTATACATGGTCATTTGGTACTTTGAAGTACTACAAATCAAATAAACATGGTTCATCTTTGGTGCACCTAAATGCTATGTTTTAGCATGAAAGAATGGCCCAAAGTGTCTCAAATTTTCCATAAGAAGCAGAAAATGATCAAGTGTGATATCAGTATGCTATGAGAGTATAAAACATGGCTCTCTGAATCCTTCTAAGGGAATTTTTGAACATACTGAAATCTCTTAACTATTTTACTATTCCCATGCCATATCCTTTGGGCGCCAAAGGGTATGGCTCAGGTCTATTTGTTCCTAAAAGGGAAATTCTGTCTGATGGAAGTCTCATTGCTACAAAATCCATCATTTTATCCTTTAGAAGCTGAAGTGTATAATTATCATTTTGGACACTCCAATACATTCAAAAGTATAACATACATGTACTAGTGCCTGTCTCTACATTCATGCACACACATGGACTCACACTCCACAAACTATACTTTAAAAATTAAATATTGAGCTCGTTCCCAATGCTAACTATTCACTGTACAGTTTCCTACACTCTGCCCTTTGCTCTCTATTTGTCAAAAGGATTCAAATCTTATTTTGGAACCAAACAAAAGTAGTTGATATATCCTTAAAATTAATGATGTAAATGCCATTGACATTCATGCCACCGAACAACAGGAATCAGAGGGTTTCCTTCCTTGAACAATATAGTTGTATAGAAAATTAATGTATAGGGACAATGGGGAAAGTGACAACAGCATAATTTTCTAAGCTCTTACCACATACCAGCCACCAAACAGAAATTAATTAGGATGAGGAATTATACAAAGTCTTGGAATGTATTGGTGATTTTTTTTTGTCTGTGTTTTCTACATAAATTGCCTTGATCCATGTAAAGTAAAGACATCTCTAGTGAGAGGCTGTTAGGCATTTTATACTATCAGAGTTTGATAATGTAATCAGAAAAGAATGCCAGGCATATAGTTGAATCTTAAACATTTGCTGAAAGAATGACTGGTTATAACTACTTTTCAAAGACAGAATAAATCAGTTGTCACCCTGAATATATTTGGAAAGCCATCAGCAAATGGCTATTGAAGATTGAAGATGCTGGATGGGAGATTCCACTGTGTAGTAGTTTCTTTACTGGAGAATTTTTGTTCAGAACCCCTAGGGGAGCACTCTTGTTGTGATTAGTCCTAGGCTGGCAGGCAGTGCCTCTACTCCAGAGCAAGATCTCAAAGCAATCCTATGTCCTCTCTTCATGTCCCTGCCATTTATCCATCCAGTTGTTAACACATTTTAAATTCTGACAGGTTATTTCACTTCCAAAATGATACTAAGAGTCACACATGTCAGAACTTCACTTGATAAGTTGTGTTCATTTCAAATGCGGTATGTGAGTACCGAATCCTCACTCTTTGAATCCTGCAAAGTGTATCAATAATTATGCCAAATCCATCCAACAGTTGATTGAGGTGTTTTCAGTTTGATATGGGTGTCAAAATGTGAACATTATTCAGATCTTTGCCTGGTGTGCTGAATGGAAAAAAAATCCATTCATACATTATAGATTTATTCCTAATGTGAAAATTAGACAAAAGTGTCGTGGATTCCCACACGTTTTCTTTGTGGTTACAAAGGTGACTTTGCTACATGACACCTGGTCCTTTTTATTATATCTAATTATGCATGTCATATGTTAAGGTTCTAAGAAAATGCAGATTTGTATACTTCTTGTTCAATGCGTTGTAAAGAAACACGTTGCAACTACAATTTCTAATCTATTTTGAAATTCTTTTGAAGTAACTTTACACTTCTACTACTTAGCTGTGATATTCCCAACTGGTGGCCCAATTTGTGCCTGAACAGACAGACTGATAGAAGCAATGAAGAATATGAACACTATAGTCATATTCGTAAGGTGGTGCTAGGAGGGACTAATGTAGTAATCTAGAAAAACTCAAAATATGTTTTTAAACCAAGTCATGGCAAATATAAATTAAAAAAAAATTCTAAAGAATAGAGTTAATGGCCATCGTCTTATGTATCAAATTTTAAGAAAAAGTTTACAAAAACTTACTTTCATTTTATTTTTTAATCATAAAATCTGCAGTAAATACATTATCAATTAGATAATATGCATATATATATATATATATATATATATATATAGAGAGAGAGAGAGAGAGAGAGTCTGTGGATATTTAATAATATAGTAGAGAATCATTTTCTACATGTAGAATTATTTTTCCAAGGCCTCTAGTCATGAAGGATAGTAATCTTAAAATCTGTATATAGATTTGCTGTCATCTTTTAATTAAGTTTTTGACCCAAAGAGATGGTGAGTGTTCACAAGGCCAGAGTTAAATGAAACAAGCGCTTGTCTTTGGAGTCTGGGCACTGACCTTAGAAATATAAAATGAATCAAGTGTTCCTAAAAATATTGCTAGCGTCAGATACAAAAAGGAGATAATGGGAGGAGAGAGAGAGGGAGAGAGAGGGAGAGAGAGAGAGAGAGAGAGAGAGAGAGAGAGAGACAGAGAGACAGAGAGACAGAGACACAAAGATTTGAAAGGCAAGTTTAAAAAATTTAGTGCACATTGAATATATATATATATTTCATCCATATCCTGCTCTTATACCCACAGTTAAAAGAGTCGGGCTTCTGACTTTTAATGAATCACTGTGAATTTTGATTACATACGTTACTCCAACCCTCGGCTGGAGGACAATTATAGTTCGTTATATGCATCTCGAGTTGTTTATTCCTTATGATGAACAAGGATGTTTAAGGACTTGATACTGCCAAGAGCTTCCCCCCACCACCACCAAATAATTTCACAACAGAGTAAAAACACATGGACTTTATATGAAGCAAAAATAGAAGTGATATAAGGGTTGTATTTTTATAGCTGTATTTGAGTACATTTCAAATGAATGTTTGTTAAACAGGGGGAAAAATCAGACTGGCATTGTCGGGATTCTAAGCGAATTAGGTGAGGCAGGGACAGGAAGAATCCGAGTAGCTTGCATTTAATTAGCACTTACTGGTACAAAATAAATTAGACAGATTTGTCTTGTTTTATGAGCAAGATCCTGTTTTTCTATTTCATTTTCTTTGTGCTTTTGGTGAGGACGGATCTGGCTCTCTGGATGCTAACTAGGCACTAATTCAATTGGTGCTTTCTCCGACGGTCTGCTTGCAAACCGGTGCCAGACCCACTGGTCCTTTGTGTACTGCCCGCCCTGCATGTGTCTGGGCTCCCCTGGCCAGTCCGTTTTTTTGTCTCTGATGGTTAATAAGCTTTGAGCCTAGTAGTCAAATGTGGTGGGAACGGGGACAAGACGAGGGTCCTTACTGAAGGTGTTTGTTGTTAAATAGAACAATTCAGCTGTCTCTTTAGAAAACTTGACAAAAGGAAATGCTCCCTGCTGAGAATTTTCTTAGCCTGTTGCACAAAAGATGAAGTTTGTTTAAGAAATTGCTGCTAAAGAAAGCGTCAACCCATTAAGGTAATTATATGGAACCTGTGCCGTATAACAGCTTAATTGATGTTAATGTTTGTCTAATTGGTGATCGGGAGAGTGCAAAGGACTAAAGGTCTTCCGAGCACTTTCAGTCACGGCTCTGAAAGGGCTCTTCTGGTTTTCACAGCTATAACAATGCCCGCGCGTCTTTCTCAGATTACGCCTTGTTTTCAACTCCTTACAGCATTCTGCTCCACTACTTAAAGCGTAAAAGAAGGGTGAAGAGCCATTGTCTAACGCAGCCTTTTTCAAAGAGTGTTTCTGACAGGAATTGTTCTAGGAATCAGGCAGGAGAGAAGGGAGTGTGAGGGGTGAAAGCCACTATCACCCACTTGGGCCACCTCCCCATGAGCAGCAAGAGACGCCTAATTGCTGCATCTGTTTTTCCCCCTCCCCTCCAAACCTCCCTTACTCTTAAACAAGATCCTTACACCATTGCCACATGTTCCTGTGGAATCTCAAACAAAACAAAACAAAACAAGAAAGGAAAAAAATGCACCCCAACCTTGCTGACCTTAAACAACAACAACAACAAAAAAATGGCATTAAGGGAACTGTTAAGAATGCATATAGAACAATTAAATACATACACACAAAAAAAAAATCTATGAACGTCTATCTTTTCTAAACTTTCATATGAACTGTATGAATACATTTACAAATATATTTAGATAAACAATACACATATATAAGTAGGCATGTATGTGTAGCTTTTTCTGTGTCATGATACCGTATGATTATTAAATGGAGACTTTTAGCGCAGATACAAATGTATAGGTTTGGAAATCCTGGATTTGTTTTCATATAAAAATTCATTAAATATGTCATCCATCTTTATAGTTTAATTTAAAAATAATCATAGTAAACATTGTTGATCCGGGTTATAAAATGTAGTCTTCAATATTTTGCATCTCAAATTAAGTGAATGGCGAGCCAAGACTTGTCTTCTAAAAAAATTCTCAGCTTACACACTCATTCACACACACACACACACACACACACACACACACACATGCACTTCACATAGCATGCCCCCATTCTGAAAGTTATAGTTCCCAGGCTTTTCCATTTTTATGGCTTACGTTCCTATATTTAACAGATTGATATTTTCCTGTTTGTTCTCCGTAAGATTCCTTTTCCACATACAGAGTGCATTCATGTGCTGACTTAATGAGGAAATGACGAGTTTTTATCAACCTTATTAAACATACACCCAGAAGATATCCATTTTAATAAGGGGCCAATTACTAAGTGTGTCTTCAGTTAGAAGAACTTAGCTTTTACCTTGTTCTTTGGCTCTCCATGTCTCTAATTAATTGAATCTTGAAATCGTTGGACTTTCAGCTTAAGAGAAGACTGAAGAAGGGAACTTAACAACACTGCCTATTCCTTTATGTCTAGAATGGGGGGGAAAAACACCTGTAATGCTAAAAGACTCAGGCTTTTGTCTGTTTCTAATATTACTTTTCTGCCTAATTGCCATCACTGCCACGTACATTAGGCCCTTTTTCAGCAGGGTTAAAACAGGGCCAGTGATGAATGGAAAACTGATTGTACTGCTGTCAAACTTGAATGTGAGGCTCATTCTAGAGATAGAAGTACGAGGAAAAGGACAGAGAATTGCACTTCATTAAAGCTCCACCAAGCTGATTGGAGTGGAGGAGGTAATTGAGATTTAAAGTGGCATTCCCATCACACTGTCCCTTTTTCAACTTAACAACTGTCATTCAAGCCACATAGGGCAACAATTGGCCAGATTTCCCAGCTCTTCTGAGTAATAAAACAGACACTCACCTTCTGGCTATTCGTTTTATTTACTTTGTTCTAATTTCCAATTCATGTGTCATTAGTGAACGAAGATTGACAAGAAATAGCTTTGACCTCACAGATTTGACCTTCAACCCCCAAGGCCCAACTCTAGTCTGAACATAGGTTGGAATATGCTAAGAAACACCTTTCCTTTGCACACCCATGAATGGCAGTTTTTTTCGTCATTGTACCACCCCCTGCTTGCCACTACATTTAGACTATGAGACATGTCAACTGCCTGTCACAATTACAAAAGACACAGCAAACCAGAATTTTCCCCAAATCCAAGGGGAACTTCCTGAACAAAGAGTAAATTTTATTGCACAGATTTTGGAGACCCCCAATTTGTAGTACCATAATGAATGTACCCCACGGACAAATAGGTAGTTGTTAATTATCCTAGCTATTTCTTTTTTTTTTTTAATGTGCTAACAACACAGCACACAGAGCCTCGTATCCTCCCCGTTACCTGATGATCTCATCACAGTTGAAAAGCTGGCAGTCTGGGAAGAAGGCATTATTATGGCAACTCTGCATAACAAAGTATTACATGACCATAATCCTTTATTTTCACGATTTAAAAAAAGAAAGTGTGATATTTTGGAAACAGATGGGTTTGGCTACACGGTTACTAAACCAACTGGAATACTTTACCTCTAGTATCACTTTAAGATAAACATAACTCTTACATTTTTCTTAATGCATTGTCTTAAACGACTAAGTGCCAATTTGGCATCATCAGTATGTAAGCTGAATAAGAAAATAATTTCCCAAGGGCAAGACCCATGACCTGAATAAGAACTCTTAATGAGTTTAAGAGTAATTTTTATCTTGCAAATATTTGGAGGAGAAACCCGTGGTGGCTAGGTAATGGTTAGTATTTCTACATCTTGAGTGACAAAACATGCTGGCGATTCTAATGTTAAACCCGCTAAAATAGTGAAACACACCATGTTAGTGGCCCGTATTTGGAAACCGGACTCCATCTACTTTAAGGTGAAGCATTTTGAAAATGCTGCAAAGTGATGCCTTTGGCTTCATATTGAAATATTGATTAACTTGGAAGTCACTTTTATTCTATTTCTCTGAAGTTTTCTTTAGCATTCTATCTGTGGGACAGCACTGATTTCATCTGAAGAGACAATACAGGTATTTTATTTTACTGTCAATATTCTCCTACTGTAACAGGAGTTTGTATCACTCTCTTTATTCCACCATATTTTCTGAGTTTCTTCCTGAAAAGGGAATACACTGTATACATTTTTTAATTTATTTTTTATAGAAAAGGACACTTGCTTTCATGATCCTTCATAACTACTACCATTCCATCTGTGAATTCTCACAAAGCCATTACCTTAAGAACCTTCAAATAAAACTCAAAGAACTGGTTTTATTTTTGAGATGTTGATTAGTATATAAATATATGTGTCATTTCAGAATAGGACACACTTTCAGAGTTTGATACAGTAACAGTTTGTAGATAACTATAAAATTTCAGAGTCTAAAATCAACAGCATAGATTTTGTTAGATATCTGGGGTTATGTGAGCAATGTGTTCCCAGAGGAATGGCCTCACATGGGTGCTTCGTGGAGTTATGTGAGCGATGTGTTCCCAGAGGAATGGCATCACATGGGTGCTTCGGGCTGTATGGGATTCCCTGTTATAATAAAAAAAGGTTTTAAGCCAAATGCTGAAAAAAAACCTTTGCATTTGGAGCCTTCCTATCTAATGGGTGAATTCTGAGATTCTTCCAGGTCAGAGCAGGTCCAAACTTTTGGTTTTATCTCAACAGCAAATTAGGGGTCATCAAAAGAAATAAATCTCTGACTGTTGGTAGTTTCTGTAAAGCTGCCTTTCATCCCACACCTGCGACAATTACCCTGTGTTAGTGAAGCTAACAAGAGTCAGGCCACAGGTCAAGGGTCAGGGCACTGTCAGAAGGAAGTTATTCTCCAGTCCACTAAATCTCTTATCATTTTCATCTATTGTGATAGCTACCTGTCAATCACAGATTGTCAACTATTGTCTTGTTTTAGGTGCTGTGCCTTCCTTCTCAAAGAGCACACAGTTCATTACTTTTCTTAGAGTTGACATGTATTTTCTTTAAAAAAAATTTATAAAATAAATACATCAATTGTATGAGCATTTTAAAGAGCTAATATTTTTATATTAAAATAGAGCAAGAGGGATACTAAAAATACATTTCAGGTATTTGTGTATGTTTTCAGGTGTTTATGTTTGTTTAGCTGATTTAATGAATAATTAGTACATAGCAGTGGGGAAATGGCAAAGGCAAACTTTACAAGTTTGACTTATCTTGAGTAATTGTGGGTACAAGCTCAGCCCACACATCACAGGCTAGAACGCCATCCTCCTAGTAAGTGCATTTTGAGACAGAATAAGGCATTTTGTGGGAAATGTTTTTGTGATGGACTTCCATTGAGTTACATATACACAGCTGTGTCTACTGGGCTGAGATGAGATGAAAACCAGATCAGAAGATGATGCTCTGAAAGGTTCTGTTAACCCAACCAACCAGGCAGCAGCAAATCACAGTGCCCTTTGTCAGAATCTTCAACTTCATAGGAAATTCTTCTCTCAAAGTATCTTCCTGAAATACAAACACAACAAGCAAATAAAACCCCTGAACATATCAGGGCTATGAAAGAACCAGTCAAAAGTTCCTAAATCACAAGGAAATTTCAAGCTGCCCCTTCTTCTTGACAATTGTAAAGTATATCTTGGAAATGTCCAGACACGTCTGCTCTTATGAAAATTTATTAAAAGCATAGTGGAGTCATATGTTGTGGAACGGAGTACAGGACATCATAAGCTTCAGCCTCGAGTCTGCTATTAGCTTGTTGAGCAATCTTGGGTTCAGTTTCTCCATCTATCAAATGGACTGAACTCAGTATCCCCAACTCTACCCATTTGGACAATATGGATTGTTCCGTACTCTGAGATGATAAAATGCTCTTATGTGCTCTTAGAAGAGTTTTATGTCAATTCCTAACAAAAAAATACACAATCATGGTCAAACCCTTGTACTATTGAAGACAAAGGAAGTATCTTCATTTTTCTTTAACTTCACAGTAAAGTAAAAAATGCCTGATGAACTAATGAGTGAAAGAAAGGTTCCTAGGGCAATAATGCATCCTAACCCACTCTGCTTCTACCTTTAATTGTTAATAGAATGCATTTACTTTAAAAATATACCAGCTTGGATGAAAAATTCTATGATAGTCATTATTTCTTCGATGGAGGTCGAACCAGGTGTATCGCTAATTTTCTTAAGATCAATTAATGTCACTCAGATGCATCTTTTCACTACAAAATAACTCCAGTTCCCCTGCCCTTCTTTATCTTCTACTTTAAAGTTTAGTGATTACTCTAAGAAAGAACTGAAGCATAGATTTGGGCTTCCATAGGTACTGTCATTCAATATTTCAATCAGCAGTTCTCAAATGCAACCCTACAGCTCCATAAAAGGTTATACTGGCAGCTTTATTGAGATGCACCTGAATGCCTTTCATTGTGCTAGTTATCATATAGGTAACCAACAATACAATTATACTATATAATTTATTATATATAAATACTATTATATATATATATATATATATATATATATGTATATATATATATATCTGAATAAAATCCAAACTGGCCTCAAATTTACACAGATCTACATGCCTTTGCTTCCTGAATGCTGGAATTAAAGGAATGCACCATCACTTCCTGGCTTCTATTATATTTTTCATGTGTATACAAAAACAGTATTAGTGCAAGTTTTGTTTGTTTGTTTGTAAAACTAATGATGTAGAATTAAGCAAAACTAAACACTATGTTTCAATAAACTTTGGAAAAACTAATTTTGTAGGTCAGAACATACTTGAGATGATGAGGCTAGGATGTCCTTTTTCTTGATGGTAATAAATGATACATTGAAGTAGGCAGCACAGAGTTGCAGAGTTGTTGTGCTTTTTTCTATGTGAAAATATGAATTATAATCATTATGAACTATGATGCCAATGAAAAATTATATTACTCAAAGCCATTCCTGGATTCAAGATTATAATTTATGTCTTTCATCACATAGGTTTGAAGTAATCTCCTCATTTGTTCAAACCTGTGTAATGGTACCTCTAGGATGCTGCAAAAATAAATAAAAACACAGAAAAACATTTGGTTGTGAAAACTAAATTATGGTTGAGAGATATTATTCCAACAATTTAGGTTTCTAAAAGAAGTATGGACATTTACTGAAGGCTTTTATAGAGCCTAAACCAGTTAGACTCAAGTATACAAAGTTTGACTCCAACTTTGGCTGTTGAAGTAACACATCATGAAATTGTCTCAGATGCTAATCAGAATAAAGACGCTGAATCTGATACTAGATTTTATTTTTATTTTAACTATATTGAGGCTTTTTCATACATTTAACCAAAATTATGGAACTAAGAACAAGTTCAAGAAATCCTTCAAGTGTGTCATGGTCGTGACTACTGATTAAACCACAAAATTATTGTTAATCATGAAACTGGCACAGCTTAGGAGGAAAAATAAAACTGGGTGCTAGAAAGATTCACTATCAAATCTTTAACTACATTCCTAACTTTATTTCTACTTAAAAAATATCACTGACTTTTGGTGACCACCCATGAATCAGTAAATAGTATAGATATTTCCCAGATTTCCCAACATTCTATAGTTCTTTTCTAGGGACGACTTATAATCAAATCTGAATATGTTGGTCTCCAAAGAAGAAATTGCTGTCAGTTTCTGTAATTGAGTCTTGCACATCTAAGAAAAGAAAATATGAGTATTTTCAACACAAATAACTCCATGGTGTTGTGTAAAGCCAGTATATTCATTGGACTAACTAAGGAAGACTATAGGGCACACAGTCAACACCCACTAAACTCTGTTCCCTCAGTGTGAAAAATAATGGATATCCATGCATAATAGTTTTAATTAAATTAAGAGAGGTCAGCCTCAATATCAATCCAGCTGAATTACAAATCTGAAGACACAATGGCTTTAATGTGCATATTCTTTGGTGTTAAAAATATCCAAGTAGGGAAAGAAATGTCTGAAATAAAATGTGATGTCAGCTCTTTCTGCACTGTGTCTTCTACAAATTTGTTGTTTCTTGTGCTCTGGTTCTGTTTACTATTAATATTTGGGGTTGTGAAAAATCTTTCATCTCATACAGATTCAGAGTCCACACTAAATGTTAAGAATTTGCTTACTTCAAGATAATTTTATTCTGATAGATCCATAAAGACTAATGTTCCATGCACCAAGATCTCAGTTTCTTTTCCCCCAAAGAGAGATGGTAAACTATAGCTCTCTACTGCAACAGAATGCTGACATTGATACCCAGAAACCATAGGCCATCTTCATCACCATGAGGTTTCATCTTGTGACCAGATTGAATTCTGGTCTCAACTCTTACATAGTCTTTATCATTTCCATCAGCTTTTTAATGTGATTTTTTGGGCATAATTCATCTATTTATTCTCCTTCAGCACTTTGTCCTTAATTTCATTGAGTAATTTTTCCTGTTTTCTTTAAACTATATTCATAGATGAAGCGAATTTTTGTTCTTTAAATTCTGTTTAAATTTTGTGTTATGGAGTTCGTCTAGATTATTGTCATTAACAAACATCTCTGTGACACTGGTAGGTTTTAAAGTAAAGATATCTTAATCTTTCATATTTGTGGAATTTTGCAGTGAGATTTTGACACATCGAAATTCTTTGTTACTTCAGAGTTTGTTATGAATAGAATAGGTTGTGGCAGAAGACAGGATGTGGTGTACAGGAAGGTTGGTCCCAGTCTGTGGAAATGGCTTGGATGTAATGAAATCAGATGGACAAAAGGGACTAGGCTGGTAGGCTCCTCTGGAGAATGCTCTTTATTTTCCAATGTTGGAGATTGAGGATAGATCTAGTTGAGTGGAAAGACTGGTTACAGCATGGGAGAGGTCTTTGAGCTGGGACATAGGTAGGGAGTATCCTGGCTGAAGATTAGAGTATCTTTGTAGCATAGACATAGAAGTTCATGCTAGACTGGTATGCTGGTTGTGAGATTCATTCTAGATCTGGTGGGTTGCAGAAAAGGCATGGATGGAGATGTCAGGGGAACTCACCCAGCTATACACAAGAGGAGGGTATAGGACTTCTATTAGGTTGTGTGGCTGGACACTGTGCAGAGGTCTTCATTATTCCATGAGAAAGGATTTCACACTAAATCTGTAGTTCATCAATTTACTTATAAGTACTAGAACTTTTCACTCCCCAATGTTGGTTACAGATACATCACTATGCTCACTATTTACATGGGTACTGGAGATCTGAATTCAGGTTCTCAAACTGCATGAGACTTTATCCACTAAGAATCTTCCCATCCCATTCTTTTCAGACTTTATACATTTACACATACACATACACATATATAACCTATAACATCTAGGATTTTTAGTATTCAAATTCAAGTCTGTTCACTGTAACATCCCCAAGCAAAGCTAGTCTAGATTCTTTATATAACTTGCAATGAATTTTATAATATGATTTCATAGATCATCTTGGTGCTGCCCATTCAATATATCATAGACACTCTTTCCTAATAGATATCTTGGGGTGACTTACCTCAAGTAATTGAAATACAAAAGACTAATCCATGATGATTAAGCTATCTTCATGTCATTTTCATAGTCTCTGAAAATGCAAGAAAATGAGAAATACATTTTCCATCACAATTGCTTAAATGCCATGAAATATATTTAATTACAGACCTAAAAAAGTATACGTTTGTTTTTAAAAATTCTAGAAAATACACAGTTGACATTTTTTAATCTCAGGAAACATTTATCATTATTTAGTGAGACTTGACTTATTTTACAATATTAAGAAGCCTTGAAATATTTTTATTATTATGTATTCAAGAATTGCTACACTACCTGAGCTATTCAAAAAAGTGTTTTCTCATGATTTTTCCATGTCATAGAATTATGCCAAATACAGGTGGTATCTTAGGAAAAAAACTCAGCTGCTTAAACATATTCTTTTAATGAAATGAGTGCAGCTATTTTACATTTCAGGGTTATGTAGGGTTTCTGGGTGTAACAAAATTAGAACCATTCATAAATTTCAGATAAAAAAACAAATAATTTTAGAATAAATATGAGCCATGGAATATATATATATATATGTATATATATATATATATATATATATATACATATATATATATATTCCATTTATATATATATATTCCATTTATATATTTATTCCATTTATATATTTATTCCATATATATACATATACATACATATGTATATATATGATTATTTGCAATTTTTCTGAATTACTTAACTAAATATCCTATTTTTTATCTGAAAAACTTTATGAGTGCTAGATTCATATAGAGAATTGTAATCAAACCATAAGGCTTTAAACATCTAAAAATCCAACCAATTTCATTATTCTTATAAAATGACTTAGTCATAAAAGTCAATATGAAAACAATGATTCATGTTCTGAAACTTATCAAAGAGAAGCATTCAGGAAGCATAGCGTTAAAGTGTGTGCATTTTTCTATTCATGTGAGAAAGTAAAAGAGAAGAACAGGAAGGAGGAAGGAAGACACACTTACCAGAGGGAGGCAAATACAGATGAAGACTCAAAACGGTCCACTATTCCACAGATGATTTTGGCAAGATGAACAAATACCTGGAAATCCTGAGGACAATGGGAAGATGTGGACTATGATAACTCTGGTATAATGAATAATTTAGAGGCAGGAAACAGGGGGCCATCTATATATATTTTTTTCAGTGTGGTAGTGTGGGTACTGACCTGCGACCTCAGTCATTTGATTCAAGTGCTGTATCATATACCCACAGTTAAGCATTCATTTGTTTGAAACTGAGTTTCAAACAACCTAGGCTGACCTTAAACTGAGACTCATGATCTTTATGCCTTCTTTTCCTTTTTTCTGTCTAATCATGCCCAGGCACTGTATACGTGAATTTAATCTCATGCTAAGCAAAACATTTTTAATATTTGCCACTGAATCAAGGGAAATAGAATGAACATTTTTTTTAAATTTAAATCAAAAGACTTCTTGTATTTGATGTGAATTGTTGTGTTTGCAGAGTTTTCTTTCAATGTAAGGTCCAGGCAGCCACTAGATTGAAGTAATATAGTTCAACCTAATTACCAGCTTCTGTGTTGTGCATATTTATGGATATTAACACTGAAAAACTTTCCTTAGGGTACGTTCAACCACTGTAAGTAAGATAAGACCAAACTCCTTCTAAGGTCATTTAAAGGTATCTCCTACAAGTATCTCAGAAATTGAACTGAAATAACTGTCTTCTGAAGTCCTTTGCTTTTGTAACTCAGTTACAGGTGTTCTTAACATACCCATCAAATGCACATTTCATTATAGGTCCCATTTTTGCTCAAGTATGTTTGCATTATTAAATGCCAACAGTGAAATTGCTTTTTGCCTAATGGATTAGTTCCACAACAGTAGCTGTAGTCATCCTCTCTAATTTGATATCAAACATTTTTAATGTTTTATAGCAGTTTCCCCCATGGTTTTATTATGCTTTACTTAGTCCTATGTCCCCCTGCATCATTATAAATCTTTGAGGTGAATAAAAATAGAAACTATAATTCATTTATGACTTTGATTGTCATCTTTAGGCTCCTTGCTATAAGTCTGGTAATACTTCAGACTCTATAAATAATAATTACTTTTTAAAAAGTTATAATGACTATTCATGCTTTTTGGTTTTTGGATTAATAACAGACTTGGGATGATAATGCTGTTTTAACATATATAGATTGTCAGGCTTATCATTCACCAAAATAAAGTCAGTGAACCATTGGAACATGACTTCAATGATTAGGCCAACAGCTTTTATAAATGAATAATCAAAATTCCAATTAGAATAAATGAGGTGAAAGGTGATTCGGTAATTTTCAAATTCTAATTTGAGTTGAGTCCTTATGAAATGGTAAAATCTTGAAAACAACATGTAGTTTTTTAAAGAACTCCTCATCCTGTGCAACTTTGTACAGTGGAAAAGAAATAATTATAGCTTACTTTATAGTATTCTTTTCTCTCCCTGGCTTACTCAAAACTAGCAGAACTGTAAAATAACTTCTCAATTCAGGAAATATTTTAAAAGGTTTTATCATTTTTACTTGAAATTAAGGAAATGTATTTCTTTAAAGTGAAAACTTAGATGCAGAAAAACAAGAAAAATTGCAGAAGGCAGGGAAATTACAGAATCTGTTTCTTCTTCTTCTTTTTAGTGTTCATGATTTTCCACTAACCCAAACCAATAGCGCCAAGATTAGATGACAATAAGATGATTTCTATGACAAGTAGTTCAGGTGGTTTTTTTTCCTCTTCTTTTAGATTTTCAATGTCATTGAGATTTGACATTGTCCAAAGATGCTTCAAAATGCTATAACTTGTCTTATTTTCAAGGCTTACAGACATTTTAAGCCATACCTGATATAATGAAATCTTTCTGAAAGGTGAGATTTATAAATCTTCAGACAGACCCCAGGTTTTGCATCTTTTCATAAAGACAAAGATGTTCAATTCATGTAAATGAATAATAAGGATGATTACTAGCCTAGTCAAGAGAGTTTCTATTATTTGTTTCCATAATTCAAAGTAATTATCTATTTTTCTATGAAACTGTTCTCATAGGTACAAAAATAATGTTCTGTATTTCTTTAAATTTAACTTTAATTTCCATGTTCTTCAACAAGCATATTCTCACCTTTTTAGTTCTTATTGATAACCCTATAACATGAACACCTGGTATATGATATTTGTCACCTGGAAAGTGTTACATGGAAGATTATTTCTTGTGTTAGTCTTTTCCATGTAGCCATAATATGAAAGCCCTAAAGCCAGGGAACTGTGACAGTCCCAACTGTCTAAACAAAAGACAGAACATGAGTAGATGTATATGCTTTGAATAGAGATGGTTATGTCCCAAAGTTTATGGAGTAACTGCTTGGACACTTTCATTGCTACAAGCAAAAGCAGAAAATCAGCAAACTAACATTTCTACAGAGTAAGTAAATAATTTTCAATCTATATAGACACTTCTAACCTCTAAGTGTAAGTATAAGATAATCATGTTTAGGTATTAATACATTAGCCTGTCATTTCTCTAAACAATCTCCTTTAAATAGGCATCTCAAAACAATTCTATTGTACAAATACATTTAAAAATTACAGCATGCATTGCCACCCTTGACCTATTTGTAATACACCCGTTCACATTAAAAGCCCGAAAACTCCAAATTGAAAGGTCCATTTTACATACAGCATTTAATTCATGATTTTCTAAATGTATTGGGCCACATAACCTTATTATCATTACTTTAAAATTATAATCATTGAAACATAGTTTGAAAAAATTTAATTCACTTTCAGAACCACATAAATCCCACTTATCTTCACAGATGTGGGGAACTGAAGCAGGAAGCTGACTACCTTCAGATGAACATTGTTTTCACAAAACAATATAATTAGCCTCTTGACATTTTTTATACTTTCTAGAAATACATGACCTAAGTGGATTTTAGCTACTTTTCAAAATAACTAAAAGTTTGGTAGTCATATATTCTCCTGAAAACATGTAGTATGTGTTTAATAATGATTCATTAGCGAAATAATTTTTGATGGGAAGAGTAACTTTCAATAAAATTAAACCATACATGAAGGTTGTCATAAGGTGAAATAATGATTAACCATTTTTAAGAATAAAATGTCAATAAGTACCAGACTATCTGTTTTTACTGCCTTATACTTTAGAGAAAATTAAAGCTATTAATCTCATATTACAAATTTAGGATTCAGAAATTTATCTGGCAAGTCAGATGATTTTTCTGCCTGAATTTCAAATTATTCTTGCTACTTATGTTCTTATTAGTCTCTATTTTGTCGTTTACAGGACATAAGAATGTGAGGTATGAGGACCAAAGGGCATTTGCTCAGTGTACAAACAAACTCAGTAACTGAAGAAACTGTAATTCTACTTACTTTTGGAACCACCATAAAGATAGTTACCATATGGATGAACTCAGATGTAAGAAAGCTGAGAACAATACAAAGAATATTTTCTCCAAAGGAACCTTGGCAAGGAATTCTACACTCCTAATATGATATGAGGTAACATATATGATTTAGTTAGGCTATATTGCAACAACAAAATACTATGACCAAAAGAAGGTTTAAAACAAAAGGCTTTATTAATCTTATACTTCTATTTCTCATTCCATCATCAATGGGAGTCAGGATAAGAATTCAAGGAAGAGATCTGGAAGCAGGAACTGAAGCAGAAGCCATAAAGTAGTGCTGATTACAGGATTGGTTCCCATGGCTTTGCTTAGCCTACATTTTTATATAACTCTTAACCACTTACACAGCCTGAGGGCTGGACACAACCAGGCCCACCAACATTAAGAAAATATACAACAATCTTACCTATAGGAACTTGAAGTTTCTTTTCCAGATAATCTATTCTTGTATCAAGTTGACTAAACAAAAAACAAAGAACAATAAAACATACAGGAAAACATAATTATGCAAGCATGTCACTACTAAGCCACAACCTTTACTTTCTAGTTGTTCACAAGATGTCATGTTAATAATGTAACAATATTGAACATATTGATGTTGTTGAAGAAAAGCTTTAACACAATGGGCAGGAATGAAAGCATTCCCAGGACAAAAAAGGGCTAGCATTATCAAGCTATATATTCCATTCTTGAAGCTTGAGCAAAATAGAAATACTGACTTCAGGCCATGGATAATTTTATCAGCAGTATCTGCCGCATCAGTGCTCAGCAGAGCAGCATTTTTTAAATTCATAAGCTCACTATACAAAGTTAAAACATCCAGAGAGGTGTTAGAATTATGCCAAATACACTGCAAGTGTCTTTAAACTTTTTCTGAATTATAATGACTACCAGTGTAAATTTTAGAACTAACATGAATCCAATGGTATTTGGCATGACACTTGAGATGGCTCCTTACTCTTAAACTCTGAACCTCCTTCGAATAATTTGAATAGGATAAAGAGTATCAATCCATTCTTCCAAGTGCCTATCTGAATCCTCTTGTATATTCAAAATATTAGTAACATTTTTTGCTAAATGATTAACAAAAGTAGCTGTCTTAACTTCTTGTGTCAAAGCAATTGCAGAAGCAGTGGTGCTAGCAATTAATGTAATTAAAGCTGTTATACCAACAATAATCAAACCCACTACCCTCTTATTTTTGCTTAAATCCTGACTTACTTCTTCCAGTACTTCTAAGCTTTTTATAGAAGACCAAGGTTCTGTGATACTCAGGGCAATAAAAAAAAAAGCTGGTAGATAGACCTCTGTAACTTATGTGCTGGATTTCAACACACTAACACAATTAGAAGGTGTACAATCAATGCAAGTTACATTTATTATTGTAGAAGAAACAAAAGAAATTTTAATTTGACAATTAAAAGAGCCTTAACACATGTACTAACACTTGTTTGACATCCAGATCCTGCCCCAACTTTATCTTTTGCTAACATCACAGATAACTGCAGCTAACTTCCAAATATGTCTCTGAAAATGTCCAGAATCAGACTTCCAAATGAAGACTGTTATTTTCAATATTGGATTGATTTTTCAACAAGTACATGATTGAGTCCAACTAATTGGTCACACTTAAGAAAAATATGAGTCATTATAACTTCTCTTTTTGATTCTCTGTTCTACAAGGTCTAAAAACTTGAGGCAAGGCAGCCAAAGTACATGGCTTGAACCTGAAAATGTCCCCCAACAGAGTTATTAAATTAACAGGCTGGCAAGCCAAAGATGGGTAAGATTCTGCACAGAGCCTTATTAACCTAAGACATAAGTACATTGCTTTTAATAATGCATATTCCATGACAGGTAAGGAAGGTATTCTTGTCAGAATGACCAAAGACAGGCTCAGTCTTCTTTATGAAATAAAAAAGAGTGAGATGTGAAGAGCTTTTGGTGCTGCTTTCAGGAATCTGACATTGGCCAAGGACAAGGAAAAGGGCTGTTTGGCAGGAATCTGATATTGGCCGAGGACAAGGAAATGGGGTTCATGCAGGAATCTGACATTAGGCTAGAACAAAGAAGCAATTTCAGGCAGGAATCTAAATTTTAGGCTAGAACAAAGAAGTAGGCTTCAGACATGAAAATGACTTTTTGCTAAGACAGGGAATTTGGCTCAGATATTTTGGTCATCCTAGTAAGTCTTTAGAAACAGTGATCAAGGGAGTGTTCACAGAAATTTGTTTATTGCCTTGCTTGTTCTTTGACTATTTATGTTTATTGTCTTGCTTGTTCCTTGACTATTTGCATTTATTGTATTGCTAGTTCCTCAACCTAGAACTGACCTTAATACTTCCATATAATTAAAACGGTATAAAAGCAAAAAGGAGGGGGGGGATGGGATACAGTGTTTCTAGGGAGGGGTAATGGGGAAAGCAAATGGCATCTGAAATGTAAATACATAAAACATCCAAGAAAAAAAAAAAGAAATTCAAGGCAGGAAGTCAAGGTAGGAACCTGGAGTCAACAACTGAAGCAGAATCCATGCAGGAATGCTACCTCTGACTTGTCTTTCATGATGGTTGAATGAGAATGGCCCCATAGACTCATATATTTAAATGATTGATCCCCACTTTACATAGTTTTTCAGGAATAATTAAGGGTTAGGTCCTTGTTGAAAGAGGTATATCCCTGAGAGTTGAGTTTTTAGGTTTTAAAAGCCCATACCATTCTCAGTTAGTGTTCTCCCCCCCCCCTCTGTTTGTGTGTGTTTCTCTCTTTCTGTCTGTCTGTCTGTGTGTATGTTTCTCCATTCCTGTCTGTCTGTCTACCTTTAAGCGAGAGTGGGTGAGAAAGAGAGCCCCTTATATGTAGATAAGGTGTAAACTCCCTTTTATTGCCACAATGTGATGCCAGTCTACCTGTACCTATGCTCCACATCATGAGGTTATTTAACTGTAATCTTCAGGAGCCTAGAGTCCCACATTAAATGCTTTATTTGATCAGTTGCTTTGGTCATGGTGTTTTGTTACATCAATAGAAAAGTAACTAAGACACTCCTCAAGGCTTTTATTTAGGACTCACCATGGGTGACACTACCCAGGGAGGACAAAGTCCTCTCAATCCAGAAAATACTCAGTAGATTTTTCTAAGGGGCAATCTCTTGGAGGTATTTGGTCAGTTGAGGATCCTCTCTTCTCAGATGACTCTAGCATGTATCAAGTCAGCAAAATAAAACCAGAAGCAATCAGGTCATCCTTAATATGTAAATGTTATGGACCACTTACAAATAGAAAATCATACTTGATAAAGACTTTGGACCTAAGAGTGGTGATATAAGTAATAAATACTAAAATAAAGAGCGAATGGAATATAAGAAAGACTCCAAACAGCACGAAGTTGGCCATTGCAGAACAATGCTAGAGTGGCTATTGTTTCACAAAATCTTTACCTCTAGCTGTGGGCTCAGATCACATTCCCACCAAGGCTCTGCAATGCTTACCTGAGTTGCTTGATTAAAAATTGTATTTTATACTAGCAGATGGTCCAGCAGGAAGAGATGGAAGATATAGATGGGATTTTGTGAATTTAGTTGAAATATTTTACAAAGATTGAGACAGGATTAATGGAGCTCACTTGTAACCCAAGGCACATAGATGTTGATTAGAACAGGAAGTACTTAGCATCATCCAGCCTTTATGATTGAGTTGAAAATTTTCTGAAAGGCAGAGAAATTAAAAAGTGTGAAGTAGCCTACCATGGACTCAGCCTGCTCAGGCTGCACCCTCCTCCTGGCTGCTCCTCCATGTGGCACCAGTACTTGGTCCATATTAGGAAAGACATATATTAAACAGACAAAAAGCTGGGGAGACTCTAAGTAGCTTGCTTGGTGGTATTTTAAATGAGTTTGATCAAATATCTCTATGAGATTGCCTAGAAGCCTAGACAGACAGCATGGAGAACACTGGCAGAGAAAACTGTTTGAGCAATCAGGACAGTTTGTTTCTTCATATAGAACATCATTCTGCCTTGTCCTTAACAACATCTTTCCCAGGCTCAAAACCAGAACCATAACTCACAAACAATAGAAGCTGCGTAAAATGAAAATTAGGTCCCAGTCTAGGCATACTAACATTTAAAAATAAATAAAGAAAACCTATGGCCTTTTATGACTAAGTCTTTACCAAGAAGGGGGTTAAGAAAAAGTGTTTGGCAGAAAGATGATGAGGGCAAAATGGTGTGTGTGTGTGTGTATATGTGTTTTCCTTTTGTTTTACTATGAAATCAAACAAAAGTTTCACTAATAAAGACATATACTTCACTGACTATAATATATGGATAAAACTAATAAATTTTAAAATTCATTTGTGTCTATGCTTATGTTTGTATCCATATGCATGTACATGCACACATGTGGAGGTCGGAGAAAAACTTGCAGGAGTCCATTCTCTCTGTCTACCTTGAGTTTCCACAACTGAACTCAGGTTACCAGACTTGATGACAAATGTTTTAATACCTACTGAGCCATCTTGCCAGCCCTAAAAAAGTACTTTAAAAAAGAAAGTTATGATAGTTCTATTTCTTTCTAATTTCTATATGTCTTGCCATACATCTGATCACTGTTGCTAATGTCTAAATAAAATCAAAGTTTAAAATATAATTTAATAGTTTTCAAAAATTAGTTCTAGCTTTTCTAATATACATGGAGTTTTATTAACATAAAAATTTAAAATTCTTCCTGAATATATAAAACTACAGTTCAAATTACATGTGAAAGGGCCTGAATACAAATGGTAAATTCTTGGACTTGGGACCAGAAGTAAACTTCTTAAAGAAATGTTCACATTTACCAGTTTTTGACTGTGAGGTAGTAAAAACATTTACCTTCTCTGGCTTCCTTCTTGTTATTTGTGAAACAGAGATAATGTGTGTTGACATTTTCTTAGTATGCCAGGTTAAATGAGTTAGCACATATGAAACTCTTAAAACAGGGCCTTCTAAGGATCTTAGTAACTGGTTCTGTCTGTATTCAACAGAACATTCAAATGCACAACCTTTCTGTCCTCCACTGAAATGTATAGATGATGGATCATTGAACACTAATATCCTGCTTCATCACTAAGGACTGTTCGGTGTTAACCTGTACAAAGATGAAATTTTCTATTGTGACATTACACTCAGAAGAATTTGAGATTTTCCCCCCAAATGCTCTTCTGCCTTGAATCATTTTCCTTTCAAATTCTTGGGAAACTTAACCAGTCATGCACAGAACTTCAGCTGTATGAACAGTATGCTTTCTCAAATAAATTCAAAACACATTTTGGGCATGATTCCTGGCTTACAAATGCTTCTACAATAGCAAGAGAAGGTCAGAGGCACTATTTTAGAATCTTGGTGCTTTGTGTCTTCATTAGGGTATAAAGTCCATATAAACTTCATCTAATTGTCATTTACATTCCTAAATGTTTCAAATAGATGAGATACACATATTCTCTCTGTAGAAAAATGACCAAACACATGGCTAATTTGCATATAATTAAAGCAACGAATTGAATTTGAGGATATAATTCTTACTCTGACATTAAAACGCTGAAATTTGGGATTATTTTCAGATACCTGAAAGATAAGGACTTAAAAATAATTTTGTTATTTAAAAAGTTTAACTGTAAGTTTTTGTAGTCATGGGGTCACGGGTTAATGCAACGGGCACATAATTCTAAATTTCTCTGGATGCTCATCTCCAAGTAGCTGACTACATCAAATCTCTGAAAATCAAATCCATCATTTTGTGAGTTTCATCTTTGGCTCTAGCAAGATTACAATCTATCATTTAGGAAGACTCTGACACCTGGATAAAAGCAAGTATATAAAGAAGAATTGAAGGTGATGCAGCGAGAGAGATAAAAGTATGAATTGGCGGCATGTCTGTTAGTTAAAGTGACAGAGTCAGATGCTATGGAGACAGCAAAAGGTGGGGAAAGAAAACCCTTGGTCACTTTTAGCAAGTGACATTTATTGGAAAGAATGTGGACATTCCACAAATAATATTCCTCTAAGTGCATTGTTCTAAAATTCATATTCTCTACATTTAATATGTGACTTGTGCTTTAGTTTGCCATCAATCTCATTTCTGTTCTAAAAGTAAAAGGCAAATTATACTTCATGTGAAAAATATTTTTTCATAAACCAGGCAGTCTTTGTATCAGCCATAAGTAGCAATTATTATATGCATTGTACGTGCAGTACCTATTGCTTTGCATGTAGTAGATGAACATAAAAGCCATCTAATCATTGAAAAATTGATTTCAAGGTGGTTTCCACTACTGCCTCCAAACCATTTAATTCTTGCATCATTTGCATAATGAAATAAAGCCCAAGTATAAGGAAATGAGTACACACTTATCCCCATGCCCATCCTGCGCTCTCTGACCAGTATCGCCATTTGCAAACAAAGACTTTAACCAGCTACTTTCCAATGCCTACCCTTAACCTTTAAAGCTCTTAAAACAAAAATAAAAAGAAAGAACTGAAACTGTATACCAATTATAACATGAAGGAGTGATATTTACCATTAGTTCATTAAAGAACACCATGGAGTATTTTCCTCATTTGTTGTAGTTTTCTGTAATATTGTAACTGTAGTAAGCAAAGTAGATTCTAAATCCTAATGATAGTTCTAATTATGGTAATAATCATTGGTTTTGGCTGCAAGTGACTGAGTGGCTAATGTACTAGCTGTCCAAACGTAAGGATCTGAGTACAGATACCCAGAAGCCACATGAAAGCCAGCTATGATTGTACATACCTGTCACCATAGGCCTGGGGAGAGGAGACAGGCAACTTACAGTTCAGTCAGTCTAGCCAAAACAGTGATCTCTAAGTTGAGTAAGAGACCTGGTCCTCAAAATAAGATCCATTGCAATAGAGATAGACACATTATATAGACCTCTCTTCATATATTCCCTCCCATGGGAAGCACATCTCTATACACGCATATAACACACACAGGCACACATACAAAATCCATTGGGTTGATCTTATAAAACTGATGGAGAAGAAAATTAATGCAGGGTTTCCCCTTGTACTAAAGTTGCTCTCTTTCTGGAAGAAAATGATATCTAAACTAAGCTGAACACATACTTTCAAACCCTGCCAGATGACAAGGGCATTTCTTCCCCCGCAGTTCTACACAAGCACCTGATGTACATTTGCAGTAGTACAAAAGTTTACTCAGTGGTAATTCTAGGTATCAGATGGTGTGATTTTTATCTTTGGGTACCTTAATAATAAAAAGGGAAAAATGGACCAAAAGTCAGGCATGCTTCCAACTAAACCATTAATATTTGCAGTTTGGCTAAAATTATACTCAGCCTCAGAAAACCTTTATTTACTCATTTTAAGCATGTTGTTAGCATGCCTGCAGGTTTCTCACTCTGTATTCATTGATGTGTGCCTGCTATATTTGGAGGACATCTTTAAAAAGAGTTTATGTCAATTTGTAAGCTGTTCATTTGAAATGAGGATTGATAATGATTTTTGCATAATTTGTTAAAACAAAAGCAAGAACCATAATCACAAAAACCATATCAGTATATCCTACAAAATGTAAATATCCTTTGTAGCTTAAATGGAAATATATTTCTCTTGCTGCACAGCAGAATGTTGTGAATATTGTTAAGAAGGAAGGAAAGGGAAGGGAGAGGGAAGGAAGAGAGAGGAAAACTATTCAAGGGAGAAAAGTGCCTTGCTGAGGAAGTACTAGGTTGGGATCAAGATCATTTAGTCTTTTGCTAATAGTATGCTGTAAATGAAATTACTGAGATAATTTTATTTACTTTAAAGAAAATCACAATTTCTTCATTAATGTAGCATGTTCAAAATTATTTTTAGTGTCTTTGTGTCAGAATAGTGATGAAAGTAAATTTGCAGGTCACCTCCATCCAGAATTGTCCATATTCACAAGACTGATCTTCCTAGAAGTCTACTTCTGTAATCTCCCATTAACAAAGCAGGGCAAGCGCAGTTTCTATACCAGGAGTCAGGACCATACAACAGTCTCTTACACATAATGTACTACAAACAGAATGACCATGCTACAGACCCCATGCCCTGTGTGATGGTCTGTTTATCACCAGTACCCATGACTATGGAACCTTTTCCGCTGCCCTATATACTGTTTTCTTACAGGAACGTATCGTATTTTTTATGGGTGACTGGTGTATGTGTGTATGTGTGTATCTATTTGTGTTTAAAATGTGTTTTTCATTGCCTATCATAGAAAGAACTTGTAGTTTTTGTCTATTCTTTCCTTAACATTTTTGATCTTAAAAAAAATCTCATTTAGATTTTTGCCGATCTTCATTTAATTTAAAATTATATTTAATCATATTATATAAAGATTTGCTTAAATATCCTCAACTATTTGTGGATTAACATGGATAATCTGAAAATAAAAATAAATGCAGGTGTCTAAGATAATTATATATATAAACAATTACCTTAAACACAATGTAATTAATTGTGTAATACATTTTATGCATAAGTTTATAATTAGGTATATATTTAACTATAATAATTAGGTATGTATATTCACTTAAATGTTAATTTAGACATTTTTATAATTAATCATAAAAGTTTATTAAATATGCTTGTCCTTTTAAGATATTTAGAGAACTGAAAAGGTAGATCAGTGATAAGAACACTTGCTGCAATTGCAGGGTACCTGGTTTTGATTACTAGCAACAGCATAGTGAACTATTATAAATCTGGTTCATGGAATCCAGTGCTGTCAATTATCTCCACAGGCATCAGACATGCATGTAATATATGGTATGAGTGTTTTGCATATATGTACCATACTATGTGCTTACCCGATTCTGGTAGAAGACAGAAGGGAGTAAAAATATCCTGAAGCTGTAGTTATAGAGGGTTGTGAGTTGCCGTTTGGGTGCTGGGAACTGAACCCTGGTCCGCTACATGAACAGCCGGTTCTCTTAACCTCAGAGTCATTTATTCAGTCTCTACTGTGCAAGCTACTCTGAATCATGGATGCTTGTTTCAACTAAAGGGGATAGCCTTATTGTCTTGACTCGTCTGTGGATTGAAATGGGAAAAAAGAGCTTCCGCAAAACGGGAAGCTCAGCAAATGTCCCTTAGAAGATATCTCACTTCCCAGTGGAGTTCTGAAGTAGATTGGTGGCTTTGAGGCTCACGGAGAAAAACTTTCTGTAAGTAGATGTGGTGTGCCGAGTCCTGGATTGAGGATATGACAGCTTATTCGATTGAGGCAGTCTAACAACCAAAAGATGCCATCAATGTGTTGTCAGTGCTCCCTCTGCTGTGGTTCTTTGACTCCCCTAATGTAACTTAATTATGGCAGTGCTAAAATCATTGCTAGAAAGTTCACAGAATAGTCTGTAGTTCACCATGAAGACTGAAGAGATGTACAACATAAATCATGTTCCACCCCACAGAGTTATAGAAAAGACCAAAGGCTTATATGATTATTGAGTAGGAAATGATTACATAACCAGAATAATTTCATATGTTAATTTATGATTATAAATCAAAAGATATTTTTATCTAAAAAAAAACCAAGCAGGCTATTCGTCATATCTATGTACTCTAGTTCATGTTAACTGATTTGGTTATTGCCTCTTAGATAAAGAAATGACTACCATTTTACTTCTTAAAGAGGAAGTTATCTTAATCTTGTGGCCCACACAGCAACCACTGATGTTCACTCAGTTTACATGAAGTCATTGGTTAATTATTTTTATAAAATAATTAGAGATTATTTTATAAAATAAATAAATAGAGAGGTTATGTGATCATAAAATTATGCTATATGTACACAATTCCTCTTTTCACAGAAGTAGAATATTTCTGAAAAACTTCAGATCACCTTAGAAATAGAAGAAAAATATCATTCTGACATACATGTGCACAAAGGACATCTACACAACTTACAGGACAGGGACAGCTTTCCTTATTAATCCAGAAATACTCCTTAAGGTCATACATTATCTCTTTTTGATGAACTTGTGATTAAAATGAAACTCTTTCATCTACTTCCATAAACTGTCTTATTTTTTTAAATAAATACATGTTAGTTTAATAGAGCCTCTAATAACTTTTAAGTCAAGTATATTTGTCAGTGATAAGAGATTACCTAACCACATATTTTGGGACCATGTCTCAAAGGGACACTTTTGTTCTGAAGTTTTGAAAATCCACTTCCTTAATTCTATAGAAAGCTAGTCATACTGCATTCGTAGCCGTAACACAGTTGCAGATTTCCAAAAAGACTATTTTCTTCCATTTATTACAGTAGAAAAGAAATCCTTACTGAATACAAAACATTGCTGTTTTGATTATGTGAACTGATTGTGTGTAATTTTGCCACTTCTTTTTATGTCATCATGTCCATTGAATCCCTTTTAAAGGAAAATCATTTTCTAGACTAAAATGTTATCCCAAGAGCAGCTCTACTTTTGCTGACATGATTTTGATTAGGAAATTTAGATCTTTACGCTATATGAATACATTAGAAGAGGATTACTCTGATCGAGACTCCACAAGAGAGCTAAAATATACCACAAATAAATAATCAAGCATCTTGTATGAATTTAAAAATAAATCATGTATCATAAAAGTAAAAATGGCCAGTTTAGGCTCAGGAAGAACACAGAGAGCATTGCAAATTTGTAGCAGAGTGAATCCAGGAATGGGGATTTTAATTAGATGGCAGCAACAGTAAGGTGACAGGACCGAGAACAGGTAAATCATCCAGGAATAGCAGTGCGACGAGCAGAGCCAGCTGGTGCGGTGCTGCCTCAGTGTCAGGGATCTGAGCTGCATCTTGAAACGGGGACTGTGCAGACAGTCTGTTGCACAGCTGTTCTTGCTCGGAAACACGCAGCCAGGTCTGTTAGTGGTATCACTCTGCAGGTACTACAATGACAGTCAAGTTTCTAGGAAGGACTAGGCGTCTCGAGAGATGAAAAATAAGACAGTCATTAGAAATACTCGAAAAATGTATTTAAAAACCTCCCCTTTCCCCTTCCTGTCTTCATTTAATGCATTATGTTATCAATTGAGTTACTTAGTCTGAACTATAATTATACTATCAGACTTACCATTCTTTAAAGAATCTGGGCCAAAGACAATCAGCAAAAAGTTGTTGGTGCTATTTTTAATGTTGAGTTTGATCACAAATGAACCCCGGAATTCACTTTATAATTAAGATCTCAGCAATATGGTTAAGTGCACTGCCCAAAATGGAGGTCTTTGTAACCTCTCTCTTCTTTGCTTTTATTGACATTGTTGTTCATGGTTTAAACTACTATTTCTGTTGTTGAGACTGTGCTTCAATAATAGTAAAATAATTATCTTCTCCAAGGTGAAAATCTTACAAACAAGATATAATTCATCAGTAGAAAGTAAATGCTCACTAGATGACAGAGTTATATCCTTAAACGCATTTGCTTTGTGTGGCTGAGAGATGGCAAGAGGAAGACATAACCATTTTGTTATTTGATACTACAAAGTGCTAACATTTATAAGCTATTACTATGTATTTTTCAAGGATTTGTGTTAAGATTTTCATTGTTGTGAATCAATAGCATGGAAAAATCTCGTAAGAGAGGGAAGATTTAGGTTGACTGATAACTTCAGGGTTTTAGCTCATGGTCAATAATTGTGTGTTCCTGACTCCTGTGCAGAAGCAGGGAGGGCACTTAAAAGAGTCTTTGTTGTGGGGCCCACTGAAAGTTTTATGAAGTCAATAGGTTTGTGAATTTGCTTTGGAAAGACATCAGGGAAAGTGGGCATTTTCGTCAGAGAGTCTGATAAACAGTGGCATATCCGACTTGATTTCAATTGTCATTTTGATTGGAAAAAGAAATATTTGAGGATTAAGTCTACTTTTGTGTATGTACATAACTTCTCCAGAGATGATTAATTGATGGTGGGAAACTCACCATGAACACAGGCAGCATTTGTCATATTAGACTGAATAAAAAAAATAAGAAGAAGAAACTCTGGTATCAATGATATTCAACTTCTGTTTCCTGTTCCACCCAGATGTCTCCAGATGTCTTTCACTCTCCCATATTTATGTTCTTGCCACCCCACCGCCACCACAATCTATGGTAACTTTAATATAAATTAACATGCTAGTTAGATTGAAGAGCCTAATTCAAACTTGTAATGTTTATATCAGAAGTGCATTTAAAGGAGAATAATTCTCAGCTTTAATATGGAGCCGGAAAATAAAATAAGGAAAGTTGCTAAATTCTCATCTCAGTGGAACAGATTGGTGAGAAGCCAAAGAGAGATCCAATAGTTCAGTTCTAGTATTTGAGAGTTGTGTATCAGATTGCCCACAACCCTCTTATACTCAAGGAGAGATCTAACAACTTGACTACAATAGCTATGAAGCATGGAGACACAGCATGGATTGTGCAGAACCTCACAGAGAACTGGGAAGAGTGAAATGTAGGAAAACGCCTTACAGATATTCGGTTGGGCCACATCCACAGTCATCTCAGAAGTTGAGTTCTAGTGACGTCAGGTGAACATCACAGCCTCCTTCTCAGTATCTTCCTGTGTTGACAATGAAAAGATAAAAGAGGAGTGCCTGGGTACCACATGACATAAGGTGCTGCTTATCTCTCTGACAAGAATATTCCATATGGTATGACATCTTCACTATTGTCAGCTCTAACTTGTATCTGTTCAAACCAGCTAGCAATTCAATCAGAATCATCATTTTCCTTAATTTTTATATAAAATTGTTCTGCATTTAATATATCCCCCTTTGTATATGTCTCACGAGTCAAACTTTACACCAATAAATTCAGAATATAGGCAGTAAGTCTATTTCAAAGAAATTAAGACTATGGACACTTCTTAACTTCCTCTGAAGGAGCAAAAGCCTAGACTTCTGTGTATAAACTTAAATGGGAATTTCATGATATGTTAAAATGACTGTTAACTCTGAGTCATTAAGCAAAGCAAAGAAAATTTAACTTACACCATTGAAATTTTATAGGTTTTCAACCTTAAGCAAAGATAAGGGAGCTAGTTTGCCACAACTTTCTGTCACTCTTAAGAACAAAATATTTTTGGAGTGGGAGAAAGAGATAGATCATTTTTACTCTCTCTCTCATTTCACTCAAACTGCCCTAGGCCTGGTTGTTCTCATAACTGGAGAGTAAGAAGTGTGAAATGACATGAAAGGCTTTCATTTTCCATTAGCATTTGCTCTGCTGTCTACAGATATCTTGAAACTCTGTTTCAGATACCAGAAGTGTTCAACCTAGAACCTCATTTATACATGAAAAGATAACCAGGAACTGGCAGGCGCTTGAAAAAATCCACCAGCAAGACAGAAAATAAAGTGAGCACAAAAATAAATGTAAATTTTACTCCTCCCAGAGTACAATGTTCTTCATGGAATAATGATAAATCTTTAAAAAAAATTTAAAAAAAAAACAAGAGATAGGTAAGGAATATTATGTCTATGTTTAAAATAATGATAGGCCCATTATCACATGAGTATGAATTTGATCTGGGAGCAATGGATAACAAGATAATAGACAAACAGCAAAACTTAAAACACTCATTAAGAAAGTAAAACAAAAATAGGTCAAGTCTTCAAGAAATAGACTATTAGTATATCTTTATGTATTGCAAAATGACACCAAAGATAGAAGGAACCCTTCAAAGTGATTATGTATAATCTATGACCCTACTACTAAAATTAAATAAGAGATGTACACAAAGGCAAGTTTCATCATCATAAGTGTTTTAAGCAGTTACTGGAAAGTTTTTAAAAGCGGTATGTAACAGAAAAATATACATCATGGAAAGTGGAGTTTCTCCCAACAGTCCAAGAAGGTCTTAACCTCAGGAAACCTAATAATGTGTTTTTTTATGGGTTGAAGGAAAAGAGAGTGCTACAGAATGCATACAGAAAGTTGTATGAAGTTTAACATTCAAAATAAGCATGTCATAAATAAATTACATATCATCTTTGACTATGAGCTATTCATAAGATAGGTATGAAAGATGCACACATTTTCATATCTATTTTAGAGACAATTCCATTCAAGAACTGATCAAGAATTCTGGAATACTATTGTGAAGTTTAGAAAAATAGGTAACTGTGTGAATTGAAATGGTTGTGGAAGAGTTGACCCCAAGTACAATCCTATGGGACCAGTGGACTTCAACTACATAAAGATGTGAAGGATCATTGAACAAGGACATGGTGAAGGGGATGAGAAGGTCTGGTGGAAACCAATCACAATTCAATGGCTAGCACAGTGAGGGCAGAAATATTGTACTTCTATTCAGAAGCTTTGTCTTTTTTCACATCACTATACTATCAGATATCAGAGCTACAAGCACACCAACATGTAGCCTACCAAGAGAATGCAACTGCTACCAATTTTATGATGCAATATTGTCCACTATCCCACTAAAGTTTCTCAGCTTGAAGCACCAATTACATTATAGAAGCACAATGTAAGACACGTTCCCATTGATACTCAGCACTGTCTTCTAAGTCACCAGAACAGCTTGCAAGGAAATACTTCAATGAATAAAAGCATTCATGAAACGAGATTTGTTGAAATTGTATTGATTTTGGCTCAAGTATTTCTAACTACTAGTAACATTGTTATATGTACATAATGTTATATACAACAAACTCACTAGTTTTCTTTAGCCCACCTGGAAAAACAATTTTAAAGAAATATAGTTAGTGACCTGATAACTTCTAGTCAAGTAAATTAAAATTTTAGAACTTCCAAATCTATGTTGAGAGCAATCATATGATGTTTTAACTGCACTTATCAATATCTTATTATAAAATATAAACATCTAAACTGCTCAAGTAAGACTTAGAATTATCAATTTTGTATCATAAAATTACATAGAATTGAACTATTGGCTTTCATATATTCTGTAGAATACCAACAAGAAAAGTTTTGTAATGTATATGGGAGACTACATACATGTCTCCTGCCTTGGAACCTCTAATTTTACCCAAACACCTAAGTTGCATTCTTAGCATTTGAAACTGAGTACCACCCTTCATGATCAGAACCCAGCTTTTGACACAAGAAAACACCTGTTTCCTATATTTCCTTTTTGGGGGACTTCTACTATAGCACAGAGGCCAAACATGAAAATTAGATAAACTCTAGTTTCTCTGCAAGTACACAAAAAACTCGAGGTATAGAAGATGCTTATTCTGAAAAAGACCTTTAACAAGTTAATGAACTACTGTATATTAACTTTTAATTTTTCTGTGACTTCCATTAGAATAGTGGGTTATTGGTATTAATTTCATAACTTATTTAGTCCAGTGCATATAAGACCCCCATTATCTTCTTTTATTGTGATAATGATAAAATAAGAAAATCTCTAGTTTCTGTCTCTATTCACAATCTCATGTTCAAAGAACGTGTTTTAACTTCTAAGTGCAATTTACCACCTCTAATGCCATAGAATTTTATCATTTTCTTACTTCCTTTTTTCTTAACTTAGCATTAATCATGTCTAACCCCATTCATTTCTTTTCTCATCTGGCCTCGCCAATAAAGGATGGATTCTGCTCATCATATTCCTGTCTTCTGATTGTGAATTTATAATGCAAATACAGAGTCAGCCAAACCCTCCATGCCCTACCTACCATTCACTTTCTGCATGCTAGTAACAAAGGAGACATCTTCACTTATATAATATTTAGACTACAGGTGAAAGGAAAGCTCTTTCTTTGCTCTGTTCTCTGAATAAATAAATCAGTCTGACCTAAAGAAGAGACAGAGTGTCACATGATTTATTTGAGCCAGAGTTGACACATAAGACAGAGCCTTCTTATCTGCTTACATAACTTTAGGAGAGGTCAGCAGCCACATCCTCTGATGAGCATGACACTCGAGAGTGCTGTGGGGTGAGAACTTGAAGCCAATCTTTGGGGAGATTTCAAACATATGCCATATACCTTATTGACTAAGAAGACATGAACTGGAAGCCAGATTACAGACATCAACTGGGTTGGAAAAAAAATGTTCTTGCAATTCAAATCTGCATTGCCAGGCAACTTCAGCACCTCCTAGATGGACAGAGCTCAGATACAGAGATTGTTGTAAAGACTTTGAGCTCTGTGTTCTCTGGAAAATTAACCAATTGTCAAGGATCTACCCTAGCAAAATTCTGTATAGTGAAAGCAAGGGTAGTTCACTGGTACACTGAGACTACCACCAGTAACCAATAATGAAGACACCTGGAAACTGTCCCAGTGGTATCAGAGATGTGTGAAACCCCATAGATCAAGATATGCTGATCATCACCATGTAGTTTCACCAAAGAGAAACTTGGAGGCAAACTGCAACTGGCAAGTAGAGCAGCAAAGGTGGTAACTGGGAATGTGGCCAGGCGACCCTCACCTGTGAGATTGACTGAGTACCCTCTTAAAGGATCGAGAGGAGCAATTACTCTTTTTGGCAGAGAGTTTCCCAATACACTATGACAAGGAACCAATTAAATGCTCCTACCTTAGATGTATCAGTTGTGGGATTTAGTGAAGTCTCAGATAGTCGTGCATGAGTAAAAATAAAGTTAGTGGGACCACACAGACAAGAAGAAGTACATGTCCTTTCTGAAAAACATATGTGTTTTCTGTAAATATCCTGATTTTCAATGAAGATAAATTATTTTAAACCATCAATTATAATAATTTTTTTTCTCTTGTAAGAACAGTTTAAGGCAGAGAGTAGCTAGGGGCAAAAGTTAGAAGCCAGGTAAGGCTAACAATTAAAGGTCCTTAACATTGAAAGTTACATTAAAATATAAGTGACATTGACACTAAACCTGTTCACACATCAGGTGAATTGGTAGGCCAGTCTGTAGACTGACAAGAAGGAAAAACTGGATTGCTAATTCTGAGAGAGTAGCAAAGTCACTTTATGCACTTGGTGCTTTGGTCTTGTCCCCCCACAACCTCAAAAATCCATAAATGATGTGCTATTTGCACATAACTTATGTATGTCTTCCCATACTCCTCAACTCTCAATTACTTACAATATCAAACAAAATATAAGTCACATGTAAACCACTGTTAATCTGCACTGCTTTAGGAAAAGGTGGCAGGGAACACTTCTGTCCCTGTTTTGGCACAGACATAATTTTCTTTTCAATTCCTTTTATCGTGGCTGGTATGCCGAACACACACATGCAATAGCTAACTGAACACACACACAGAATGGTAGCATCAAGGGCTTAAGGGAAAGGAAGAGAACATGGTTGACAAAGAGAAGGAGGCTCTACGCAATAAGGTGAAGAAATGGGAGAGACTTTCTGAGACAACTTGAAAGTTCCCATAGACAACTGCATTCTAAAGCAACCTTCTTATTATATGTAGTGACAGGTCATTATGATACGTCAATTGGCTTTGGATGAAGGTTGCTAATGATGTGTTTTAAACCAACAGGCATAGCATATGTAGAAAATTGCACAAATAAATCAATAAATCGCTGTAAGAGCGTAATTGAGATCCTATTATTTTTTAATATGAGACTGGGCTCCATAAAGATCAGAGGATCAGTATTTTTTTCAGAGATCTACTAAATAAACTCTATGTTAGTTGAAATAACTTGCACTTAGGCATTAGTGAAAGAATCAGTTTCATTTGAGTAAAGTGTTTGTTCTTTCTAAAACCTTCAGTGGCACAGAGATATAGGTATACAAATATCTAGCATGAGGATTTAAAGCGATTATTTTTGCTCATTAGTGCTTGTCTCTTGTCAGCTTTCACTATCTTTACACCTTTGCTGAGGCTCAATTCTATTCATGTACACTCTATTGTTCTCCACGTTTCAACTACTGGCAAAATCACAAAATAGAAGACAAAGGGAGTCATAATATTCTAGCAGCTCAGATCTAAGGACCACACATTTCAGAAAGATTTTAGTCTGCTTTTGCAAGATGATCCTGGAACATAAAAACATGATGAATGTATCAAAAATATTTTTCACATCCTGCCTGCCATAAAAAGATTGTTTGAATTAAACATCATTATTGCTCTGTTGTCAACATGTTACTATAGAAAGACGAGCCACACACATGCCAGGACTCTATCAAGAGGCATGAATTATGGTTATATTGCTAGTGGTATTTTTCAGATAGTTAATATTTTTTTAATTCACAGTAATGACTTTCCTAAAACCTATTTTTGTAGAAGTGTTTTTCCTTGTTTTCCTTAAAATTCAGAGACAAATCTTAGTGATATATGAACCTTTCAAATGTGCTGAAATATATAGATTATAAATGCAAACATCTATGGCAGGGCTTTCACTGATACAATCTGCCACAATTGAGATATTGCTACTACTTCAGGGTTTTTTTTTTTAATAATAGAAACCATTTGCTTCACATAAATGTGCATTAGTATCATGGTCCTGTGGATTAACCTATTGAGTTTATAGATTATAAAATATTGGAAATATAAAGAAGGTCACAATTATCTCATCAAAGCTCCCTCTCTTATACTCTCCTTAAGGAAACATGAAGGTTGAGCAGTCTGCCCAGTGTCGCACAGCCTCAAGAAAGAAGCCTGAGATTCTGCCCCTTCACTAACTCCCTCTTCATGTTTCTGGCTTACCATTTGATAGCTGAACTCAATTCCTAGAAATGGTGCTGTCACAGCAGCTGAGGTAAATTGAGAAATCCTACTTCTCCTGACCTTTACTTTAGCTCCAATTCAAGATACCAATTGTCCTTAAGAGTGATTTGTGATTTTGTTTATTGGTTCTCATCATGCTCACACTAGAGTTGGCATCGTTTAGAACTTCACTAACTTCTAAATGCACAGGGATGACAGATGTAGACCATAGGCTTCCTAAATGCATCAGTGTTAACGTAGAAATTGGGGATCCTGACATAAGGTGCATATCAGTGTTGCTGTTGACAGATACGTGGCCATGTCATCTCACTCCGTATTGTAGAGTCAGTATTTCAGTGTGCCTGTCAGATAGCAAGAAAGTGTGCCTCTGTGATAGGCCTTCCATCTGGATGTTTTATCTGATAAAAGTGAAAGAAGTAACTTCTGAGAAAATAATATACATTTCTCCCACAATGTGCACTGTGATAATGTCTTCTTCCTATAGATATCTTACAGGCTTCATGATTTTGCAGCAACAAAGCATCAGCACAGCACTAGATTGATTGTTACGGAAAGCCAAACTGAGAAGTTGATTAAAACATACTTAGAGCAATTTTCCTTGTAACCAGTGTAAATTCCCTTATAACCATGTAACCAAAATAAGTAAAAGTAGAATCTATACAATAAATAGATAAATAAATAAATAAATAAACATTTTGTTAACATTTAAAATAAATACGGAAATAAAAACTTCTTAATACATGAATAATCAAGATACAGTCTTCCTAATTCCAGGGGCAAAAAAGGACAAAGTAAGCATTAGTATAAATTCTCTAGTGTTTAATGCAAAGAGATAGAAATCCATCTAATGAATTATGAATAACTGGTATACCCAAGACACTGACTAGGCAGTATGCAGTTTTTTAGTAGATAATAAAATAAGCACAATATTTGTTCTTAGGCAGGATGGCATTCCAGGAAATGAGGGGAGTCTATGCAAATAGAAGAAACACTTGAATAATGTTTTTTTTTCCCTTATTCTTGTGGTCTTCCCCCCCCCATGTTAGTTTTCCACTTCTAAGCTAAGAAAGAGTGAAGCAAACAGAGAGTGGAAAAATCTAAATCCCTTTCATGTTTAGTTTCTTCTGCCAGGACATTACCCAGAAATCATGTGTAGAATTCCAATCCCATCTCCATAAAGACAAGTAACTATTAAAGTGCATTAAATGCTTTTCGTACAGATTGATGCATTTTTATAATTGGTAAAACAAAAATGGATTGATCTGCTACTTACCAGACACTTCCAAAAGTACTAGGAATATATTCTTCAAGAACCCTTTAGTAAGTAAAATCATTTAATTTTTCAGCTGGGGAAGACGACTGTGAACAAAGCAAGAACCATACTGTCGTAATATGATTTTGGTTTGCTATGGCAAAACACCAAACAAAAGCAACTTGTGGAAGTAAGAAGTTATTTCATCTTCCAGGTTATTTCCCATCATGCATAAAAGCCAGTGCAGGTTTTCAATACATGAACATGGAAGCAGGAACTGTAGCACAGACTGAAGGAATGCTGATTTCTGCTTTGCTCCCCAAGGCCTCCTAAGATTGCCTATTTTATAAGGAAGAATTATTTTCTTAATGGAGACATTGTTCACAGTCTTCTAGGCCCTCCAAGAGCAATCATTAATTTTACAAAAAAAGTGTTCCTAGTGACATGCTCACAAGCTAATCTGGTGGAGGAAATCCTTGCAGGAACCTCGATCCTTCCACATAGTACCAAGCCTCATTTTGACTCCATTGTTTCCTCAATCCTTCAAAACCAGGAGCAGGTAGAAACTTTAGTACGTTGTCAAGTTCTGCTACCAGTTTGAGGTTTAGCCTTGGTTCTCCTGGGCCACAACTTCTGTGTGCTGACCTCAGAGAAATACTTCCCAGGTTATATATCCTCAATGATGCTGCTCAGATCATCTGTTTTAGTAAAGCAAAGTTTTAAAGTTTAATTTAAATGATATTGGTCTCTTCTAACTTACAGCCCATGATTAAGACTTAGACAACGATAAACTACAGACACTTAGTTCAAAAGATCACACAAACAACCCTACAAGAGTCTTTGGATGATTCTCAAATTTCCTTCTGAAGCGTCACAATCCACTTCTCCATTGTTTGTATTTCTCTCAAAATTGTTATCTAGAAAGCTCCCCAACAATAGCTTAAAATGATTTGAAAACTTCAAGTCTAAAATTCCAAAGGCTTCCAGAATGCTCTCCCAAACAACATGGTCAGAGCTCTCGCGGCAGTGCCCCTCAATCAGTGCCCCTCACTCAGCGTGGATCCCTGCACTAGTTTGCTTTTCTTTCACTAAGCTAAAATACTGATCCAAAGCAACTCAGAGTTCAAAGGGTTTATTTCATCTTATTAGTTACAGCCCCTTAGTGAGGGAAGCCAGGACAGGAGCTCATGGAAGGAGCCTAAAGGCAGGAACTGAAACAGAAACACTGAGGAATGCTGATTACACACTTGTTTCTCCTAGCTTGCTCAGATCGCTTTCTTTTATACTCCAGGACCACTGCACAGGGTTAGCACTGCCCACAATGGGCTAGGTCCTCCAGACCTAAAATTAATCAAACATAACCTATGGTCATTTCTACAGGCCACTCCGATAAAGGCCATTGTTTTCAGGTGACTCTACTTTTTGTCAAATTTACAAAAACTAACCAGCACAGGACCTGAGTTCAGATTCTCAGCACGCACATTATGAAAAACGAAAATGAAGTGGCACATATCTATAATCCTGCCACCGAGAAGTAAAGGCACATGGATCCTAACGCTTGCTAGACAGCCAGGCCAGCCAATCAGCAAGTCTCAGGTGGCAGTGAAAGCCCATGACTTGATAAAAAAGGTAGAGAGAAACTGAGGAAGAAGCCTGACATTCGTCTCTGGCTTCCATGCTCTCGCAGTTGTTCGATGGTACCCATGTGCTCACATCTGCAATCACCTAAATATATACCTGAACACAAATTAACTAATTATGAATAAATAAGAAGATAAGGTCTTTACTTTCAGGAAGTATTAATACTTCTATCCCCCCACAATATGTAGGCTCAATTCTAAACTAATTTTGACATCATTTCAAACGATTCATACATAGTATCAACTCCTTGCAAAACTTTACAAGATATAAGTTACTTTTCAATTTATAGATGAAAGGATTCAAATTAAGTATGTTCTAATCATGCACCTGATATTGAACAGTGAATTCAAGAATATTCCTTAGCCCATATTATTTCAAGAGTTTAACACACCTTGGATCTATCTTTTCTCTAGGTTCCTCTTTAACATGTCCTACACTCTCCAACACTTCATCACCTTACACTTGTTCAGAACTCTGAATCCGCTGCGGAGAGTGCTTTGAACAGCATGATTTGTGAAGAGTGCTTTTATGACACTGTCCCTACCACACATAGAAACTGAGACCGCCCCAAAATCACTTGCCTCTACGTGAAATGACATGCCCTACTGTGTAGGAGTATGCTTTACTCCAGAGACATGACATGCATGCAAATTTATCCCGTGTTGTAGGCAGGCTTCTAAGCAATATGTAAATAAGCAAGAGAAAAAATATCCACATTAATAAACAGCCCTTTGGATATATGAAACCCATCTGCAACACTAGGTAAAGAGTTTGTATACTGTGTAGTCAGACGGGAGGCCCATATTGCATTGCTCAGTGTCTGGAAGGGAAAACAGAATGGTGGTTCAGGTAGGGCGATGCCATATGGCTGCATCCATGAAAATATCACAGAGTTATTTTTTTTCAGCAACTGTGATCAGTCCATGTAAGCAAGGATCAAGTCTCTGCAAATAGAATTATGACACTCCAAGTTTCATCCTGTTTCCAAGGTCTCTTTCTCACATATCCTGCTGAGATTAACCTATAATATTTCTCTGCACGTGGACCGGATTCTCCCAAAATAGGGGAAAGCGACCAAAGAGAAATTGAAAGTATAAGAGACACAAGCAACAGAAATGGCCCAAAGTGAGAATCACAGATTGACAATACAACATGTCCCAGTGAGCCCATGGCTGACATTATCAAGTGAGATGACTCAGGAGAAAAAAAAATTCTTCAAAGTAACTGTTAACTCACACCAAACAAGAAATGACTGATTCGACACAGAGAAGAAATCCAAAGCTGTGATCCAACTGGAGCCTGAGGTCCCCTTTGCCCAAGACTGACAGGACAGTCACTTGTAAAAGCACACAGACCTGCCTGGTCCTCATGCCACTGTCTCAGAAAAGCTGGAGCGACATGAAGTGACAGCAAGAAAATAGCACACATGCTGCCATGTCCCTCTCTACTAATTGCACTACTTTTTTTTTATCCCAATTCTAACTTGTTATACAGGTCTGAGCTTTGTTATGAGAACTAAATTATAAGAACTAAGCATGACAAGCGTCAGCATATTGGGTTGATTTGGCTAGTTATTTTTTCAAAGTTTCTGATTACTTTGTTCCCTCGTGCAATTCAGATTCTAGATGTATAAATTGTTTTCTTCATCCCTTCGGCATCTGCTTAGGAAAAGGTGAAGTTTAAAGCATTGAGCACTATTTCTGCGAGTTTCCCTATACAACTCTGTGTAGTGATCAGTGTACTAGATCACTTTGAAATAGGTTTACATTAGAATTTCAACAAATTTATCCCACAAGTGAATACCACATTTGTCTGAAACTTTCAAGAGATTGATTGTCACTGCCAAAACACAATTCTGTATTTATTTCTCAAAATTTGTTTCAGTCAGCGTTGTTTTGGGAGTTCAAACCAAGCTGTCGCCTACCGACTAGGTCATAGAGAAGGAACAAAGAGATTGTCATACTCCAGAGAGCTGTCAGCAAAAGTGAACAGGTATGAATGCTCTTTTCAGAACAGGCAACTACATTTCTCTCCTAGTCCGGCTTCCTTCGCCTGCTGTCCACAGCACAAGCATAGCAGCCTTTCCTGATGTCCTCAATGCGTTGTCTCCTCTTCGTGAGTTACAGGCTGTGACAGCCTTTACTTCTTCTCTACCTTCACTTCTTCTCTACCTTCACTGAGAACCAGCCTTCTCGAGACTGCACCATCTCTTGAAACTGTTGTCTCCCTGGAGCTGACAGAGTGAGAGGGAGAGTGAATAAATCAAATTCCTCATAACGTATTTGCTTGTCATTCGCAACCTTTCTCCTGCAGACCAATGTTGTGCTCCCTCCAACTCTGTCCTAGAGTTCCAAAAAGGTTCTCCTTTTGACTTCTGCCCTAGTCTTTGACTCCTTGCTGTTGCTCTCTCCCACTGAACAACTCATAATCTTGATACAAATTTTGAACCTTTCAGACCCATGAAATTCAAATTTGTCTTTCTGTTCATAACTTCATCCTTCACTCAAACTAGCTTGAGTTGCTGGGCAAAGCCCAAGTCTTGTAGTGATCTCACTTCCTCAGATTGCTGGGTTCTATTCCATTGGTCAAGTCTCCCCCAACAAAGTTTTACATCACCCCCAAAATTCATATCCTTACTGACTAAAACCTCTCCCCTTTCTTCTGGCTACAATGGGCTGGACATCTAGCCAATTTAGTGCTTTATTTCTGAAGTTTCTGATTCGCCTCCACTCTATTTTCTCACTGTCTTCAACTGTTGTAACTGGGCAATGATGAAAACAGTTCTCTATGTGTGTTCATTTCTGTTCCTGCTGGAACTTTAGAACCTGCAGCTTATCTTACACTTCGCACTGTCTGGCACTACTGCATAGTCAGCTTTTTTTCTCAGCAGTCGCACTTGCAAAGATTAATCGCTCTCCTCAAGCCCCAGTGCAACTCTGCAGTAGACCTAGTAAAATACCCATTTTTGTCAGTAATATTAGGAAATAATGGTCTATATAGTGGAAGTCTTTAAAGCTTCAGGGTTCTCTCCCCCATAGATCCTTTGCCCTCCAACAGGCATAGAAAAGATCCCAAAATTGACGGGTCAGAGAAACATGAAGAACAACTGAGAGAGAAAATGGGTGTGGGTAAAAGAGAAGAGAAAAAGGAGAGGAGAAAAGAAGAGAAGATGGGACAAGGGAGCAGAGGGGAGACAAGGGAGGTAACGGAAGGGGAGGGGAGGGAGCAATAAAGAGACGATAGTTTATCAGCAATCCTAAGTCTGAGATGATAGGGCACACAATTGGTTATTATTTCAACCAAAAACGTAAAGATGCTACAGCTGTATCTTAGGAAATCAAAACAAACAATACAGAAAAAAAAGAAGAAGAAGAAGAAACCAACAAAACAAAGCAAAAACAAAACAAAAAACCATCTGGGCCAAAGATGTTAACAAGATACCACTGAAACATCTGACTAAGAAGACAGAAGTATAAGGAGTTTAAAGTAAATTGTCAACTACATAGTGAGAATGAGACTAGCCTGAGCTACATGAGACTGTTTCAAAAAGAAGCCAACTCACAGAATCAAAACACACCACATTAATCTAGTGCTTTCTAGAGAAAAACTGTCAGTGACGCCTGGGATGCTGTAGAGTGACACCTGGAGAAGCTGCCACTGGTTCATAAAGTTGGAGCCAGACTCCAAGGAGATGTGCCTTCCCTGCCCTGGTGGCTAAGGTATAAGACAACAGGAACCTAGGACTGGTACAAGCAGGATATTTGGAGAACAAAAAATTTAAGATTCCACATGGTAGACTTTATAATTTGCAATAGCCAAGCTTATTGTTAGCAAAATATTAAACTAGAAGGGCCAGTGAGATAGCTCAGCTGGTAAGGTCACTTATGAGCAAGCTACGAATCTGAGCTCCATCCTTGGAACCCACATCGTAGAACAACAGAATCAACTTGCACAAGATGTCTCTGATGTCCGCCTACCTTCCTTCATACAAGTGTCGCACACTTACAAAATGAATGAATGAATTAAAAATTGATGTGATAACAATTTTTGTTATAATATGAAAGAGGGTATACAATAGAAGTGAGTCTATATTACAACAAGATGAAACAAATTATGCATAATATCAGTCTAGCTCAATGGTTAAGAGCACTGACAGCTTTTCCAGAGGTCCTGAGTTCAATTCCCAGCAACCACAGGGTGGCTCACAACCATCTGTAATGAGATCCTGATGCCCTCTTCTGGTGTGTCTACAAACAGCTACAGAGTACTCACAATACCAAAGACTAATAAAAACAGTCATACAACTACTTGTGCCACATATATACATGTTCTTTAACCAGAAAATTCTATTTGATGGCATTTTCACTTAGGAAAAGATAATCAATTACAATACAAAGCAAGCTGAGCATGCTGAGTCTTTCGTCACAGCTTTGTTCACAGGAAGGCATTGAATGCAACAAGATAATTTCAAAGAATATCTGTTATCTCTTTCATATATATATATACTTAGTCCACTTACATTAGCTAAAACAATCATGTAGACTTAAATCCATATTAACATTGAAGGATGCTATCACATAGACCTCCAAGAAAGGATGGCCAAAATGACAGATCTGCCTCACAAATAAACTTTTAGATGTTCATTCTTCTCTAATAAAAAAAAAAATCCACACCCCTCTACTCTGTGGTTGTCTAGAGATCTTTCATTACTTTATCCAAATACCCTTATGTATTGCCATTGTAACCGTTCATCAGGCAACCCTATATTTCTCCACACATAGAATGTAGGCATTTTATCCCATTAGAAAGAAAGGACAGGGTATAGATATCTTGTTTGGGAGGGCATTTTTTTCAGCACCTAAAATAGCTTACTGATTATCATGGAATTTACAGCCATGGTTCTTAGTCCACATTATTCAGTGACGTCTCCTAAGTAATTTGGATTATTTTAGCTTGGATGATTTTAAATAATATTTTAATTAGTTATTAGAGAATTTCATAGTGTTCTTGACTATATTTAATCACTTCCCCAACTTCACCCATATCATCTAGACTTTCTATCCAATCTACTTTGTGCTCCCTCCTTCTCTTCCTTTTCCTCTCGTGTGTGTGTGTGTGTGTGTGTGTGTGTGTGTGTGTGTGTGTGTGTGTACATGCATGTGTGTGTTCCTATATGTATCTTTCTAAGCTCATGGTATTGTCCTATGTGTGGGGTAGGAGGCCTACCCCAGAAGGTCATGAACATACTAGAAGTGATCCTATTGAAAGAAACTGAATTTGCCTTTCTCAGTAGTTATCAAATGCCAATAGCTCTTCAGCTAAAGATAAAACACAAACAGCTGAGAAACTAATTTTTGTTATTATAAATATCCCGAGCCATCAGAGGCATGCAAATTAAAACTACTTTAAGATTTCATGTTATGGTAGTAAAAATGGCCCTGATTTTTTAAAGCAAATGAGAACGGATACTGGCAAGCATAAAGGGAAATGGGAATACATATTAGTTGCTGGTCAGAATGCAGACCAGTACAACCACTGTAGAAATCAGTGTAGAGAATCTTTGAAAGATTGGAAATAGGTCTACCACCAGATGTAACTATACCACCTGTAGTTATATACTCAAAAGACTCTAGGTCTTAGTACAGAGAGAGCCTTTTATGTTCAATGTTTCTCTATTCACAATAGCCAGGAAATATAAACAGTCAAAAGTCCATCAATTGATGAATAAATAATAAAGCATGGTACATGTACACAACTGAGTATTATTCAGCTATTAATAAATGTGAAATTATAAAATTCAAAGGTCAAATGGATCTTAAAATATCTCAAACACAGAGAGACAAATGTTATGTGGTTTCAATCATCTGTAGATGTTAGCTTTTAAGCTTTTGAAATGTGTATTCAATTTGAAATATTCATAGATGTTAAGAAACTACTAAGTGCCATGGGGAAGGATGCAGTCTTTCCTAGCTTGAACTTTTATACTTTTTAATTGAAATAGTCTACCTAGATCCTCTTATACATAGAAAATCCTAAGTAGACGGCAGAGAATACTCTGAGATGATAATTTGCAATGAAGCTATTCACTAAAGACGTCCTTAGAGATAGTCTGCTCAGGGATTGGTACAGCAGGACAGGAAATGGAAGCAAAACAAGGGGGATCTAGAATGTTGGCCAAGTCTTGAAAGACAAATCCCATCCCACAGTTCCAACAATGGTCACTGAAAACTGGAGATAACATTGCTGAACTTCCACTTGTCTTTACCAGTTAGCATCTTCATCATCTTCTTCACCAAACTGCCCAAACTAACAGAGCTTATGTTCTTACCCTTGGGCAGGTGCTACTTTGCTCTATCCATTTCATCCTCCCTGTATCATGAAATAATCTGTAAATCTCTTTACCCTACAGGGTCCTCATCCTACACATCACCACGTTCACTTGCCTAGCAGTCACCAGACCCCCACTCTGCCTACTTCTCTGTAAGTATCTTCCACTGTTTTCTTTTTGGTCACAATTTGTATCCACCAAGATCCATTGTCCATAAATTAGCTCTTTATAAACTATCCTCCTGAAATTCTATATTAGTAACATCACTCTGCTATGTAACATCTTCGAATGACTCCTTATGAAGGGAGTTAAGTATTTGGCATTTGAATGACATCATCTTGTTCTAATTCTCAACTCTTTATTCAGTACTTTCTCCAACTTTAATAGTCATAAACTGAAACCATATTTAACTATTTGCAGTTTCCTGGTGTTCTTATTCCCTTACATTTAAGACCATTGTTCTTGAACAACTGAATATCTTCCTTAGCATTCTTCCTCCCATGTTAATGAAATTCCTATTTTTATAAATTGGTAGCCTGAAACCTATTAGTAATATTTTTTTGTTTTCATGATTCTGCTGTTTAGAACATAAAAGAAAAAATGCTCACTCATGCTTGGTGAACCTATGCAGCACAGTTGCTGGTAGAGTGTTCTAATTTGTGTTTTCATCATCTTCTGAATTCATTCAGGACTGGGTGTATTTATTACATTACTGGATAGCAGCTATTCAAAGACTAACAGGGTCATTCTTCTGCTTGTAGTATGGTAAAAAAGCTTAATGTTAGCTTTTAGCTTTAAATATGTGATTTGATTTGAAATACTAATAGATTTTAAAGTAGTATGGGGAGATGGGGAAGGAGGTGGCCTTTTACAGACCAGAGAAGAACCTAATACAAGTTCCATAGAGGGAGCTTTACACCAGAACTACAGACTTAAGGAAAGGCTCTGTCAAATGCAATAATGAAACAAAATTTCTAAGATGCAGAAACATTAACCAAAAAGAAGTGTATCTCCTTTAGAATTCACTAACCAACTCCATCTGGTCTTCAATGTTACCAAAGAAGTAACTAACAAACTGGAAAAAGAAGAGAAAATGGAAGAGCTTCCTTCCCTGGAGTGCAAGGGAGTTTACCACTTCGACTGCATTGTTTCTGAGTATCATGAAGTTAATTCAGAATATGCATGTACAGATATATTTAATGTGAGCACTATCTAAAATAAACTTCACTACCCATAATCCTAGAATTTATTCAGATTAAAGAATTAAGTCACACTGCCTATATCGATTTTTCATTGCCTTTTGAAAGGCATCAACAGAGTCGAAAATGTTTGCAGGTTTTTAAAAATAAAAACATCACTGCAATAGGGTAAATTTTCATTATTATATATGGAAGCTAATCATTTCGGAGTAAACAACAGATGTTTGCACCCTTATTAATGTTTGGTACTGACATCGGTATTAAACGATAATATGAAAACATGTCACAGACGTGAATGATGAATTCAAATGTCAGGAATGGTGGAATAGAAATGTTTAAAATAGAAAATCTAAGGGCCTTGAAAGAGAAGCAAGGCCTGGAGCATCTTCTTCTAACGATGTGCAATAATACTACCTTCCCATATAATAACAATACTTGGGAAATTTTCAACTTCTCATATAAAGTTTTCAAAATATCCATTTACTCAATTAATGTATGGCTAAGTATGTAGTCATTACAAAAATGGTAAACTTATTATGTATTTGAAATGTAGACAGGTATACAGATATGTAAATAGGTGTTTATGCCCCATATTCTATTCTTATTATTTGATTGTCTGTATTATTGGATTCTTGTTTCTATATTTAGCATTGTTTTACTGTACATACTGTTGCAAATAAAATTAGTCATTTAAATTATCACTTTCATGCAAAATTTTCTAAGGCAGAATTCGACCATGAAAATCATTCACCTTCCAAAATAGTTTCACCTAGTAGTAGCTGTTATCAATACTGTATTCATGAAGTTTAAATTATGTGTGGAATGTTCTAAGACTAAGTATCTGTGTGATTGTCGTTGACTAAAAGTGATCAAGATTCCAAAAAAAAATGAGATAACAAACCCTTCACCTCTGTAATACAAGATGTCTCTGCACTAACTGGAACATGGACTCTGTGGAAATGTCATCCTGACCATCTCAGGTGAGACTTTGCTTTCAGACTCTGGTAAAAAGCTAAGTGAGTTTACATCATATATTCCATGAATGCAGGAATGAAGGACATATCAAAAAACTCTTCCTGACTTTTACATTTTTCTTTAAAATGCTATCACCATGACCACCAATGTTTAGACTTTTAAGATAAAAGAAATTATATTGTAATTCTTAAACTTTGTGTCTACTATAATAAAATTTAGAAATATTAAAAGTCCTGATGAAGAAGTCAAAAAAAACAACTTGAATTCACATTCATTTTTGTTATACACATAATTCTGAACAGTCGCTGGTTACAGCCCTCTGCTTATCACAGAGGAAAACAAGGAATGGCTGGTTTCGCACTCTCCCTCTTTCCAGAGCTCTTGAAAGTGATCTTTGGAAGCTAGCTTGGATATTTCCCAAGGCCTCTGAGAGCATTAGGTGACTTGACTTCAGAGAATAAAGCAATTGTTACAGCTGGATTGAAGGTAGTGACTATCAGTTTAAGAAGTGAATGGCAAGGGTTTGAGTAGTAGCTTTTCCTACATAAGCGATTAATTTTAAATTTCTTTGTAGAGTTAGAACTATATTCTTAACCTATAATATATACTCTTGGTCATTATAAGGACCAAGAAAAAAATTGATCAAATATCTTCAACTCTGTTTCTTGCATAGATATTCAAGATGTGGGCTCCAGAGTGATAACACTGAGTTTCAATCAGATCTTAAAGCTTAGAATCCAGTTGACATAAGACAGTTTCTGTAACTTCATTATGCCACCATATCATGCATGAGTAGATGGCAAAGCATTGCTACCACATAATGCTATTGTGAAAATTATATGTGTTAAATGCAGAAAGGCCATTTGTAATACTGTCTCACTGGAAAAAAATTGCAGAGATCGTTCTACAACCATAAAGAATCTTATTTAAGGATGAATAAACTTCTGCATCTTTCACATTGGCCACTGCAGTATCACAATGCTAAATATATTAGACTTAGGTAAAGAAAGACACCTTTCACTAGTAGATAATGTATTACAAGCCTCCTTGCCTACTTGATGTCATTCATTTTCCCTACAATTCTTAATGGAATCCACATAATAAATCTAAAGTGTTAGTATTTTTTTCTGATCTTAGAAATGACAAGAATACAGATGGAGGAACATGACAAATTCATGGTATAGACAAGTGGTGAGGCTAATCTCAAGCCCAGGTCCGAGTCAATACTCTTAAGAATTCGATCAATATTCTAGAGTTGATCAAACTAGGAACCTCTTGTGTAGTATCCTACCAAACTCAACACTGTTCTAACTCCTAAAGCCTAGCAATCACAAGAAAAAAATGAATTCTCATCAGTTTTCTACTCTTCAGCTCCAAAAATAGTTTGAACAACAAGATTCTGTCACAAAGACTTAATTGCTAACTGAGTACTCATGGAAATTAATGTATGCAGAGATCTCCCAGGGGTAGAGAGTTGGGAACATGCTGGTGCTGGTTCAGCTTGAAGGGAATGGCAAACAAAAACTTATATTTCTAACATCACTACATCATTCTGAAGTTTCTAACTTGGGTACCCAGCTTTAAATGGGGGGGGGGGGGCAAAAATGAAAACAAAAACAAAACAGGTCCTCTAAGTATGCAAGACAGACTTGTATTTAAGTTAGGGACAGTTTGTAATGGTCTCCACTGAACTGATCAAATGGTATTGTTTGGTGAACTATATAGTTGAAGAGATCTATTTCAGTCTTAAATGTCCTCTTGCAACTAACTTTCCTATTGGAGCAACACAGCACAGAGAATAGCTGAGAAGAACATGCAGCATAAAACTGTGAGAGTGGAGGAAAGGCTTAGGGCAGTTTAACCAGCAAAGTTGAACTTTAGCTTCTTTAGAAGCAGATTCATGGACCTTAGTAATGTGACACTTCTCAGAAATGCAGCATCTGTCTCAGGCATTCACTTACACAAATCTAATGTGAGATAGAAGATGGCAAATTACGTGTAGCTTAATAAAACAAAACTTGACACTAAAACACAAACGGTATATAATAGAATAGCCTAGACAGCTTTAAAAAATGGAGAGAGAGAGAGAGAGAGAGAGAGAGAGAGAGAGAGAGAGAGAGAGAGAGAGAGAGA
>NW_021620970.1:5606410-5611410 GCF_004785775.1 Grammomys surdaster
AGAGAGAGAGAGAGAGAGAGAGAGAGAGAGAGAGAGAGAGAGAGAGAAGTGCAGGGAAAAAATGGAATAGTAAAGTTGGATTAGAACAAGGAGGAAAAGCACGTACCTGGGATAAACAAGATGTCAATGTTAGTGATCTGACTAGCAGACTCATGAAAATTTGTCAAAATGCACTAATTCTTGAGTATTATAATACTAAAGGAAATAGCTGCCCATTATCTAGGAGGGTGGAGGACTGATGGCTCCCATCAGCCTTCACTTTCAAGCCATTAGTAATGAGAGAAATTTCTGGAAGTGTACAGGAGAAAAACACCTCAGCACCCTTCTTCAGGTCTACCCAGACACACTTTTGTTGGTTCTTGTTCCACTCAGGTAAGGTTTGCAAATATGGTCACTGTCTATGGCTGGATTTGCAATTATTTTTGGTGCAAAGTTTTGATTGGCTATCTTGTATGGTTCCATTTTCCATTATTTACCAGTATTAGAGCTGTTGTTTTGAGTTTTGTGTTTTTGCCTCTAATATTCATTTTTCAATAAACCCTAAGCTGAGGATGGAAGAAGTGGTGTTAATTATTGACTTCCTAGAAATCCTAAGTGGAGCTGACGCAGCTGGGTGGAGAACTTACTCATTGTGATTTGAAAGGGGACAAGGAGGAGGAGAAGGACGAGGAAGAGGGAGGAGGAGGAGGGGTGGAAGAGGAGGAGGAGAAGATGAAGAAGAGGAGGGGAAGGAGGAGAAACTGGCATATTGGAAACATGTCAAAAACAACCTGCTTTTAACTGTGAGTAAGTCATTAGGTGGGTTAATTAGTTGATTTTTCTCAGATAGTTCTGTGTGATTTTAAGACAAATCTTCTAATCTTCTGTATACAGAAATATTACGTGAAGAATGCTGGAGTTAGAGAAAGAAATTTTGGTAGAGAAGCTGATGTATTTCTTTACCTCTAGCAAAAGGTAGGTTAATAGAGAAAGTACTAGATACTGTTGAGAGTTATAACTTGCTTGTACAAGGCCTCTGAAGTTCTTTGACCAAAGAGAGGAAATGAGTTCTGTATATTCAACTGTGTTGCTCTGAGTGGACTGAGTCTATGAATTCTATTAGATTGTTTACCACCGTTGGATTTACTCTAGTCAGAATACTTTCTGATAGCCACGGTCTGCTTTCCATCAAATTTCATTCAGTAAAAAGATGATGTCATCATTCGCACTCCCCTCTTCAGGCATATTTCTCCAGCATATTTTCCTTTTCATTGTTTCAGAAGTTAGCAAGCAGATGAATTTAAATTCAAGCTAAATGAGTTTCTGTATCCATGTTTTTATTCCACTGAATATCATACACAGTTCAAGCTAAATACAATTCCCAGCATTCAAACTTGGAAGTGTAGGTGGGAGATAAATATTTATTCTCCACAAAGTTTGTTTGTTTCTTAGACTATAAAATCTCAAGTATTATATTCACCACCTTTTCTGCATAGAACATTTCAGGTGAATTTGACATTGACAATTAAGCTCTTCTCCCACCATACCCCCAGTTTATGGTTGATGATACAATTTGCACCCGACTCAAGTAACAAACTTTAATGACAAATTTGCTCCCTCGTTTTATTTTCAGAATTAAGATAAAATTATGAAAATACATGCCCTTAGTCTTCAAGTTAACACTGACCCATTGAGAATATCATGCGTGTCTACATTGTCAAATGTAATATCTAATAAAAAAAAAAGTTTAAAAAATAAAAGGAAAATCTTTGTGGCTTCTCATTTTAGCAACCCAGATGTTTGTTGTCAGCTTATCATAATATTATTAATAGGAATTTAATTGATATTAATTTCTCAACAACTAGGTTAACACTTCTTCATGGTTTAGCTTTTTCTCTATGGTTGCCATATTTCCCTGGTTTTTAAATTCTTTCTAGTCAATTTCACATGACTTCCTCATCTAGAAAGACAAGCATAGATACAGCAACTTTGTTTAGGAATATATTTTAAAAGCTTAAATGCAATTTAAGTCTCATCAGCCAGCAAAGGACAACCCACACTTCATTTTCTTTTTGATCGCTCACATTGTTTTTCATAATGCGATGACTAGAGCTTGGGATGTTTAAATGGTGCTTCACTGTGAGACGTGTTGTAAACTTCTGCGTGATTATACATAGGCTGTTCTATAGTGCACACTAATCTCTTCTGCCTTGGATGTTTTAACAAAATGGCTGAAATTTTCAGCCATTATGGATGAGTTATTCTGAAAATCTGTAAAAGCAATTCCACTTGACAAGCCTATAGTACTACTTTAAGTGATTGAATCTCTTTGATACCACAATGGCAAGGTCCTTATTATTCTTGCAGGAATTTTACAAGGTCTAAGAATATTTCCAAAATGCCACTAGCCACATCACCAAAAAGAGAGAGAGAGAGAGAGAGAGAGAGGCAAGCTATTCAGTAAGAACTATACTAATTTGGTTTAGGGAATCCAGTTAAGCAAATAATTTCTTTCAGAAGGGTGAAAAAAACCCTATTTGTTGTACTTTATATTCAAATGCATTGATCTTTTATTAGAGTGGGTGTTTTAAAGTTCTATCTCACAACATGGCTTTCTTTTCTCCCTTAAATTTATTTTCTCCTAAATGAATTGAAACCACAAAATTGGTGAGGTCATGAAACTTGCTTATTTGAAACACTGAATTGTATACATCCCTTAGGGGCAAAGGGATGTTTTTTGCCCTGAGGGTATTAGTCATGGTCCATAGTTCGTGGGAAAAACTAAGGAAGTTTCAAAATTGTGTTCCTATTATTTCTATTTCTCTGAGACTTTGTTTGAATTCCAAAGTGAATTTTCTATTATCCCATTGAACATTGCATAGAAGGGTACCAACCAACAGCCTTTGGAAGCAACACCTGCAGCTACATTCAAAAGCATGACTTTTCCAAGCAGTATGTGAGCTGCTTGCATTGTCCTTGAAAGGATAAAGGCCTAGGTTCTTTACCTGACTGGCAGAAGCATTCCAATACCACGAAAGGCCTCTAAACATTGTTTTGTAAGTAATGAGTCCTGCTGGTTTCATCCGGCAAGACACTGAAATCCCACAGGGAAAATGTGGTTGGAAATAAAACAGAGGGCTGGGCCTTTAATGAGTTTCCTATCCACAGATGCCATCACGCTTTAAGACTATTCATTTGATTTCCACAGCTTTAACAGAGATTCCCAGAGTTGTGGGCCATACTCTTCACACTGAAGTGCATAGAACTTGGCATAAATCTACACTTCAGAGATAATAACGTATCATTCCAGGAAATAAAGGAAAAGGCATAATCAAAAAAAGGAAGTTAAATATGGAAACCTGTTTTGACAACAAATGAATACAGATGAAGCCAGACAGGAAAGGTGTTATGAATGCATGTTGTTTTGCATGTTTCACATAGATTATGATGCTGCAAGAGCCTGTCAAGCTTTTGGTTTTTTTTTATGAGTACTTTTAGCCAGACAGATTATTTATACTGCTCTCCTTCTCACATCAAAGAAAATTTGTAAGATTAGTGTTTTTAAAGGACAGGACATTTGTAAAAATCTACCAAAATATAGACACCCATTCTTAAGTTATATTCCATTAATTGTTTTAGTTGAGTATGGCTCAGATAATTTTGGATGCCCAACAAATAAATAGTATTTTCTAAATTTAAAAGTTAAAGAAAAATATTGCTTAGTAAATAAATAATGAAAATGACCAGTAATAATGAGTACTTAAAAAAATTATTTTGTTAACAATGATATTTATTCCGCTATAAAAAAAGGATCTCAGACCTTGTACTGGTGCAAACAACAAGTTTCATCAACTTTTAAAGTTATGTAGCAAAGTATTTGTCTCATATTTGTAATTATCATAATTGAATAAAATGTGGACTTGTACAACCTCATAAAACTTATACTGAATTTATTTTTCACTTGCAGAAATTTTCATTTGAGTTCGAGATAGAAATTTTCACAAGCATTTAAGAGAGCTATCTTACAATTCCAGACAGACTTTGTCATGGAAGTTGTGTTACCGTAGGGAAATTTACTTTAATTACGTTGGGACAGCTTGAGAATAAATTCAGTAATTAGTTTTTCAAATTGATGACCAGTAAGCCCAAAGTTTCTGCGTGCCTTGTGCTCTTCAATCACAGGTAGAAAAGAATTGATAACCCAAATTAATGTAGAATCCTAAATAATTTTAAAAATTAAAAATAATGATGAAACATCCTGCTAAAACTTACAGACATTTTTTTTTTTACCATTTCAAACCTTTTTGTTCTAATACAAGTAGACTTAATAATGAAGGAGTCCCCTGAACATTTAAATAAAGTCATGCAGGAGACATAAATGGCTGAACAGCAGACGTAGAATACTGGAATAATTAAAGTGAACTATTTACCAAAGAGAAACTTTCAGAATCATGTGAAGAAATGCTTAACATATTATTACCTCAAACATGGGTTCAATTTTTTTTACCAATAGTAATAGACTTTTTTGTTTGTTTTCTGTAAGGAAGGCCAATATTACAGGTGAGTAAAATAACCTAGTCATGTGGAACCCCTCCTAATTATGAATTCCTCTTATATTTCCACCTTGATTTCGCACAAATGTCCTTTTTTTTTCTGTTCTGTGAGTTATGGTAACAGTTTTCCAAGAATGCCTACTATGTGCCGGTGCATAGTGCATTTCCAATAAAGTATACTCCCTGCTAAACAGAGTTTGTCATCATTGTATGAGTGAGCCTTGGACATTGAACAAAATTTCTGAGGATTCAGGGCATAGAGAACATGATTCTTTTTGGATTTCTTGCACCTTTGGTCTGTCGTGTTTGTTTCTCTATTTCCTCTTTAACCCAATGAGTAGATATTTCAAGTGACAGGGCAAGCATCTTAAATAGATATAGTCAAATGTTGTAAAATATGCTGACTTCAACCCTTCTAAGATAATGAAATATGCCAATTGAAAATAAAAACTTATTTTTAAGTGAATT
>NW_021620970.1:5613910-5803132 GCF_004785775.1 Grammomys surdaster
AATATGAGAGAACATTCAGATCATTTAGGATTGGCAGCTTTCAGGGCTTTCCCCAATTTGATGCCATTATATATGACACTAGATTATTGTGAGGCAGTGACAATAAAAGCCCAGATGATCAGAGGAGTCAAACAGAGCAGCTTAAATTTAAAATCTGTGTCTACAAGTGTTTCTAGGTAAAGACAAATTAGAGGCTAGGCAATTAAAAGGTTGTTTAGAACAGAAATGCTGATATACAGACAACTTTATAATAATATTTCTTCACAGTGGCTTTGCAGCTCCGCCGCTGTGAGGCAAAGGCGCAGGTGTTTCTGGGTGGCATTTCAAAGCCACTAGCTGAAAACCTTAAGATATGGGGCGCCCAGCTCCTCATGCTGATGGATACATTCGTTATTCTCAGCGCTGTCAGCAGCAAAGCTATCTACCACAGTGCAACAGCGGAGAGTCGGGAGTCTCTTTTTGTGGAGAAATATTGAAGTCAGATTGTTGATGTCAGAAGTCACAGTATAGTTCAGCTATCTGTTTTATGAATCTGACTGAGACACATTGTGCCTGTGCACAAACTGATATCTAGCAGAGCTCATTTTAGTAAACGTGTGATTCAGAAGTCAGAAAAACATTCGTACAACCGAACTCATAGCAGGCAGAGGCTGTGGCACGCATACATAGTTTTTACATTTTAATATGACACCGTTTGGTACTGTTTATCATCTGAAATCCAAACCATATCAACTTTCTAGCTACGTTATTTAAGATCTGTGTACTCTGAAAAAAAAAAAAAAAAAACCTACTCACACAATGAGAAAATGCATGAAAGCCCTGCCTCCTCCGCCGCACAAGGAATGAGGCCTTGTTGGACCTGGCTCTGCTTTTATTTTCTTCTTCAAACTGAACCACAAATAATTGGTGAGTTCACTTGACTTTCAGTACAAAAATAGACACTCTATGGGGTAAAATCATTCAATGAATATTTACTGGTCCCCACACTGAAGCACTATGTGAAACTGTATTCAGACACATGCATCTGATAGTAGGACTAGGTCCTCCCTCCCTCTCTTCCATTCTCTCCCTCTCTCCCTCTCTCTGTCTCTCTCCCCCTATCTCCCTCTCTCTCCCTCTCTTTCCTTCTCTCTCCCTCTTCCTCCCTCTCTCCCTGTTTCCCTCTCAATATTACTCACTGTATCTGACTATATACTCTATTTGTAATCTTCATGCTAGACATTCCATTTGTCAAAGCTTGCTGAACTCATGGCAAACAGGAAACCTCAGGACAAAAGAGAATAGAATCTTTACTCTCAGTACGCTCTTTTGGACCTAGTTTCATTCTTGGCTCATCTTACTTCAGAAGAGAGGCACCTTCTTTCCTTTCAGTAGAATCTATTCTCATTAATTTGTGATAAAAATAAATAAAACGAAGCTTGCTTGGTTAGTATATTTAGTCCTTCTTAATAATAGGACTCTTTAAACTGTTTTCAGGGTAGATGGCACAGCTTGGAAACTTGTTTTATTTAAATAAATCTTGAGGATCAAAGTGCAGATTTGAAGTGTATTTCTATAAGTGAGGGCTTTGTGCCTCCGAGGGAGCACATGCTTAGAATGCTGTTACTCCTGTCAACCCCTCTGCAAATTTCTAGTGTTTAACAAAAAACAAGCACATTTTTTCAATTCAAGCCAGGAAGACTCTTTTATTTTTTGCTGATTTCACCCTCTTTCTCTTGCTAGCAGGCCGCAGGGCATATGATGTCATGGGCAGCATCTGCACAGGGGAGCCAGAAAGCCTTTAATGAATTGCAAACTTTATTCTATCATAATACTCTGTCCCAGAGCTTTTCTCTTCCAAAAAAAAGCTAGAAACATACAAATATCATGTTGAGAGCTTCAGGAATGCCCAAGACCTCAGGAGCTCAAAAGTGTAATTGTTTTTTAAAGCAAGGGGGAACTAAGGAACATATACAGAAAAACAATAATAGGGATTGTTGTTAGCCTAACTTGGTTCAGTGATATCAGATGTAGAGTAAAGATCTGTGTCTGGAAGGGTCAAGAGTTTGAGTCAAAACTCAACTTCAAGTTAATTGGCTGGTGTTTGCAGCTCCATAAATTGAAGAGATATAATTTGCCCCTGGTGGGAAGGATTCCTGTTCTTTAGTGTCTATATAAATATCTTTAAAGAAGTCATCTTTTATCTCTCATAATAACAATAAATATAAAGCAAAAGCAATCATGATAGAGCCTGTTAGAATAAAAGGGAAAATACAAGACAAAAACAAATCAAAATGAAGGTGTGACTTTATCCAATCCAGATGCAAACTTGAACCCAGTGTTGTTTAGTAAATCTTAGTTTTGCTTGCCTAATTGAACAGATACATGGACGTTCAGTGCATTTAAGTAAGCATGGTTTTATGCACCAGTTTTATATTTTGAACTATATTCTGGAAAACCTTACAATTAAAATCCTGTTTTCTTGAATTTCACTTTTATTGACATTTTTAATCAACTGGAAGCTTCTTTGGAAACCTAGACAGGATGATTTCTTTTAAAACCTCTTTTCGGGGGGGGGAAGAAGGAGCCATTTGAAATATGGGTAATGTCTGTCAGGAGTAAATAATCTACAGATGAGAAAAAGGCACCATATGGAATTCACTAGACACTAACTCTCTTGTCCACCCAAATTATACCAGTGCCCACATAATAAAAAGACATTGCAGGGGCTGGGTTGTATGCCTTCCAGGCAGAGCTCCACAGCCAGCAATTAGTTTATATAGTCAGAGGCCAAAAAACCTTATTGTCTTACTGGCTGTATAATTATCTGTTATGATGAACTGTGATTCTAAGAACTATTGTCTTTAACTTGGATCTGTGTGTGAATTAGTTGTCTGGCTAAGACCCAAGAATGGACCTTCCTTTAGTGTCTCTGCCTGAGTGATTTCTCTGGTCTCTTCCTGGCTGGATAAAACAGAGACTGTTTCTGCATGATTTCTTTGGTTGATGAGAAGCAATTATGCCTTAAATGAAGTCATTCATGTCTGCCATTTTGTTTGCATATTTTTCAGTGTTCACCTGTTATTAAACCTGTCTTTAAACTGTGAGCAAGCTTCAAGTAGACTTTTGTGTATAACACAGTTCGGTAATCAGAGGAAAACAAAATAGATAAAATGTTTTCTGCACAAATCACTCAAGCAAGAAATCTAATAAAGTGATTAAAATCTAAAATACCATTTAAGAATTTCCTGGGAGTTTTTATTTCTTAGACCCACCCCCACCCCCAACCTCATTCTATGAAAGATGGCAACTGTTTTAGCTGTCCCAGTGTGAAAGTTATTACCACATTGCTAGCTAACGGGAGGAAAAAAAACACACAGGAAGGAGGGAGTCTTAATATACCTTATCATTATTATCAAAATAGTTGTTGTAGTTCTTTACAATGATATATTGGCATTTGCACGATAGATTTCTAGAAGAAATTATCTAAAATTAGTTACATTTATGAATGCACTCATCATAAATCATGAATTACGTATTTAAAGGTCATATAACATAAGAGGCTTGATAACTAAAAGTATATTCAATGGAACTTGCAATCACTAAAAGTCACTCAGGGCTGGAACAGTCAACAAACAAAACCTAAACTACCAGTTTTACTAAGTCACTATTTCCTTCCAGAAATGAAATCTCATTAAATAGCTTAACTATTTCTTGACTTTGGAGTTGATTCTTCATGGTAAGTTATTTGCTGCATATCCTTTATTGACAAGTATCCTTTCTCAGACGCATTTAATTTTAAATTAAATCATACTAGGAGAACCTGAAGGGTGCTGGATAGTGTTTCCAATAGTAAATAACAGAAAGGAATGCTGTTATGTAAACTGAAAATCGAGCTGAAGTCATGGTTTATTAAACAATTTCATATTAATTCATTTGTAAAAGAAGGAAAAGGTAATAAATTCACAGCAAATAATTTAGGTTTTTAATTTTACTTTGTTCAATTCTTTTTTTAAAAATCCAGCTGTCAATTTGTATTTGATTCTGAGTTCCAGTCAAATAAGAAAAGGGTTGCTGAAGGTTTAAAATGTATCACCACTGAGCAAAAAGTCTCCTCCACCCACACCCCAGAGAAGGCTCATGCTAAGGTGACCTCTGCTGTTTGAAGGAAAGGTTTGCACAAAGCAATCCCTCCTCCAGGATCCTCAATAATCCTAAATTGCAAGCCTAAGAGCATATACTGCAGGACTTAAAAATAGTTACCAAATTGATTATTATTTCATTTATAGATGCAATCTTTCAGCTTTTCTTCATAATTGCTGGGAAATTTCCTCTGCCATTTACTTCCTCCCACTTTTGTCCACAGTGTGACCGACTGGGATCCCTGCCATTGCGTTTTCTTCTCACTGAACGGTTTTCTCTATTCCTGGTGGGGCAAAGTCATGACCCAGAAAAAAAATTGATTCATGAATTCTCAGGGTGCAAGTAAAGTGGAGAGGAAATATGCCTTGGCTGAGCTCCGACTCGTGACAATTTAAAACCTGTAATTAGTCTGAATTCAAGCTGCAAAGAAAATCTGAATTAAAAATTCATTAATTCAAACTGATATATTAACTTGAACAAGCTAGATCCCTTATTACAACAAATCATTGTTACAGCTGTTATGTCAACTCTTCTATACTAGATTTTCCAAATTTTAAAATAATTCAGAGGTGCTGGAAATCCTAGCTGGCATTGGTACACTGGTGCCTCCTTTCTGTCCCAAGAAATCAACTTTTTTTGGACTGTCTTGGTGTGATCATCATAGTTCTGGGTATGTTTCCACCTCAGTTCCTAATGTCACGTTTGTAAACCTTCATTGTCCCATGGAGTCCATGATCCTTTGCTGCCTCTCCCCTGATGTTTCTAAGACCCCAGGTCCCCTCAGTTAACTCTCTGACATTTCCATGAACTACACTGCTGAAATGCTATACAGTAATTAACGTTGATCCTAGTACACACTCAGCCCCCAGTGCAAATTAGAATGGAAAAGGTTATCATAATATTGTCCTAGTCTATTTGGTAGAATTGAATTGCTCCCTGTGGGTGACAAACAAAAAAAAAATAAAGAAAGAACGATAATTTGAAATCAGACTTCAGAAGAAAGACCAGCTAGGTAAGACTGATTCTTTTAAAAAATCCCATGTAGTCTTACGATTTTATCTGAAAGTAATGAATTACTTTTGTGGACACAGTCATACTTAAATTGTGACTCCCTAAGGAACAATGTGCAAGGATGCCAAGTAGACTAGTGGTCAATGGACAGTTCTGGAATTCAGTATCAAGTTCTGTTATCATTGTGTGGAGTTCAAATTCAGGTACAGGCAGCAGCTGGAATCTCTCCAACTGTCAGTAGTGTCTGAAAACCACTAAGAGACTAAATAGTTTAGGTTACACTATATTGACCTGTATAATTGTTTAAATGAGTAATGCAGTCGTCAACTGAACGAGGTCAACCATCTGTAGAGGAAACAGAATTTGGTTTCATTTCCAAACAAACTTTTGAAAAGCAAATTGTTTTTTTCTGTGGGAGGTAAGGGAAAGTCTGAAGACAGATTAATGGCTTCTCCTGCTAAATAAAGGTTGAAGCTTCTGTCGTTTATAGAATGTGACATCAATAGGGAAGATTTCACACGCAGCTGGTTCCCAACTGCCAGGGAATCAGTTGCTGGGGCCTTGTTTCCATGGGGTTAAAAGGAAAGTGGCCTGGGGGTTTCACCTTAGTTCTTTATCCAATATCATCATTCATTGCATACGTGTGCGGATGCATGTGTATAGAGACAGGGGAAATCTTAAAAAAAAAAATAAAACCACCAAATCCTTATGCTAACCAATCATATCTTTATAGATAAAGCAAGTCGTTATCTCTATAAGATTTGATAAATCAAATTCATGCAACCATCCATGTTTTTTAACTCTTATTTTAAATAGAATAGTACCTCCAGATCAAACTTGGTATTCAAGCATATTAACTTGAATTGAAGTTTAGTATAATTAAGGACCCTACTAGTCTATCCTCCAAAGTCTTTACCTCCCAATAGTTTTCTTGCCAAACAAAGTGGTTTAATTACTGGATTTCTGCTCTAAGCCCTCTTTTCTTAACATGGTATTTTAAATATTTCCATAATTCTTTATGGAGAAACAAATTACAAATGGATAAATTGCCATGCAGAAAATACGATGGGTTCTATGACTCTTTGAAATTATTGTAAAGTTATGCCATACATTGAAAAACAGAAAAATATTTTCATCATTCATCTTTACTTTTTATACACACTGGTAACAACAAACTCTCACTTACATACACATTTCTCTTCATCTTACTTTGCTTGAGACCATATACAGGACAATGATTCGAAAAAATTTTTCAAATGATTTTGAGTGTGCTTTTTGATCAAAGAAAACCATTCTCAAATTATCCATCCTTGTATCAGTATTCTTGTGTTATTAAATAATTTAATAATAGTAATAGTAATTCAATATATCAAGCATGTATTCACATGCATATATAAAATGTTAAGTCATTAAAAGAGCTCTATGGCTGTGGTACTAACCATCCAGTAATATCCATCCATGCTTTTATTATAACTCTGCACACTACATTGCTACTGAAATAAAACTTGTGATTGCCAATGGTTGATGGAAATATGTTAATGGGAACTCTACTGCGTTTTGGAAAAAATTTTCTTTAATCCTAAGGAAGACTTGACTTTGTGACCTATAAATAAACAAAATAAAAACACTACTCATAATCTGTTTGTAATGCATTGGGATTTTAAAAATATCTACTGATTTATAATGAAGCTATATCAGAACCCACCCATACTCTAAGGCTGTGACATTCACAGATAAGCACGTGTTCTTATTTGCTCTTTCCTCACAGGAAGTTAAAGATGAAATGAAACTAGATTTTGCATATGCACCTATTGTTAAGCCCATCAAAAATGCTTCCCACTGTCACCTCACACAGCCCCAAAGTAGAGGCAATAATTATTGATAAATATAAATATGACACAGTTCTTGGATCAATTTCAAGCATAAACCAACATAATGAATATCTTTGTTCTTGAAGAAATGCTAGCAAACAAAAATAAAAACTTAGTAGTATACAGAGAAAAAATTCATTTCTTGACCTTTCTGACATGCTATACCAGCACACAGGTATAATCTCAATGTTTTGATATTTATTTATCTTTGAGCACAAACATTTTCATATTGCTTGACAAAATTCACAAGAACAATCGAAAAGAAACAAAAGTGTTCCAGGATATCATTCCTCAAATTCTATGCACATTACTAGATACTTCTATTCTTACATAAAAATAAGACTCTAAATACTCCTATATGCTTCTTACATCATTAGCTCATGACAGACATTGGACAAAGTGTCTAGGATAGAACCACACAACATACAAAAACAAATGGCAATGAAGTTATTACCACCAATCCTTTCTTAGACACATACTACATGTAAATATAAAATTATTATATTTGAGCTTGTTAGAAAGTTCTATTTTTAGAAAAAATAGTCAGCTTAATCATCTACATGATCAGAATCAGCCTGCCCAAGATGAGAACTCTTACTCAGATGTGGAGCAGGACACTTGTGGACTTTTAGTGCAAGATGATCTGATGATTTGGAAGCATCAGTGTAGCTTCCTTATTTAGAATTGAACAATTCTGGCTTAAGGTGTTTCTTAACATCACAAGCCAGCACTCCTCATCCTTCTCCTTCTCTATTATTCTGTTATTCCAAAGTTTGGATAAGAAATATATGGTAGTCCTATCAGGTGTGCCTCTGGAGATAATCCAGGAAGAGATTTATCTGGGGTATTTGAATATGGTTAAGAAGCTGGAATGTGAGAGAGTTTACACAAGAGGCTGTTACTTTCCTTCATTTCTTTCTATTCTTTGTGAATTTTAATTGTATTAACTACCCATATCATAAAATTTAATAGTTTAGCCATTTCTAAGAACATACTTTTTTAAAATCAAGAACATTTACATTTTGTGCATTTTTTCCTGAGAATTCATTTTTTTTCCTAAAATACTTAGGCTCTACTCATTAAGCAAATTCTCTAGTCTTTAGCGTCCATTAGCTCCAGTCTGTGATCCATAAGCCCTCATTTTCGTAGGCAACTCATGTAAGTGGGTTCACTGAACAACCGCACTCTGGTGACTAGCTTGATGAAGTTACTATAATGAGTCCCGTGTTCATTCAAGTCAGAGAGCTACCTAAACTCCATTACTTTCCAATGCAATATTATTCTATGTTTTGTATATGCCACATTTTGTTTACTCACTGATCTGTCAATGTTCACATTTTGGAGTCTTTTTGTGTGGCAGCCTTCCCTTCCTCAAGGAAAATGCTATGTACAGGGTGAAGATCCAATTGAGACCATGTTTTGTTTCTTTTACTCTTTCTTTCTTCCTTTCTTTCTTTCTTTCTTTCTTTCTTTCTTTCTTCCTTCCTTCCTTTCTTTCTTTCTTTCTTTCTTTCTTTTTTTGCTCTTGTTTTTGTACCCAGGACTATATAACAACAATTCTATTTGTTCTATTTTATTTGTATTTATTCTATTTGCTAAAACTACTATATTATTTTACATTAACACTCATGATAAATAATTTTTTCCTTACAGTGCTTCAACCATTTGTTGTTTTCTATTTGATAAATTTATTGCTTGATGTAACCATTCTAATTAGTTTGAGGTAGAATGTCACACTTATTAAGCTATAATTTGCATTCGTAGATTCAGCACAGTAAACATTTCTATAATATTATAGAGGGTGAAATTCCTGTTTGTGTTAAAATAAACTTATTTTGAAATTGAATATATTTTGCCCCCAGATTTCTCACATATATTTGCAAGATTTGAGTGGTGTAGTCCCCTAGCAGGGTACTTCAGTAGGACTTCCTTATCTAGGCCTCCAGAGAGGTCTAGTTTATTTTTAACTTTTGATTGATGTGGCTCAGTGATAGAACTTGCAAAGCAATGACACTCCATTCTAATAGTCATGTCTTGTGATATAGGTTAGTATCTGAAGACATGCCTGATCAAATTTCCTGCAGACCTGACAATGATAATGAATACCTGAATCCTTTGAGTAAAAGTAGGAGATGCTCTCAGGAGCTGTCGATAGCCATGGAAATCTACAAATAATCTAAAATTAATGCTTTCAGATAAATAATCTCCTATTCTTTCACCAAACTAGTAAGAAACAAGATTTCTAGTTTTTTTCCTTCTAACTAAACTCTAACAATTTATAACAATTAAAAGATATCTATAAAGAGTATGCTATATTTGAATTTTAGCTTTAACTACAGAATAGCTGTGTGACTTTGTGCTACTTCTATGGGATATTTTATGTTTTCCATTTCTTGAAGATGTAGATACAGGTTAATGTTATTGGCCTTACTTTGGAGAATCAAGAGACACTGAATACTGAAAGGAAAAAGAAACACATTTTTTTTTCCACGAGGGGAACTTTATTTAGGGCAGAGGGAAGAGAGCGAGAGTAGAGAGAACAGAGAAGAGAAGTAGAGGAGTAGAGGCCAGCCATGACCACGTGGAGAGAAGGGGAAGGGAAGGGGGGAAGGGGAAACACATTTTTTGTTGTCTAAATAAAACTCAGATTTAAAGGTAGGCACTTCCTTAAAAATAAAATATTGGAAAAAGAATTCAATTAACAGAAAAAAGGGGATGTAAGAAAGTAGATACTGTTATTCTAGTATTTAACAAAATAGACACCAGACTAAAATTGATAATAAGCAATAAAGCAGGGCACTTAAGGGAACATTAAACAAATAAAATGTTTATAATACTAAACATATAAGTACTAATCGCAGTTTAGTGAAAAGTTTGCTACTGGATTTAAAGGCACAAATAATCATTAATAAATTAATATTGTCTAATTTCAATACCCCCATTTTCTCCAGTAGAGAGGTAGTCTGAACCAAAAAAAAAAGAAAAGAAAAGATATCACATCTCAAATGAACTTAATCTCCAGAATCTTCCACATTCCACATAAGTCTACTGAATATTCTATCTAAAAACCAGAATATAAATTCTACTCAATAGGCCATGGGACCTCTCTTATATACACCATATCTTAGAACACAAAATAAATCTTACCAAATTCAGAAAAATTGATATAAATCTGTGTATTCTATCTGACCATAATGCAATAAAATTTAAATTGACATCCAACAAATTTTCTAGGAAGTATACAACAGCTCATTATTGAACTCATATTGATTCATTATTGAATGACAAAAATATCAAAGAAGAAATCAAATATTACCTGAAACCAAATCAAAATGAAAACACAACACAAGAAAACATCATTTGAATGCAATAAAAGCTAAGAGAGAAATTTAGAATCATAATCATGTACATTTAAGAACTCAGATAGATCACAGACAAGTTAATGGTGCAAATTAAGAACTTGGATAAAGCAAGACCATAACAAAACCAAATCTAGTAAATGAGAAAAAATAAAACACCAAAACAAGATGTTCACAAAATAGAAACTATAAAAAGAATCACAGAATCTAAGATCTGGTTCTTTGAGAAGATAAAGAAGATAATCAGACCCATGGTCCAACTAAGAAAAGAATGAAGGGCCAAAATTAACAGAATCAAAGCTGAACAAGGATACATTACAACAGACACCAAAGGAAACTCAGAATATTTTAGAGAGTATGTTTAAAATCTGTATGCTTTTTCATAGTAAAATCTAAAAGAAATGGATAGATTTATAGATTAATCCAAACCTTCAAAGTTTAATGATGAAGAGATCAATCAGCTAAACATATGCATGAAAAATTAGAAGACTGAAACGCTAATAAAATGCCTTTTTTCAAAATTAGAGAAATAAATCTAGAGACCTCTGTGAGAGAAGCAGAAGTGAAAGGTAAGTTACCCCACAAAACTTTCTCACTCTCTCACTATCTAAGCATTTCCCTAGTCTATCCTCTGTCTCTTTTTCTCTCAATTGCTGTTCCCCAGCATTCAACAGTGCCATAGACTCCCTGCTCTACTAGTGACCTTAGAGACTGGGAGAAGTCCAGTTAGGTTGCTTGCCAGCTAAACTCCCTCAATCTCTCACTATCTCATCATTGTCCCTGCCAATCACCAGTCCTGTGCCCTCCTAAGTTGCCTTTCCTCAATGGGGTTGTATACTCCATGCTCTACCTGAAACTATGCATACTTAGAGAATCTTAGACTACACAGACTAGAAATCCAGAGAGGGACCATAAACACACACTCAACAAAGGCATACTCAGAAATAAATACCTAAAACTATAATTACCCCAAACCCAGATGTCTCAAGGCTACTATAAGAATTTAAGAAACAACAATGTATAAAGTCACCACCAAAAACCAGCTATCCTATTACAGCAACTCCTGAATATTCCAACAAAAATAGAAGCACAAGAAAAAGACCTAAAAACTAACTTTATGAAGATGGGTGATATTCTTAAGGAGAAAATTAATAAATCCCTTAGCAAAACTCAGGAAAACCCAAACAATTAGAAGACATGATTAAACTTCTTAAAGAAAGCCAAGAAATGATGTGAGGGTGATCTGGCTGGGACATCTCTGACACAATTGATTGCTAGGGTTGATTTGCCTGATCTGTCTGGCTAGCTTGGTGTCCCCTGTCACCCTCACCACTCCATGTACATCCCTCACAAAGCTGCGCACTTGGACTGAAGAAGATGACCTTCCCTAAAAAGAGGAGGACTGGTCTTCACTGAAGTGTGTATGAGTAGATACACTCCCCTGCTAGAACCTTCAAACAAGCTATCAAGAAAGTGAAGAAAAACAGTTAACAGAAACAAGTTATACTCCTCGAGACCTGAAAATGGAAGTAGAAACAATAAAGAAAACACAAACTGAGTGTAGGAGGAGTTAAGGTGGGAGGAGTTAGGAGAGGAAGAGAAAAAAGGAAGAGGAGGAACTAGAGAGAGGCAGAGATGTAGGAGGATGGAGAACCATGGAGGTATGGAGAGCAGTCGTGGGGAACAAGTTATAATTAAGTTAGCTAATTGGGATACAACTCTCTTTGTTTGGGCATCTTGTTATTAATCATTACCAAACATATAAAGCCATTGATTAATCTATAAGAATTAAAGTCTCATTTTCTTACTGGGCCTGCATGGATGACGGCAATGCCCAGGCTTGTGGAGACAGCGTGGAAGATTGAGTGGCAGGGCTGGTATTTCTGGCTGGCGTGTTCTACCTGCTACGAGCACGCAGCTTCCGTCCAAGAAACATGGCAACTGAACTAAGCAGAGCTGCCTCAGCTTAGATAGTTGGCTTGACCGGAGGCCGATTTTAAATAATGACCTCAACAACTGAGGGAATCAGGAGACAGAAATCTAGATAAGCAAACAGAAACTAAAGAAACAAGCATCACCAGCAGAATACAAGAGAGTGAAGAGAGAATTTCAGACATTGAAGACACGATGGAAGAAATAGATACATCAATCAAAAAGAATGTTAAATATAAACATTTCTTGACACAAAACCACCAGGAAATTTGAGACACTGTGAAATGAACAAACCTAAGTATAATAGGAATAGAAAATGTAGAAGATTTCTAGCTCAAAGGCCCAGAAAGTATTTTCAAGAAAATCATAGAAGAAATAGTTCCCAGCCTAAAGAAGGAGATTCCTATAAAAGTACAAGAAACATATAGAACATCAAATAGATGGAACCAGAAAGGGAAGTTCCTTTGCTACAAAATGATCAAAATGCTAAATATTCAGGACAAAGAAAAAAATGCTAAAACCTGCAAAGGAAAAAAAAAACAAGAAATATGAAGACAGACCTATTAGAATTACACTCAAATTCTCAATGGAAACTCTAAGAGCCGGAAGGGTCTAGAGAGATGTCCTACATACTCTCATAGACAACAGACACCAGGCTGGATACTACACCTAAAATAACTCACAACAACCATAGATGGGGATATATATATTGAAACTGTGCTAAAAAGAAAGTTCATGCCTCATAAGTGTCTACATATGGAAGTTAGAAAGATCTTCTAATAGCAACTTAATAGAACCTGAAACCTCAAGAGAAAAATAAGCAAACATAAGCCAGAGTAGGCAGTATGACATAGTCAAACTGAGGGCTAAATCAGTACTATATTAATTGATTCTTTTAGAAAATGAACAAGGTAGACAAAGCTTTATCCAAATTAACTAAAACACACAGAAAGAATATCCAAGACACCAAAAAAAACCCCAAAAATCCAAGAAATCCAAAGAATCATTAGATCATACTTCAAAAAGATATATTTCACAAAATTGGAAAATGTAATTTACCAAAATTAAATCAAAATCAGATAAACAATTTAAATAAGTCTATAAAACCTACGTAAATAGAAGCAATCATGAAGAGTCTCCTAATCAAAAAAGTCCAGGGCCAGTTGACTTTAGGACAGAATTCTACCAAACATCTAAACAAGAGCTATTACCAATACTTCTACTATTTCACAAAATGGAAACAGAAGCAACACTGCCAAATTTATTCTATAAGACCATAGGCACCATGATACCCAAACTACACAAAGACACAATAAATAAAATTACAGACCAATTTCCTTCATGAATGTTGATGCAAAAACATTCAATAAAATGCTTGCAAACCGAATTTAAGAACACATTAAAAAAACTGCCATCCAACATTATCAAGAATACATTGCCAGAGAGATGCAGGGCTTGTTCAATATATGAAAATCTGTTAGTATAATCCACCATACAAACACACTGAAAGAAAAAAAAAATCACATGATCATCTCTTTAAACACTGCAAAGGCATTTGACAAAATTCAACCGTTAACAAAATCTAACAACACTTCATGATTAAAATATTGAAGAAATCAGAGAATAAAAACTACATGCCTAAACACAATACAGGCAATACACAGAAAACTAATAGTCAGCATCAAATTAAATAAAGATTAACTCAAAGCAATTTCACCAAAATCAAGAAAAAGACAAGGCTGTCTACTCTCTGCATATCTATTCAATATAGTACTTGAAGTTTTCGCTCATACAATAAGATAACTAAAGGAGAAAAAGAAGATACAAACTGGAAAGGAATAAATCAAAGTATTGCTTCTACCAAATAACTCCAACATCTTATTAACACCTTCAGTGAAGTGGCTGGATACAAGATTAACTCACAAAAAATCAGTAGCTCTCCTATATGCAAATGATAAATGAACTCAGAAAGAAATCAAGAAAAAACACTTCACAATAGTCACAAATAATATTTGAAAACTCTAAATAAGCATGAGAAAGACCTATGACAAAGAAAGTCAAGTCTCTCAGGCTCATAGATCAATAGAATTAACATAATAAAAGTGACAATTTTACCAAAAGAAATCTACAGATTTAGTGCAATACTCATCAAGATTACAACACAATTCTTTATAGATCTTGAAAGAACAATACCCAACTTTATACGGATAAACAAAAATCTCAAGTAAGCTAAAATAATCATGTTTAAAAAAGAACTTTCTGAGGTATCAGCATCCATGATTTTAAGCTGTACTACAGAACTACAGTAATAAAAACCACATGGTATTGGCACAAAACTAGACAGGTTTATCAATGGAACTTAATCAAAAACACAGATGTAAATCTAAACACCTATAGACACCTGGTTTTTAATAAAGACTCCAAATTATACAATGGAAAAAAGAAATCATCTTCAACAAATGGTGTTGGTCTCACTGGATTCTCCATGCAGAAGAATGTATGCAGATATATATTTATCATCCTGCAAAAACCTCAAGTCCATTTGGATAAAAGATTTTAACATAAAACCAAATATGCTAAATCTAATAGAACCAAAAGCAGGGACTAGCCTGGAATGCATGGGCATAGTAGCCAAAGTTCTGAGTAAAACAAGAATAGTTCAGGTACCAAACTCAGCAATTAATAAATGGTATTTCATGAAAGTGAAAAGCTTGTGCATGGCAAATTACACCATCAATAGGACAAAATAGCCACCTGCAGAACTGGAAAATATATTCACCAAGTCTACATCTGACAGAGGGCTAGTTCCCAAAATATATAAAGAATCTAAGAAACTGGAAATCAACAAATCAAATAATCTCACTTAAATTTTTCTGTAAAAAGTAGATCTAAACAGAGAATTCTCACCAGAGGAATCTCAAGTAGCCCAGTAGCTCTTGAAAAAAAAAATTTCAACATCCTTCGTCATCTGGGAAATGCAATTCAAAACAACCTTGAGATTTTATTTTATACCTGTCAGAATTGCTAAGATAAAACAAAATGTGACAGTTCATGCTAGGGAGAATGTGGAACAAGGAAAACAGTCTTCTAATTGTTTGTAAGAGTACAGATTCGTATAGCCACTTTGGAAATTAATATGGTGGTTCATTGTAAAAAAAAATTGAAGAATTGATCTACTTCAAGACCCAATTATACTACTCCTGGCCATAAACCCAAAAGATGCTTTATCCTACTACAAAGACACTTGCTGAACTATGTTCATATAAGCTTTATTCATAAAAACCAGAAACTGGAAACAACCTAGATGAATTTCAATCAAATAATGGATAAAGAATATGTGCACATTTGCACAATGGAGTATTAAAAACAATGACATCTTTAATTTGCAGGCAAATAGATAAAACTAGAAAAAAATTGTCCAGAGTGAAGTAACCCAGACCCAGAAAGAAAAACATGGTATTCACTTAATTATTAATGGATATTAACTACAAAGAAAAGGAAAACCATGCTACACCCAACAGTTCCAAAGATCTTAAAGTAATAAGGAGGGCTCAAGGTGAGATCCATTGTTCTTACTGGAAAGTGGATACAGAATAGGTAGACTAGGGGAAGGTGGGGATGGAAATAGGAGGGATAAGGTTGGGAAAGGATGGAGGGAGAGAGTATTGGGGGAGAGAAATAAATTGGGGACAATGAAGGGGTACAATAGAAACCTATTCCAATGGAAGCTCCCAGGAATGTATTAGGGTGACTTTAACTAAGATTCCTAGTAATGGGGGATACAGAACTGAAATCAGCCATCTCCTATAGCCAGGCAAGGCTTCCAGTAGAGGGTTTGAGACACAATCTCGGCCACAAAACATTTGACCTACAATTTGTTCTGCCAGCAAGATGCACCTGGGTAAAGATGGCACAGAAATTGTAGAAGTGACTAGTAAATGGCTGGTTGAGATTGAGACTCATGTGAAAAGAGAGAGCCCAATCCTGATACTGCCTGGAGGAATAGAAACCAGAGGCCTGATAGACCACATGCCTAGGATAGAACCATAGACAACAGGCAAAAACAAATGTCAAATTTTAATAAAATGATGCCTAATAATATTCTGCTATACTCATAGATTGATGCTGGTCCAATTGTCATCAGAGAGGATTCATCCAGCAACAGATGGAGACAGATGCAGAGACACACAGCCAAACATTAGGCAGAATTTGAGATATGCTGCTGAGGAATCAGGAAGAAAGATTATAGGAGTCAGAGGTTGTCAAGTATGGGAGAATGGAGAATGTGAGAAACAAAGTGAGAGAGGGGAAAATGGAGGATAAATTAATAAATAATGTATAATGTAAAAACAACAAACGAACAAAAAAAAATTTAAGTGAAGCCCAGGTGAATTCACAAAACTCTCTAGATGTTCAAAGAAAATATAGAGCCAGTATCTCTTAAATTACTTTTCTAAATCTAAACATAAAAAGCACTTGCAAACTAATTTTACAAAGTTAATATGATTCTAATACCAAACCCAGGAAAGATACAACAGGAGCTGTAAAGTATAAGCTAATATCCCTCATTTAACATTGATTCTCAACGAAATACTTGTAGAATGTTTAGACATATAGCAAAGCAATTATTCACCATGACCAATTTGGTTTTACCTGGGAAGTCTAGGGATGGTTCAATAAACACAAGGCAATGTATGAAATAAATCATATCAATGGGTATAAAGACAAAAATTCTTTGATCACTTCAATTATTGAAGAAATACATTTTGACAAAAATCTAACATTGTTTCTCGATTGTACTTATGGGAAAGTATTGCTGGAACAAACACTCTTTAAATATAATAAGGACTATATCTAACAAACCCCCAGCCAGTACAGTCCTAAATGGAGAAAATCTTCAAGTAGTCACAATAAATCAGGAAGAAGACAGGGCCAATCACTATCCCTACTTCTTTTTAATGTAGCTCTTGAAGTTCTAGACTAATAGGGCAACTGATTAAAATTAATAGGATACAAATAGGAAAAGAAATTTAAAATATCCCCATTTTTAGATGATATGAAATTATATAAAAGAGAACTCAAAACTTTCACCAGAAAACTTCTAGAAATAACCATAATTTCAGAAAACTGGCATAAAACTCAATAAATTTATATTAGTCAGTTGCTTCTCTATTCAACAACAACAAAAACGCTAATAAAGAAATAATGAATACAGTCCACTTAATAAACCATGAAAAATGTAAAATATCTGTAAATATTCCTAATCAAGGAAGTGAAGAACATCTATAACAAAAATCTTAAACTTCTGAAGAAATCAATAAAGACATTAGAAAATTGACAGACAACTCATGCTAATGGATTAGTAGATTAATATTGTGAAAATAAAATTTTGTATCAATAGCTATTCACAGACCTACTGCAACCCCAATCAAAATCCCCATAACATTATCCACAGAAAGAGATTTAAAAAGAAAATGGTTCTAAGATTCACTAGGAATCACAAAAGATTCCAGATAGCCAAGACAATTCATGCCAAAAAGGAAGATGCTATACAGCTAAATAGAATTTAGAAAGAAAAATGAGTGGTAATTGTTCCAAATCTGAAGATATATTACAAAGTCATAGCAACAAAAAGAAAATAGGTATGGGTACAAAAACAGATATGTAGACCATTGGGACAAAGTGGAGGATACAAGCATAAATACAATAAAATATAGGTATGTGATATTTGACAAGGATTCCAAAAACACAGTAGAGAAATGATAGTATTCTACAATTTGTGTTTGGAAAACTGTGTAAGTGTAAAATTGGACCTGTATATACCATCTTGCCCAAAACTTAACTCCAAAACTACTAAAAGAAACCTAGGCATTGAACTATACAATATTGACATATGAAAAGATTTTCTGAGTAGGACCTCCTTTGTGCAGGAATTAAGGCAGACAAGTAATGAGTGAGACATCACAACACTTAAAACTTCTGCACAGCTAAAGAAATTATCAACTGAATCAAGAGAAAACCAGAAAGTAAGTGAGAATCTTTGTCAGCTATACATCTGACAATTCTAAACAGAAAACCCTCAAAAGAAGAAAAAATTCACTAGAAAATTGTGAATCTAACCAAGCAAGTGAAAGATCTGTATGACAAGAACTTCAAAACTCTGAAGAAAGAAATCAAAGATCTCAGAAGATGGAAAGATCTCCCATGCTAATAGATTGGCAAGATTAATATAGAAAAATGGCCATCTGGCAGAAAGCAGTCTACAGATTCAATGCAATCTCCATCAAAATTCCAACTCAATTCTTCACAGAGATAGAAAGAACAATTTGCAAATTCATTTAGAACAACAACAATAAAAACAGGATAGCGAAAACTATTCTCAACAACAAGGACCTTCACATCCTTAGTCATCCAGGAAATACAAATCAAAACAACCCTGAGATTCCAACTCACACCAGTCAGAATGGCTAAGATCAAAAAACACAGGTAACAGCAGATGCTGGTGAGAATGTGGAGAAAGAGGAACACTCCTCCATTGTTGGTGGGATTACAAATTGGAACAACCACTCTGGAAATCGGTCTGATGTTTCCTCAGAAAATTGAACATAGCATTACCTAAGGACTCAACTATACCACTCTTGGGCATATACCCAGCAGATGCTCCAACAGATAACAAGGACACATGCTCCATTATGTTCATAGCAACTTTATTTAAAATAAGCAGAAGCTGGGAAGAACCCAGATGTCCTTCAACAGATGAATGGATACAGAAAATGTGGTACATTTGCACAATGATGTATTACTCAGCTACTAAAAACAATGAATTCATGAAATTCTTAGGCAAATAGATGCAACTAGAAAATGTCATCCTGAGGGAGGTAACCCAATCACAAAAGAACACACATGGTATACACTCACTGATAAGTGTATATTAGCCCGAAAGCTCGCAATACCCAAGATACAACTCACAGACCATATGAAGCTCATAAAGAAGGAAGACCAAAGTATGGGAGCTTCAGTCCTCCTTAGAAATAGTAACAAAATACTCATGGAGGCAAATATGGAACAAAGTGTGGGACAGAAACTGAAGGAGGGGCTGGCCGAAGGCTGTTCTACCTGGGTATCCATCCCATGTGCAGTCACCAAAGACAGATGCTGATGTGGATGCCAGGAAGTGCATGCTGATAGGAGCCTGATATAGCTGTCTCCTTAGAGGTCTGCCAGAGCCTGACAAATTCAGAAGATGATGCTCACATCTAACCATTGAACTGATCATGGGGTTCCCAATGGAGGAGTTAGAAGACTGAAGGAACTGCCCCAAGTGGAGAGTAACAATACCAACCAACCAGAGTTCCCAGGGTCTAAACCACCAGCCTAGGAGCACATAGGGAGGGACCCATGGCTCCAGCTGTGTATGTAGTAGAGGGCAGACTTGTTGGTCATAGATGGGAGAGGAAGTCCTTGGTCCCATGAAGGTTAGATGCACCAGTGTGGGGGAATTTGAGGATGGGGAGGTGGGAGTAGGTGGATGGGTGGGGTTACATCCTCATAGAAGCAGGAGGAGGGGGGTTGGTATAGGGGGTTTCTGTGTAGGGGGTAAATGAAGAAAGGGGATAACATCTAAAATATAAATGAAATATCCAATAAAAATTAATTTTTAAAAAAGAAAATATCACAAAAAATGTTTAACACTCATAGCAGTTAGGGAAATGAGAATTACAACTATACTAAGGTGTCATCTCATTCCAGTTAAATGGTCATGATCAAGAAAACAAATGCCAATGAGGGAAGAGAAACACTCATTCTTTGATGGTAGTATCATAAATCTTTACAGTCACTATGGAAATTAGTGTGAAGAATTCTCCAAAATCTAAAAGTAGTTCAATACTATGGCCTATTATTCCATACGGAGAAATCACTCAAATCCTACTTCACAGATATTTGTTCAGCCATGTTTATCTTTGCTTTATTCATAGTACATAGAAAACGGAAGCACACTAAATACCTTCAGTGCTTAACTCTATAATGGAAATATAGTATGCAGTAGAATTATATTTAGATATAAAGAAAGATTAGTTAAATTTTCATGAAAATGGATGGAGCTAGAAAAATACTTTACTTAGTGAAGTAACCTATACCCTAAAACACAAGAATCATATATTCTTTTATTTAGAGATTCCATCTCTAAATCTAGATAACAGGAAAAAAATTAAACAATGAGGATAAAGAAGCTTTTAGAGAAGGTGATAGGTTGGTTCTATGAAGTCGAAAATTAGTAAGATGGGCCTTTATTTGGTAGGGGAGTAGATCAATACTAAGGGAGAGAGGGGAGGGAAGAGAAATATACAAAGAGGCATACTATTGTATTTTTACTGAAAATAATATATTACATATATTTTGTATACATATGTAAATAATTTAAATGAGGTTATATCCTTAAGATGATAATTTTGTCTCAAGAACCATCAAAGATTTAACAAAATCCCCAATCCAGATATGAAAGACATTCCTTTGAGGTATTGGTCAAGGGACTCCAAGAGACTCCAGAAACATGATAGGCTATTGCCATTGCCTTTCGTTTCCTTCCAGACAAATCAACTTTCTGAAGACACAACTTTACACAAAGACCTTCAAGGAATCAAGCTGAAACTGATTTAACAGCCTCCTCCCCGAGGAACACCTCTCTTGTAGAATCTGAAGGTACTTTACAAGTTTCTCAGGGAAAAAAGAAATTAGCAGTCCTACTTATATGTTAAGCCTATCAACAATAACAACGACCAACATGACATGACACCTCCCAGTATGAAATAGTGCACATGTAGCTTGAGGGTAAAAGCCTGCAATTAAGACCTGTTCAATGGAAGATATCCCATACCTAGTACTATAAACCTAACCAATTCCCTGTAACTGGTAAGGCCATGAACCCTAGAGAACCAACTGCTGCCACTTTCCTAAAGCATTCTCAATACCTATCATATCCTCAGTTAAGTGCAATTTTACCCCTAATCAAAGATGCTACTTTATGCCGGCAACAAAGACTGTCACAGAAATCCACAACTGGTCAAATGCAGACAACAACTAATCAGGTGATGCTGTTCATCTCAATCAGTAGGTACATCTACAATGCAATTGCTACACCTAAGACTCAGGAAACATCATGGACGAGGGGACAGAATGACTGTAAGAGCCAGTGGATCAGGAGAGCTGCTACAAGTTAGTATCCTCTGTATATGACAGAGAAATTTTAATAATATGGTCATTTAATAAACATATGATGACAACACCAGTCAACAGGGGACTGGGAGAGTCTCACAAGGCCCCATTCCTAGCTCAAGAGCCAGGAATTAATGGCTGCTAAGAAAAGGAGAATTTTCTCCATGGATGAGTCTCCTGATAGGTTAGACAATCTCAAGTGTCAGCTCTAATGTGAGCAGCAACTAGTAGATCCATCTGTACATATAAATCATATGTTATATGTATTTTGTGCATGTGTTATAATAATAACTAAAAAAAGCAGTCCTGAATTTGATGGAGGCTGCATTGGGGACCTGGACAGAGTTGGAGATAGAAGAGGACATGGTATAAATACAGTACTTAAGGACTGAATTTTAAAGATGTAAAACAAAACAAAGTATGATGACAAATGGTGACAAGAATTTGGGGAAAGCATGTTAGAGTATGAACTGGACAGCCATGATGAAAAGCAACATATGTGTGGTAGCTGAACAGGTGGCTCACAGATTAAGACCACATCTCGCTCTTACAGACATCCTAGGTATAGTTCAGGCATCAATATGCCTGCTAAAAATGATCTGCAATTCTAGTTCCAGAGGATCCATTGCCCTCTTCTGACCTTCGAAAGCACTGCATGAAATCAGTGAACAGATATACACACAGACATACACATAAATTGAGAACTATGCCACTCAGGTATATGACTTTGATTGTATAACTTGGAGTACAATAATCAAAGGATGCTATTTTCTACCACAAATATAACTCATACATTTTTACTGATTGATGTTCAATTCACAATTACAAGGAAATATGGCCAGCTTCGATGTCATCAGCAGACGAATGCATAATGAAAATATGTTACATATGCACAGTGTAAAATAAAGTTGTGTCATTTCAGCAAGAAGGGGTGAACTTGAAAATTATTTATCGGTTGAGATACTTCAATTTCCAAAACACAAAAACTGCATTTTCCTCTTTCATGAGGTGACATTACCATCTAATTTTTATATATGTTTTTATCTGTCTAAGTAAGTGTGGATAATGGATAAAAATTAGGAAACTGGATAGGAAGCCATGGAAGGAAAAAATACCCTTTAAATTAGGTAGTTGCTGAAGGCAGTGAAACAGATGTGGTGTGAAATTGGAAAGAGAAATACTGGAAGCAGAGAACTCATGCAGGGTGAGTCAGGGTGGGGGGTGGGGATGGAGGAGGAGCAGGATATGTTTGTTAAAACAAAAGTTAAGCATGTAAAACAAAGTGTACCATAAGGAAATGTGTTACTTTGTACTTTCACAGAGAGGGAAAAATTGAATGCAAATAAATGATTAGAGTGCATCCAAGCCTTGAGCTTAATCGATTGCTTTCAGCAGTTCAACATGTATGTATCACATTAGCAATGCTGCTTTAACAGATATAACGTTTGCATCATGTGTGGCTTTTTATAAGGGAAGAAAATTCCCTTGTAGCCCTAGCCTAACTGAATTATAGTGAAAGGATGTCAAAGGCCTTTTCTACATGGGATAAAGATTTGGGCCTTTTTCATTTGTAGATTTACTATTACAGAAATTGACTTTTGAATGTCAAGGAAACTTATTCCCCGCAGTATCTACAAGTTGTCTATACCATATAATCATTTCATGTGTTGTAGGATTTAGTTATTATTTTGCTCAGAAATGTTGTTCTTTAATTATTTAAAAATGTTATTTTTTTTCAAGATGACATTTTCAGAATAAATGGAAATCATAGCATGAATAAAAATCTGTTTAAGCCTCTTTGTTTAGAAGACTTTGTAATGGACTGGTACCAATTAAGACGAATTTAGGTTTTAAAATATATCTGCATAACTGAGTTTCCTCAGTTGAGAATTCTTTATTTAGCTCTGTACCCCATTTTAATAGGGTTATTTGTCCCTCTATCGGATGTAGGGTTGGTAAAGATCTTTTCCCAATCTGTTGGTTTCCATTTCATCTTATTGACATTTGCCTAACAGAAGCTTTGCAATTTTCTTAAGTGTTTCTTAGCCATTTGAGATTATTGTGTTGAAAATTCTGTTTAGAATTGTATCACATTTTAAAATGGATTATTTGGTCTGTTGTTGTCAAAATTCTTCAGTTCTTTGATTACTTTGGATATAAGTCCTCTGTCAGATGTGGAGTTGGTAAAAGTCTTTTCCCAGTTATGTTTTGTCATATTGACAATGCCCTTTGCCTTACAGAAGTTTTACAGTTTCATGAGGCCCCATTTATTAATTCCTGATCTTGGTGCCTGTGCTATTTGTGTTATATTCAGAAAGTTGTCTCCTTCTCAATGCTTTTATAACTTTTCCCTACTTTCTGACTTATCAGTTTGAAATATCTAGTTTTATATTGAGGTCTATGATCTACTTTGTCATGTGTTCTGCCCAGAGTGATACAGACATCCAGTTAGACCAGTGCCATCTGTTGAAGAGGCTTTCCTGTTGCCATTGCATGCTTCTGATTTCTTTATAAAAAATCAGTTGTCTATAGGTGTATGAATTTCTGTTTGGGATTGAGCAACATGTTTCGTTTTATGCCAGTACCATATAGTTTTTATTACTATAGCTTTCTAGAAAAGCTTGAAATCATGGATGTTGATACCTCTGGAAGTTTTTTTTATTGTACACCACTGTTTTGGCTATCCTGTTGCTGTTGTTTGTTGTGGTTTTGTTTTGTTTTTTTTCGTATGAAGTTAGACATTTTTTCTTTGATGATCTGAAAAGAACTGTGTTGAAACTCTGACTGAGACTGTTGTGCATGGGCGTAGGTCCTTTTTAGTTGAATTATGACTCCCCCGTATGCCATGGCTCAGGGAGGCAGAGGCGTGGGGATTTGACTGTGTTCACCCCAAACCAAGCCAGGTGGAGGTAGTGCTGTGGGAAGCTAAGGGGCTCCTCTCAGAGGGGGAGAGAACTCAGTCCGAGGTTCCGTGGGGAGCTGAAGCTCTTGGGTTGGGGTTTCCTGGGCCAAAATGGCTGGGAAACGACTGGTTCTTAGCCCTTAGGCTCTCAGGCTGGATGGACCAGCAGCTGAAGGGCAAGAGGGAGAAGCTTCTGTGGAGTCCCACGGGGAATGAGACTCTTAGTCACGGGTTGCAACATAGATTGTCAGTGGAAGATTAAACTGTTGCTTTGTAGTTGAAGACCTTCTCCATGGTTCCCCATGGAGGGCCCCAAAGAAGAAAGGTAGTCCATGGTCTTAAAATGTTTATTGTCATGGTGGAAAATGGATGAAGCTATACCTGGTATTCTTAGGGTGGGCCTGAGGTTAAATACCTTTTACAAGGAGGAGGGTCTAGAAAGGAATGCTTAATTGGGTATGCTCTCTGGCCTTTAGGTATCATGAATATTGAGATATCTTGAGGCTCTGCTGCCTGTGTCATGCCCCCTACTTGTGCTACATGACCGATGGCCACAAATCTCACTGTGGAAGGAGCTGTAGCTATGTAAAAGGAGCCAGAGGTCCAGGATCAAGGCTAAACTCCTACTGCCCCTCGAGGGTCTTCAGGGTTCAAGGCTTACATGACCAGGTACCCAGCTGTCCCTCACAGCCCCATATGAGACTGCATTGAATATGTAGATTGCTTTTGTTACGATGATGGCCATTTTATTATATTAATCCTGCTGATCCATGAGCATAGGATATCTTTCCTTCTTTTGATATCTTCTTCAATTTTTTAATTCAAAGACTTGACATTTTGTCATGTAAGTCTTTGACTTGCTTGTTTAGAGTTATCTCCAAAATATTTTATATTATTGGTGGCTATTATGAAGGGTGTTTAGTCCTCTGATTTCTTCAACTTTTTTGTTTATTATTTGTAAAGAGGAGGACTACTAATTAATTTTAGTTAATCTCCTGTATAGCCACTTTGCTCAAGGAGTTCATCAACTGTAGGAGTTCTCTGGTACAGTTTTGGGAATCCCTTACGTATACTACCATATCATCTGCAAATAACAATACATTGACATCTTTTTCAATTTGTGTTCCCTTGATCTTCTTCAGTTGTGGTATTGGTCCAGCTAGAACTTCAAGTAATATATTAAATATATATAGTCAGAATAGAAAGCTTTGACTTGTTCCTTATTGTAGTGAAATTGCTTTGAGATTCCCTCAATTTAATTTGATATTGACTATAGGCTTACTGTAATTTACCTGTATTACATGTAGGTATGTGCATTTTTCCCCCTTATTCCTCCAAGACCTTTATCATAATGGGCTGCTGAATTTTGTCAAAAGCTTTTTCAGCATCTAATGAAATGATCATGTTGATTTTTTTTTCATTTTGTTTATATGGTGAATCCCTGCATCTCTGGGAAGAAGCCTAATTGATCATGGTGGAGAATCTTTTTATAGTGTTCTTGGATTTGTTTTGCAAGTATTTTGTTGAGTATTTTTCCATCAAGGTTCATAAGGGAAATTGGTCTGTAATTTTCTTTCTTATTTGAGTCTTTGTGTGATTTGGATTTCAGGGTAACTGTAGCCTGATAAAATGAATTTGGCAATGTTCCTTCTGTTTCTATTTTGTGGAATAATTTGAGGAGTGAGGAGTATCAATATTAGTTCTTCTTTGAATGTCTGGTAGAATGGTAGAATTATTTGTTAAAACCATCTGGCCCTGGGTTTTGATTTTTGCTTTTTGTTTGTTTGTTCTTGTTTTGTATTTGTTATTTGTTTTGGGATTTTGTTTGTTTGGTTTGGTTTGGTTTGGTTTGGTTTGGTTTGGTTTGGTTTGGTTTGGTTTGGTTTGGTTTGGTTTGGTTGGGAGACTCTTAATGATTGCTTGTATATCCTTAGGGGTTATTGGTCTATTTAAATTGTTTATCTAATCTTGATTTAACTTTGTTAAATGGTATCTTTTGAGCAAACTGTTTGTTTCTTTTAGGTTTTCAAGTTTTGTGAAGTTCAAGGTTTTTTTTTTTTTAAGTATGATCTAATGAATTTTTGGATTTCCTTGGTATATCTTGGTATGACCCCCTTTTTTGTTCTGATTTTGTTAATTAACTGCTCTCTGTCTTTTAATCAGGTTAGATAAGGGTTTGTCTATCTTTTTTTTATTTTCTCAAATAACCAATTCTTTGTTTCATTGATTCTTTATATTATGCTCTTAGTTTCTATTTTATCGATTTCAGTCCTGTGTTTGATTATTTCTTGCTATCTACTCCTCTTGGGTGTGCTTGTTTCTTTGTTTTCTAGAGTTTTCATGCATGCAGTTATGTTGCTAGTATGAGATTCATCCATTTTTTTTTTTAGTATGGCATTTAGTGTTACAAACTTACCTCTTAGAACCTCTGCCATTTTGCCCATAAGTTTGGGTATACTGTGCATTCATTTTCATTGAGTTCTAGGAAATTTTCAATTTCTTTCTTTCTTGACCCATTTTTTTTAACTCACTGGAAAGTTATTCAGTTTCCATGTGTTTGTAAGCTTTCTAGTTTTAGTTGTTGAAATCTAGCTTGAATCCTTTTTGGTCTGATATGATACATGGGATTATTTCAATATTCTTGTATCTGTTGAGAATTGCTTTGTGACTGAGTATGTGATCAATTGTGGAGAAAGTTCAATGAATTTCTGAGAAGAAAGTATATTCTTTTGTGTCTGCGTGAAATGTTCTGTAGGTATATGTTGGGTCTGGTTGGTTTATAACATCTATTATCTCCAGCAATCTAAATCTTAAGCTAAAATAAAGAAATAGGCTTCAGGCATGAAAATGACTTTGAGCTAGGACAGGGAAGTAGGCTTAGATATTTTGGTCATCCGGATAAGCTCTTAGATATAGTAATCACAGGTATGATCTCGAGACTCTGTTTGTTGTCCTACATGTTCTTTGATTATCTAGGTTTATTTTCTTGCTTGTTCCTTGACTATTTGTATCTATTGCATTGCTAGTTCCTCATCCTAGAACTGATCTTAATACTTGCATGTAATTTAAATGGTATAAAAACAAAAATAGAGGAGGAGGATGGGATAGGGGATTGATGGGACTGCGGGGGGAATAACATCTGAAATGTAAATAAATAAAATGCTGAATTTTTTTAAAAAAGAAAAAAAAAGTAACTGGGGAACTACTTACCTGTTGGTGCCAGGAGTGATGGAATCAACAGAAGTGTAGTTCAGTAGCTGAGGGTCTGAGGACATCTTACTTGTTAGCCTTGGTACCTGAGGGATGTGTTTCTTCTTCTAGTATTTCTTCAAGGGGTTCATTCAAGTGATAAAGTTTCTTGTATTTTGCTTATTTTTGCATATATTTTCTGAGATTTTAGATGGAAAACAACTATTAGTTGACAGTACTATTCTTTCAACAATGTTAACAAGTCATCTTATTCCTACATAGTTTTGACTGATAAATTGTTTGTTATGGTAATAATCAGATTATGTCTTAAACAAGAAGAGATCACTTTTCTTTGGAGCACTGAAGATTATGGGCTCTCTCTCTCACCCCACGTTTCACATTCAGATCATGCATAGTTGTGGATTGTCTTAAGTTATTTTACTCAAAATTTATTTTACTTCTCTCCCAGATATGTTTAGAGCCTTCTCAAAGTATGTAGCCCTTAAATTCTTAAGTCTGTGTGAGATCTATTTAAAGTTCTCAATGGAAATCTTATTGAAGTGTCTAACTTTGTTAGGCTTTGTATTGATATGATAAAACTGCATAGTCCACAGCAATTTGGAGAAGAAGGGATTTATTTCATCTTAAAGCTTTTAGTCTATTATCTAAGTAAGACAGATCAGGAACGTAAAGGCAGGAGCCTGGAGTCAGGAACTAAGGGATAGGCTATAGAGTAGTGCTGCTTACTGGCTTGTTTACTTACACCTTGATCAACCAGATTTCTTAATGCACCCAGGACCACTATCCCAGTGAACTAAGTCCTCCATTATCATCAATCGAGTATATTCCCCATAGGCTTCACTACTGGCAATCTCGTATGGGGAATGAGCTCAATTGAGGTTCTCTCTTCCCTAATATCTTTAAATTGTATCAAGTTGACATAAACTATAGATAAATTAAAATGATGCAAACAGGAAAAGAATCAAACTAACCCTATTTGCAAATGCCATGATAATATACATTATACATCTCCAATATTCTACAAGAAAACTTCCATAACCCGTAAACCAACTCAGCAATATAGCTGAATACAAAATCAACCTGAACAATTAATACATACTAATAACCAACATACAGGAAAAAATATGGATACATTCCCATTCATAATAACCTCAACAAAATATCTAGGAATAAACCCAACCAAGAATGTGAAAAATCTTCACAGTGAAAATTTTGAACCTCTTAAGAAAGAGATTGAAAAAGAAACTACAAAATAGAAATATATCTCATATTCACAGATTTGTAGAACTGATATTGTGAAAATTACCATTTTACCAAAATATGTTTCTTGAATAAAAGCATTCTCAATCAAAATTTGCATATTATTTTTCAAAGAAATAAAAAAAATCTGTCCAAAAATTCATATGGAATCACAAATGGTTTCAGATAGCCCAATCAATCCTGAACAAATGAACAATGCTGGAGAAATTACCATCTAAGATATTAAGATATATTAAAGACATAGTAATGGAAACCATATGATACTGGTACTAATACAGACTTATATACCAAGATCAAAGATATAAAAATTAGTATATGTATCAGCCATTTAATAATTGACATAAGTCTCCAAAACACAAGCTGCAGAAAAGAAAGCATCTTCAACAATGGTCCTGGGTGAAACTGGATGATCACATGTGAAAGAATGGATTTGTACTCACAGGATCACCTTCACAAAAACTAGCTCAGAGATATAAATGTAAAATATGAAGCACTGGAACCACTAGACAAAAACAGAGACAGTGTCCTTCATGATAAAGCAACAGAAAAAGACATACTGAATAGACTTTATTTGCCAAAGAAGTAAAGTCAATAATTGAATAGTGGAACTTCATAAAACTAAAAAACTTCTACATAGCTAAAGAATAAATAAACTAGGGGAATAGTAAGTCCCCACAATGGGTGCTCTTTGCCAGCTATCTATTTGACAGGGGATTAATATCCACAATAAATAAAGAACTCAAAAAAATAGCTAATTAAAATTTAAAAAATATCCTGAATAGATTGCTCAGCAGTTAAGAGCACTGACTCTTCCAGAGGTACTGAGTTCAATTGCCAACAACCACATGGTGGTTCACAACCATCTGTAATGAGATCCAATGCCTTCTTACGGCATATCTGAAGAGAGAAATTGTGTACTCACATACATAAAATAAATAAATGTTTTTTGAAGTAAGGAATATAACACACAAACAACAATGAAAATATTCTTTCAAAAGATCACTGTGAGAACTAATTAGAGTTTTCAAAAGAAAAACTATCTTTAAAATGTTTATAATCTTACTAGTTAGGAAAACGAAAATCAAAGCAAGTTCGAGATCTCATCTTGAAGGGTATAAGTAGAGACACATGAGAAAAATAAATAAAAATAAGAAAGAAGAAGAATCACAGAACTAACAATTTACCTAAAAGGAACACTATAATACATATAAGTCTGTGTATAGCTATACATACATAGCTTAAAATACATTTTCTCATCTGACCTGAAAATGCTTCCTCCAAGAGGCAAAGACCACCTAACAAAATCCCCAAAGCAGACATGAGAAGCTCACTTTTGAGTTGTTATCCCAAGCTTTCAAAATACAAACTATTGTTTTTGCTCTGGATTGTCCAGAGGTGGCAGATAAATTGCTATTACTAAAGACACTGTGTATTTCATACACAGAATCTAGAGATCCTAAGCTGGATCCCTAAGCTAGAACTGACCTGAATGATTCATACAAACTTTCAAACGCGGGAAACAACCAACAGTCTCCCCCTCCCCCCAGCCATGTTGACTATGAATAACAATGACAGGCATGGAATGATAACTCTAAGGGTGCAGTAATGGTAACCATGTCTTGGCTGTAACCAAGAGCTCTCTAATTGGACTTAAAATTCATTCAATGAGAAGGTATTAGAATGTCTGATACTGGACACCTGGCAACCAATCCAGGACTAGTGAAGTCACAGGTCATGGAGAAGCACCAACAACCCCTAATTTACTAAACCAGCATAATGACTACTATATTCTCAATATTTGTCCTTAAACCACAGATGAGTGTAGACCTTAGCCTACATGTTTCTTTACAATAGACAGAGATGATTAAAGGAAACTACAAGCAATCAAAATGCAGAGGTATGGAGCCCTGTCCCAATAGATGCATCTACAAAACTCATGCACCTTAAGTTCAAAGAACACTGTGGTAAAGGGGGCTGTAAAGATTGTAAAAGCCAAAGAATCAGGGGGTATTCTGTAAAATTGTGTCACCTAGTAATCTAAGAATATACATGGAATCTCAACAACATAATTATCTTCATATGAGTTGAATAAGGCAATAATAAAAATGGATAGAGACAATCAAGAAGCTTCAACACTACACAAATAACTACACGCAACTAACAAATGCATTAGTCTTCTCCAAGGAAGCACACACTAATTGGTATTCCAATACTAAATATTCAGTCATGAAAACATATATATAGGTAACATTATACAGACTGAGCAGGTTATATTTTGCGAACAGATTATATATATATATATATATATAAAGAGGCAATCAATTTAAAAGAGAAAGAGCAAGGTTTTATGGAAATTTTGGAAGAAAGGGAGAAATTAAGTAATTGTATAATAATTTCAAAAATTAAATTAAAAAATTAAAAAGTTCAGACACTTTAAAGTTAAACACAAATCTTTAAAAGTTTAGTCTCAAGAATTGATAAATGGGACCTCATGAAAGTGGAAAGCTTTTGTAAGGCAAAAGACATAGTCAATGAGACAAATTGACAACATACATATTGGGAAAAAAATCTTCACTAACCCCACATCCAATAGAGGGCTAATATCCAAAATATAAAAAGAAGTCAAGAATCTAACTATCAAAAAAAAAATCAAACAACCCAATCAAAAAACGGGGTATACAGCTAAACACAGAGAAAAGCACTTAAGGTTCAAAGTCCTTAGTCATCAGTGAAATGCAAATCAAATTGACCCTGAAATTCTATCTTACACCAATCAGAATGGCTAAGATTAAAAACTCAGGTGACAACACATGTTGGCAAGGATGTGGAGATAGAGGGACACTCCTCTATTGCTGGTGGGATTGCAAACTGGTACAACCACTCTGGAAATCAATCTGGAGTTTCCTCAGAAAAATGGATATACATTTCCAGAAGACCTAGCTATACCACTCTTGAGCATATACCCAAAAGATGCCTCACCATACCACAGAGACACGTGTTCCACAATGTTCATAGTGGCCTCTTATTTGTAATAGCCAGAAGGTGGAAACCACACAGATGTCCCACAAACACAGAAAAATGTGGGCACAGAAAATGTGGTTCACTTACATAATGGAATACTACTCAGCTGTCCAGAATGAAGACATCATGAGTTTTGCAGGCAAATGGATGGAACTAGAAAATATCATCTTGAGTCAGGTAACTCAGACCCAAAAGGACATGCATGGTGTGTACTCACTAATAAGTGGATATTAGCTAAATAAGTACAGAATACCTAGGATACAATCCACAGAACTCAAGAAGGTTAACAAGCAGAAGGCCCCAAGTAAGGAAGTTTTAATCCCACTTTGGAGGGAGAAGAAAATAATCACAGGAGGCAGAAAGAGGGAGGGACCTGGGTGGGAGAAGAGACAGGGAGCAGGAAAGGGGAACATGATCTTGTATGGAGGGAGAAAAAGGAGAGAAACCCTGAGGGCCAGAAAAATGAATGAAAATATGCAATATCTGGGGACTGGGAGGTAGAGAGACCCTCTAGAAAGTACCAGAGACCTGGGAGATGAGTGACTTGGAACTCAAAGGGAGGGAACTTATATGAAATGCCAACAGTGGGGAGAGGGAACTTGTAGAGTCCACCTCCAGTAGAAAGACAGGACATCAAGTGGAAGGATGGGGTTGCCATCTCACAGTCAAAAATTCTGAACCAGAATGGTTCCTCTCTAAAAGAACTGCAGGGACAAAAATGGAGAAGAGACTGATGGAAAGGATATCCAGTGATTGGCCCAACTTGGGATTCATCTCAAGGGGAGGACTGAAGGCTTGACACGATTGCTGATGCTATGATTTGCTTACAGACAGGAGCCTAGCATAGCTGTCTATTGAGAGATCCACCAAGCAGCTGACTGAGACAGATGTAGATACTTATATCCAACCATTGGACTAAAGTCAGGAACCCCTGTTGTTGAATTAGGGTAAGGCCAAAAGCTGAGGAGGTAGGGAGACCCTATAGGAAGACCAGAAGTCTCAACTAACCTGTACTCCTGAGACCTCTCAGACACTGAGCGATCAACAAGACAGCATACAGGATCTTGTTGGAGGTCCCTGACACATAAATAGGAGAGAACTGCTTTGTCTGGCTTCAGTGGGAAGAGTTGTGCCTAACATTTGAGAGACTTGAGGCCCCAGGGAGTGGAAAGGCCTTGGAGGGTTGGGGCAACATTCTCTTGGAGACGGGAGGGAGGAGGAATGGGATAAGGAACTGTGGGGGAGAGGGTGAGGATGAAGGCAACAGCTGGCCTGTAAAAAAAAAGTTAATAATAATAAAAAAGTTCAATCTCTTTAAAATATCCTGTGTTTCTTTCAATGTTCAAAGTTTCTACAGTATCCAAAGTCTCACAACTATTGGATCCTATAAAATCATAATGTATACGCTTTCTTACAACATCTATGAGATACTGTTTTAATTAATGATTGCTATAGGAGGGCTCAATCAAATATGGTTAGTACTAGCCCTGGGTAAGTGGTGCTATAAAAATGCAAACTAAGTAATCCTTTAATCTGTATTCACCCAAAGCTAATACTTCAGCTTCTGCCTCTAGATCTCTTCCTTAAGTTCCTTCCCTGTCTTACATTGATGACGATCTACAGATACTAGTAAAATAATTTATCCCAAAGTTGCTTTTGGTCATGATACTTTGTCACAGTAACAGAAACCCTAACTAAGATTATGCTTTTTTGTGCTTTGAAGATGATAGTTTATTATTTGTTCCAATTGTTGCTGTTGTCTCTGACAGAAAAAAATGTGGCTAGATCTGAGAGTTTTCATATCACAGGAAAACATGACACTGAGTTGCATCAAATCAAGTCAAACCCATACTCTAGGTTGATATGTCTAGAAGACAGCCAGACAATTCAAGCAAATCAGCCTCTCTATAATGTGCTAGTGGCAGTTAAGATGATTATTGTTTCATGGTTCAAGCTACAACAGAGATCAAGTTGGAATTGGCATTTGTTAAAACATACTAAGCTGCTATTCTTATCAAAGTCCAATCACTTTCCTTAAATAACTGTTCCATGGATAGTCGCAATCCTAAAGGGATGGAAACATTGATTTTGCAATTTTAACAATATTTTATATGTATTTTCTACTCGAATGAAATTTTATCATATAATACATTTTCATCATTATTTCTCCTCCCTCAACTCCAGTCTACCTCTCCACCCACCCTAACTACCCTATTCCATTTCCTTTTTTCTTTCTTTAGAAAGAAAACAAACAGCCAAAAATAATAACAAGCAAATCAAAATTTTAAAAACAAAGGAACAAGCACAAGAATCACACACATACACACACACACACATACACACATAAACACACACACACCATAAAATGCAAAATGAGAAAACATAATATACAAGCAATAAGACAATAAATGCCCAAACAAAGCAACATGAGACAAAAGTCTTTAAAATACCATTAAATTTGTTATGTGTTGGCCATCTACTACTGGGTAAGGGGCCTGCCTTAAGGCATGGTTGATACATCCAATGAGATGACAGAGAAGAAAAGTACCTTTTCCTCTGCAAGCAGTGTTAATTGCAGGTAGCTGCTTGGTTTGGGGTTTCCTTCTCCCACCCTCAGTGCTGAGTGTGCATGGCAATATTTTCATTCCCATAGGAAACAGTTAATATTTGTAGTCCCTTTATCCTTTAATTCTTATGAATTAAGAATTAATTCATCAAAATTAAACCTATCCAAAGCCCTTCACTATTAAATGTACTTCCTTTAAAGAAAGTTTATAGTTTAAAATGTGTATCTTTTTAATTCCTAATAAAATTCAAGAAAGAATTGTTGAAATTCTTTGAGTTGTGGACCCTAGAAACTGCTTTCCAATATGATCAATATTCAATGAGTTGAATAACCTTCAAAATAGATAAGACACTAATGTTCTGTGCATAACAGAACCGCATCTTTGATTTTGAGAAATAATACTATTTATTTATTTTGTGTCACCATGGTCTCTGTGGAGTCACAGTAAATAACTTAAGAAAATAATAGTGTATTTAATAGATGAAATAAATATGAATAAAATGAAAAATGAATATAATATATATACATTGTAGAATTTTATTTAAGAAATGAAGTACCTATTTTTCTGAAAAATGTTCATCTATTATTTCTATGTTTTTCAAAAATAAAATACGTCATTATTAACTCTATATTAGCCACTGCTTACTGAAAAACATACTTTCTCTATGTAAAGCTGAGAGCATTATTAATCTATATGTATAAATATATTGAGAAGACAATTTAACAAAATGTAGATAGATCTGAAAAAACAGAAGTAGATGTCCTGTGATTTCCCCAGACCTGGGAACTTGGCCAAATTTACAGTACCAAGCATGAGTTTCTTCCCGTGGAACAAGCTTCAAATATAATCAGAGAGTGGTTGGTTACTCTGTTAGTCATCATGCCTGGACTGTATTAATGGACACACCTTACATGACAGGGCAATATTGTAGAATGCAGGGTAAGCCACTGAGTAAGATTTTCGATGGACTTTTCTCTCCCTCTGCCATCCCAGTGGTTCAGTACCATATTGCAGCACAATGAAGCTAACAACAGGGAGGAATTTTTCAGACCATTTCCAAATTGATTTCTAGATCAATGTAATGTCCCCAATATTAGGGTCTTTACATGTAGTAATAGTGGGCAACTGATAGCAATAATGGCAGTAGCCTAAGTTTTTGGTGCCCTCTGAAGACAAAATTCATAGGGAGGTATCCTTTGCCTGGCACTGAGCTTTTCTGTTAAGACCCCATATACTCAGGGAAAACCATTATCTCCCTATGCGGGTATACTAGGTGCTGCCATTCAAAATCCCTTTTTCCCAATATTTAAATGAATTTGTTTGTGTATTTATTCATGTATTTAGTGTGTATGTGTTACTACATATGATTAGTAGGTGTGAATATGTGTGAATGTGTATATGTGTACAAGATGTGAGTGTGTGTGTGTGTGTGTGTGTGTGTGTACGTGTGTGTTATTGATTTTGCTTCTCTGGAGAACCTAACTATTATAATAGTTACTCAAATATATGAAGTAAATTTAATAAAATCAAATTCATATAGCAAATTCTACACAATTCAACATGGTATAATTTTTTAATGCATAAGCAATAAATTAAATGGTTAGTGTAGCAGTGACTGGTTATAATTTCAGGGAAAGTATTTCAAAGTTATGAAACTGTAGTTTTCTCATATCTAAGGTAAGTGACTTACAATATTGTCTTAGACGAAATTACTGAATGTATAAAGTTAAGTTTCCTTTCAAACAATTTCACGAGCTCCTTAAAGGTAACGTCTGATACAGTGTTGGTTTTCTTTCTTTTCACGGCATCTAGTCTGTCTTTTGACCATTATAACCACATATAAAAACGCTAATGGTTTGTAGACCAAAGGTTTTGTAGTTGAGTTGATGTTTGTGTTTCTCTTTGGGTAACCTACAGAGGACCTTTTTATGTCAAATACACTAGAACATGGGAGTGAAGGTTCTGTGTGAGCACCAGCTCACCCTCTTTATGGTCAATGAGTTGTGTGGGTATTTTTCAGCAATGGCACCTTACTTTCAGCTTGTGGAGAGTAACCTATTGTCTTGACAAAAGCCTAGGTTGTTTGGGGATTTCTAAGGGAATCCTTTGGCCAACAACTCAATTGGATAAAACATAGTCTCAGTTCTTGGTAACAAGAGATGGCCAGTTAGGGTTCTGCCTCTTCATTATTAGGGTCATCTTCTACATTATAGCAAGTTTCCACTGCACTAAGTTTATATACTGCCTCAGAGCCTTTCCATTCTAGCTGTCTCTCCCTTATTCCTTCCCTCAATCCCATCTACCTTTACCGTTCCCATTTGATCTTTCCATTCTGGACTCTCCTTCAAATCCCCAGCTTCAATCTACCCTTTAAATCTATTCTATTTCCTTCTTCCAAGGAGATTTATGTGTCACCCAAGTTCTTTTCTCTAGCTTCCTTGAGTCTATACATTATATCTTGGTTATGATTTATTTAATGGCTTATATCCATATACCATATTTATCTTGCTGGGTCTGGATTACCTCACTCAAGATGACTTTTTTTCTAGCTCCATCCATTTATCTGCAAAAATCATGATGTCATTTTTAAAAAGAGCTGACTAATACTCCATCGTGTAAATATACCACATTTTCTTTATCCATTCTTCTGTTGAGGAACATCAAGGTTGTTTCTAGTTTCTGGCTATTAAAAATAGAGAAGTAATTTCAGATAGGAATCTAAATTTTAGGCTAGAACAAGGAAGTAGGCTTAAGACATGAAACTGACTTTGGGCTAGGACAGGGAAGTTGTTTCAGATATTTTGGATATTTCGGTCATCCTGATAAGTCCTCAGAAATAGTGATCAGGGGAGTGTTCACAAAAGTTTGTTTATTGCCTTGCTTGTTCTTTGACTAATTTTGTTTATTGTCTTGCTTGTTCCTTAACTATTTGCATCTATTGTATTGCTAGACTCTCAACCTAGAATTGACCTTAATACTTGTATGTAATTAAAATGGTATAAAAGCAAAAAGGAGGAGGAATATGGGACAGGGATTCAAGGGAGGGGAAATGGGGAAATGGAATGACATCTGAAATGTAAATAAATAAAATATCCAATTAAAAAAAAAAGAGAAGCATGGATCAGCAGGTGTCTTTGTGGTAGGATGAAGTTTCCTTTGGAAATATTTCCAAGAGTAGTATAGCTGGGTCCTGAAGTAGATTGATTCCCAGTTTTCTCAGTAACCGTTATATTGATTTCCATAGTGGCTATACATCTCGTATTCCCGTCAGCACTGGAACAGTGTTCTTCTTGCTCAACATCCTTACCAGCATGAGCTGTTACTTGTATGTTGAGTTTACCATTCTGACAGGTATAAAATGAAATCTTATAGTTTTGATTTGTATTTCCCTGATGGCTAAAGATGTTGACCATTTAATTGTTTGTCAACTGTCTGAGTTTAATCTCTTGAGATCTCTGTTTAGATCTGTTCCTCATTTTAATTGAGTTATTTGTTTTTTATGTCAAGTTTCTTGAAATTTTTAATATTCTTTGAATATCAGTTCTTTATGGAGTTGGCAAAAATAAACTCCATATCAGTTCAATATGGAGTTGGCAAAACCTTTTTTTCCCATTCTATGGTGCTCTGTTTGTCTAATTGATGGTGTCTTTTGCGTGCAGAAGTTTGTCAGTTTCATGATGTCCCATTTATTACTGTTGATCTCAGTGCCTACATTACAGGTGTTCTGTTTGAGAAGCTTTCTCCTGTGTCAATGAGTTTAATGCTATGTCTCACTTTCTCTCTTATCAGATTCAGGGTACCTGTTTTTATTTTGATATCTTTGATCAATTTAAACTTATGTTTTGTCTAGAGTGATAGGTATGCTTCTGTTTTATTTCTTCTACCATCTAGTTTAATCCATACCATTTGTTAAAGATGATGTCTTTTTTTGAATGTGTATTTCTAACTTTATCAAAAATCCATTCTGATTTAGGTAGCATAGAATCTCAAAGTAATTTTAATTTGCATTTTCTTAATGGTGAAGTATATTGAACATTAAAAAAAAGTCTCAGTTGTTTATATTTCATCTTTTGAGAACTTTTTAGTTCCTTGTCCTATTTTTAAGTGAATTATTTGCATTCTTGATATTTAACTTCTTGAGTTCTTTGCATGCTCTAAATAATAAACTTTTGCCTAGTGTAGAGCTGGTAAAGAATCCCCCCCCATTCTGTAGGATAGGCCTTTACTCAAATGATAGTGTCCTCTCTTGTCCAGTTCCTTAGTTCCTTGAATTCCCAATTAAATACACTGATCTTAATAAATCCTCTCTCAGTGTCCTGTCCATAAATCCCTTCCTATGTCAATGAGCTCAAGTGTATTCCCTACTTTCTCCTATATCCAGACTTAGGCATTTCATTGTGTTCTTGATTTATTTAGAGTAGAATTTAGAGCAGCTTAATCGATAAAGAGCCAGTTTCATTCTTCTACCTGAGGCTGCCTAGTTTGCTCAGCAAGATTTGTTGCAGATGCTGTCTTTTCTCCAATATGTTCTGTCAAAACTCAATAGAATGCAAGAGAATGGGCTTATTTTGAAGGCCTCAGTTCTGTTTCTTTAATCAATGAATATGCTTCCATGCCGTCATCATACTGTTTTGACTACTATAGCTCTGTAGTATTATTTGAAGTCAGGATGCTCATTCCTCCAGCAATTTTGTTGTTGTTGTTGTTGTTGTTGGTGGTGGTGGTGGTGGTGGTGGTGGTGGTAACCTCGATGGTTTCAGCTGTTCTGGGTCTTATGAGTTTCTATATGAAATTTAAGAATTTTTTTCATTTTCTGTAAAAACACTATTGGAATACTGATCAAAATTGTATGGAATATGTTAATTACATTTGATGCAAGAGCTACTGCCACAATATTAATCACATTAATCCATGATTTTTGGAAATCTTTCCATCTTTTGACATCTTTTTTTACATCTTTTGATATCTTACTCAGTTTCTTTCTTCAGTGTCTTAAAGCTATCATTGTACTAGTCTTACCTTCCTTGGTTAGATTTATTTTCAGTTATTTTGCTTGCTATTGTTTTTCTTGATTTTATTGCTAACATAGTACTGGTGTATATTTATTCTATTTTAGATGTATTGATTAGTTTTTAGGGCATGGTGAATGGTATTGTTTCCTTTTTAAGAATTATTTATTTAATTTATATATATGAATACACTGTAGCTGTCTTCAGACACACCAGAAGAGGGCATCAGATCCCATTACAGATGGTTGTGAGCCACCATGTGGTTGCTGGGAATTGAACTCAGAACCTCTGGAAGAACAACAAGTGCTCTTAACCACTGAGCCATCTCTCCAGCTTGACATATTTCTATTCAATTAGTAAATCCTGTGCTTTCATTTTTACCACTTTATGCTTTGTGTACATACTAGAGGTTTTTCTTTTATGGCCTCCATGGGGCTTATATGAAATATCTTCTATCATTCTATTCTTAGTTGATTACAACTTCCATCACACAAATTTACACTCAACTTTGTCAAGGTGATCGTCATGTCTCTAATCCCAACACTTATGAGATAGAGCAAGAAAGATCGTGAGTTACAGGCTAGATTTTGAAATATAGCAGTTTTTAGTCTAAATTGAATACATGATTAGACTCTGACCCTCTTTCCCCAAATCCACAAGTACCAAAGCGATTGCTCAGTGTGTACAAGCCCTTGCTATCCAGCCCACCACAATAACCTTTACTCAATCCCTGGAAGGAAACTACATGGTTAAACTAGAGAACTGGTTCTCACAAGTTGTTTTATGACTTGCATCTGCATGGCAAAACATAAGTGTATACACACCAACACATGTTAAATACACAAATCCTATATTTTTTCCTTCTGTCCTTCATACTATATGCTATTAGTATAATCCTGTGATTATCCATTAATTTTTATTTGTATTTTCATTTTTATTTATTTATTTTTAAACTAATAAAATTTATTTCAAAATATATAATGCAGTATTGACATTTTTTAAGTCATCAAAATAATTTATAATAGTTAAATGCCTCATTAAATATACATGATATCTTCTAAAGTCACTTGTACTCAACCAGTTTTTAAAATGTATTTGGAACATTAAACATGATAGAAGTAGAAAAAAAAATCTCTTATAAAGTCCTCTATGAAAGGAAATTGTGACAAATTCCTGATTAGACAGAAACCATTTCATCGCCAAGGGAGAATACGCAGAGTAACTGTGGCTTCATAGAATTAATTGGGTAGTTTTCCTTCTGTTGGTATTAGGTCTTTTTTGAAGGTCTGATAGAATTCTACACTAAACCCATCTGGTCCTGGGCATTTTTGGTTGAGAGACTTTTAATGACTGCTTCTATTTCTTTAGGAGTTATAAGACTCTTTAGATGGTTTATCTGATCCTGACTTAACTTTGGTATTTGGTATCTGTCTAGAAAATTGTTAATTTCATCCAGATTTTCCAGTTTTGTTGAGTATAGGCTTTTGTAGGTATTGTTTCCTTAATTTCTCTCTTGTTCATTGTCATTTAAATATAGGAAGTCTACTGATTTGGGTTGTTAAATTTGCATCCTACTGCTTTGCTGAATGTGTTTATCATTTGTAAGGACATTCTGGTGGAATTTTCTGTCCTTCATGTACAGAATCATAGCATCTATACATGAAGATACTGTAACTTTTACTTCCTTATTTGTATCTCTTTTATCTCCTTTATTTATCATACTACTCTAGCTATGATTTCCAGTTCTAAGTGGAACAGGAGAGAAAAGAGTACATATATTTGTCATGTTCCTGATTTTTCTATAAATACTTTTGAATTTTTGTCTATTTAAAATAGAGATAACTGTAAGTTTGTTGTATACTGTCTTTATTATGTTGATATGTATCTGTTAAATCCTTAGGTTTTTCAGGATTTTTATTATCAGTGGATCTTAGATTTTGTCAAAGGTCTATTCACCCTCTAATAAGATAATTATATGGTTTCTGTCCTTTAGTTATGTAGTAGATTGTATTTATTGATTTATGTATCATGAGTCATATGATCCTTGTAAATAAATTTTAATGTTCTTGATTTCATTTTTCAAATAGTGGAAATCTTATATCTGCGTTTATCAAATACGTTGTACTATAATTTAATTTTTTGCTAGGTCTTTGTCAGGTTTAGATATCAAATAATGCTGGTTTTGTAAAAGGAATTTGGATGTGTTGGAAGTGTACTTCTATTCTATTTTGTGGAATATCTTGAGGAGTGTTAGTTCTTTGAATATCTGGTTGAATTCTGTACTGAGACTATCTGTCCTTTGGCTCTTTTTTTTAAGTTCTGGAATTTTAAATTACTGTATCTATCACATTAGCTGTTTTCTGATACATAATTATTGCTCAATTACTACTTAACTTATTCAGTTTATCTTGATTTAGCTTTCATAGGTTGGATATGCCCAGAAATGTAGCCATGCATTTCCTCAACATCTCTTGCAATGTCTCCATTTTCATCCCTAATTTGGAATCCTCATACCTTCTTTTGATTAATACAGCTAATGGTTTGTTGATATTGTTGTTTCTCTATCACTTGATCCTTTTCTCTTGCCACCTTCAATATCACTTTGGTGTTGTTCTTTTATACATTTAGTGTTTTGACCATTATATGATATATGAAGGTTTTTTATAGTCTTGTTTATTATTTGTTTTGTAATCCTTTATGACTTTGATAAATATCCTATTACAAAAGCATAAACATGAATAACTAAGATAATAAGTCCATGCCAAGAATACTTGGTGAGGATGTATGAAGTTGGCAGCAGAAATCTGGGGTCTCTACTGAAGAGAGACAAGAAGGCAACATAAGACACATGGTCCTAAGGCAAGTCATAATGTTGGATAGAATTGTTAGTGTGGATCTTAGTCCTTTGCCTGGAAAGTAGCAGCACTTGGATCCTGGGGGTGAATTGTAGCTCAATTCTAAGTTCTTTGTCTAAAGCCTGAGCCAGGCACATGGCAGGAAATAAGCAGAGTTGATGGAGACTGAATCTGGAGGCCCTATTTGATGATGACAATTTACCTGAAAATAATAACAAACATTTCACATGCATGCACATCAAGATATGTTGTACAACTTATATCTATGCAATTTTATGTTTTATACTTTATGCCTTTTTAGTTTTTTATTGCTTGAGAATTTCTTACACGCATATAATGGATTTGATCAAATGCATCCTCATTCCCTCCTCTCCAATTTCTCCCCAACCCCCGCAACTCCTTATTTGGGTGTTAAGTTTTAAAATAATTGAGTACACTTTGTGCCACCAATATGGGTATGTGTGTAGGATCATATACCCAAGTACAGGTAACCTCTCAAAGGATGCATCCTTCAAGAAAGCAGCCCCTCCATTTCTCAGGAGTCATCAGCTCTAATATCTTCTCACCTAGGTTAAGGACTTCATGAGAACCTCCCTCATCAATACTGGGATTTAGGCAGGCTTGATCTTCTCAAATTGTGTTACAAAAAGAGAGAGATCTTCAAATATAATTAACACCATCAAATGCACTCATTATTAAACATTATGAAGATTGTTATTCTATTTTAATATATACATTAATGTTAATTATGTTTTTCTATTGGTTAAAGAAACATAGATATAGAAGAGTAATAATTTGATACCAATTTAAAATTCATATCAATAACATTTTTTCTTTCCATATTTTACTTCATGCTAGTGTATTTGAAGCCCTAAGCTTCACAACATGCCACCTATTTGTCCATCTACAGAACTGTCAGTAAGATGCAATTACATTTAAGCTGAAGTTCCAATCATTGCCACAATGGCCAAACATGCTTTGAGAATTTAAACTGTGTTGTACATTGACAGTAGGTGTTCCTAGTTTAAAAAATAGCAAAATTATTACTTGCAATTTCTTTTAGTGATTGAGGAAGATGTAACCCTATTAGTTGGTGTGAAATTAATGACATGCTATTTTAATGCTCATTTCTTAACTAAAGATTTCAAAAGACTAGAAGGCTGTCAGACATGAAAGGAAATTAAGGGTTTGATTTCAAAAGACATTCAAATTAACAACAAATAGAAACTTTTCCTTTAAAGCCTCTCAAATAGCTGAGTGTGACTAGAAAAGACTATCAAGCACAAAGGAAGTTTATTTTCCATATTGATAAAAACTGTATGAAACTGAGTTCTAAAAAAGTATGCTAATTTATCTCTACAAAGTATGAAGTGGACAGGCTTGATTAGTGAATTGATTAGTTCATTTTTTAAATCTTTAGTGCTTTCTCACAAATATGTTAAAATATAAAAGAAGTATGGAGACAGTAAACTATAACACTTTGAAGAGATTGGAAGCTTAAGCATGAATATGAATTTCTGTCATTTGCTACCAAAGCAGACACCATTGGGAAGTGAGCTAACAGTTTCAGGAATTGAGATGACTTGAAAAATCACACAGATGTGTGTGAATGTGAGCATACACCTGTGTTAGTGATAGGTCCGTTTTCTCAAAAAAAAAAAAAAGTGAAAGCTATTTAAAGTCTATGCCAAATTGTTAAGAATTAAGATAAAATGTTATAGTATTTCTTAGCCTATTAACAATGAAAGCATAAAAAATAATTCATTCTAACATTTTGGTCTAGAATATGTGCACATTCATGTAAATGAGTTGAATTGTTTTTACTTCAAAAAACAATGTGGAAAAGAGACAAGGTTGATACATATGTTAGTATACATAATTCAATATACACAGGTATGTACATAAAACATGGTGTGTAAATTAGCCAATAGGAACCAGTGGAATGACAAACTGGTAAAGGCGTTAATATACAATACAATAGAAAATTCTTCCTAGATACCAAATTGTAGGTTAATAACAACAGTCTGTGGCCATTTCTGATGCTGCAATTTTCCTGAGTTCATGTATTTTAGGAAACAAATGCAATATTTAAGTTAAGCATTTGTTTCAAGGACATGCTGTTAATATGTGTAGTATTGGTAAATTTATTTACAATTATTACTAATTTAGTGCCTGTTCTACTGGCAGTGAGAGGCTTGTCAGCTGTACCCTGCTCCTTGCAGAGCACCAGCATTTTCTTTACTTAATTTTTATTTATACTTTGAAATTTTCATACATATATATATGTATCTTCATTGTATATAGTCCCCACTGGGCCTGCCTTATCATATTTTCCTCCCAATTCCATGTCCTTCTTTATCAGTTGTAATTAATTAACTTTTAATCCATTAGATTCAATTAGCATTACCACACATGTGCATAGCATTATGCTTTCCCCTGGGACACACTGGTGATCACATTTCTGAGGGACATCTATGCTCCCTTTCCCAGTATTAATCACCTATCAATATCTCCTCAATTAGAGGTGGGAACTCAGGACCAACTCTGGCCTGAGTTTCCACCATGCAAGGATGCTTAATAGACTTTATCTTATAAGGCCTTATGTGTGTAAAGATGCTACTGTGAGTTCAGTATACAACAGTTGAGTCATGTCTAGACTATATAATTTCACGCCACTGCTCCCAAACTTCTCATTCCTTCAATTTTTGGTTCTTCTTTCATGATGCTTTCTGAGCCTTGGAAAGAAGTTAATATAATGTCTCTTCGACTACCGAGCACTCACAGGCACTTACTTTCAGCACTTTGGACAGTAAAGCATCTCTGTAATAATGACTTCTCACTAAAATAAGAAGCTCCCGGAGCCAAGATTAGAAGCAGCACAAATATACTGACATAAAAAAATGTTTAGATAGAGGTTTGGCAACATGATCATTAAAAAAATACTAGGTTCTCTCCTAGGGTCTGTGACTGCCCAAGCCATGAGTTTTGATCACATGTACAGTACCATAGCTGAATCACTGCATATGGAACAGGTTTTAACTCCAAACTAGACACCAGTAGGCTATCCCCACAAACATTTTTGATACTATTGCATTAATGGGCATATATTTCCTGGCAGGTTGCTATGGTAGCAATCAGGGTATGGTCTGAATAAAGACAATTGGTATATTTTCTTCCCTAGCAGCATTTCCATTACTACATAACATCTTCCATTACTAAAAACTCTGGCCAACAGGTAGAGTTCCCTGTTCTGTTTAAGACTAACCTCAATGTATTCTATACCCAAAATAATGCCTTATGACTTCATCAATAGAGTCTTACTATCTAGTTATAATGGTCAACCAAAAAAAAAGAAAGAGAGAGAGAGAGAGAGAGAGAGAGAGAGAGAGAGAGAGAGAGAAGAGAAGAGAAGGGAAGAAAGAAAGAAAGAACAAAAGAAAGAAAGAAAGAAAGAAAGAAAGAAAGAAAGAAAGAAAGAAAGAAAGAAAGAACCAGCATTAACTTGTATCTTCTTGTATACCAAAGGGTTTTGACACTCTTTCTTCCTCTTGTATCCCAGGATTCCCTGAGATCTGACAGGAAGTATTTATTAGATGGTGACATTCATTTAGAGCTGTGTGTTCTGTTCTACAAACTCTTTCTCCTCAATGTCTGGCTGAAAGTCTCTCCATGTGTTTCATTCTGTTGCAGAAAGAAGCTTCTCTGATGATGAATGATTATGATGAGTTACTGATTTATGAGTATAGAAGAATGTCATTATAATGAGAAAGGAGGCCCTTGGTTCTGTGGAGGCTTGATGCCCCAGAGTAGGGGGATGCTAAAGCAGTGAGAAGGGAGCCGGTGGGTGGGCGGAGAAGCATCTTTATAGAGGCCATGCGGAGAGGGATGGGATGGGGATTTGTGGAAGGAAAACCAGGAAATGGGATAACATTTGAAACGTAAATGAATAAAATTATTAATAAAACAAAAAAACATCATATTATTGATACTTTTTTTAAACCAGTGGTGTTTGATTTTATTCTAGGTCTCTAGACTGTCTAGTCTCTGGTTCTTGGTCACCAAACTGTAATGAGTGTGGGTTCTTCTGTCTTGTGGAGTAGACCTTAGGTCAAATCAGGCTTTGGTTAGATATTCTCACAAGTTCTGTTCCTCTGTTGTTCTAGCATATTTTGCAGGGAGGACAGAGTGGAGGCCAAAGGTTTTGTTGCTAGGTTGATATTTATGTTTCTCCTTTGCTAGTCAGGAGAGTATCTTCCCACACCAAGAACACTACAACTTAGGTGGGAAGGCTCCATGTAGGTAGGCACCAGCTCAAACTCTTCATGTTCAATGAGTTGTGGGAGTGTTGTCCACAGCAATGAGACCATGCTGTCAGTTTACAGACAATTGTCTTAGCAACAGACTGGGTTACTTGAGCTTTCCATAGGATGAATTTGGCCAAAAAAAAAAAAAATCAATAGAATAAAACAAAACTGAGTTTCACTACTGGAAGCTTCATTTGGTGATAAAAGATGGTCAGCTGGGTCTCCATCTACCCCATTACTTGGAAACCTCATGAGTATTGTCTTCAGCTAATTTAGAAGTTTTCAACTGCACTAGCTTTCCATATTATCCTTCAAATGCCCCTCATTTCCAGTTATCTTTCCTGCATTCCCTTCCTCAACCCACTGCTACTACATCATCCCTCATAGTCTTCCTGCTCCTGTTCCCATCCACCCCCAGTCCAAGGATATTCCCTCAGATTCTTTTATCTATATCTTACCTCTCTGGATCTATGGTTTGTAGCTTGGTTATCAATCATTTAATAACTAATATCAACATATAAGTGAATGCATATCATGTTTATTTTTGTGGGCTTAGTTTACTTCAGCCAGTATAATTTTTTTCTAGTTCTATCAATTTGCTTAAAAGTTTCATAGTGCCATTTAATTAAATAGCTGAATAACACTCCATTGTTTACATTTAGATTATCTTCATTGATTCATCTGCTTAGTGACATCTACACTGTTTTCAGTCCCTGGCTATTATAAGTAGAGTAGCAATGAACATGGTTATAAATGTATTCTTATGGTGGATGGAGCATCCTTGGGGTACATGTCCAAGAGTAGTATTGCTGGGTCTTAAGGTAGATTGATTCTCAACTTTCAAATAAACCACCATATTGATTTCCACAGTAGCTATATAAGTATGCTCTCCCTCCAGCAATGTAAGAGGTTGCATTGCCTTTATTCCACATCCTCTCCAGCATGAGTTGTTCTATTATTGAACGTAGCCATTCTGATAAGTATAAGAGGTCTTCTGAGGTCTGTGATTCATTTGAACTTGAGTTTTGGACAGGTGATAAGTATGGCTCTATTTACATTTTTCGACATGCAGACAACCAGTTTGACCAGCTCCATTTATTGAAGATGCTCTCTCTCTCTCTCTCTCTCTCTCTCTCTCTCTCTCTCTCTCTCTCTGCATATTTCTGGCCTCTTTGTAAAAAATCAGATGTTCATAGGTGTACGGCTTTATATTTGAGCCTTTGATTCCATTCCCTTGAGTAACATATTTGGTTTCATGCCAATTCCATGCAATTTTTATTGCTATAGCTCCGCAGAACAACCTAAAACCAGGGATCATGAGATTTCCAGCAGTTCTTTTATTATTCAGAATTTGTTTTATTTTTTTATTTTTCCATATGATGTTGAAAATTGTCATTTCAAGGTCTGTAAAGAATTGTGTTGTAATTTTGATGGGGATTGCTTTGAATCTGTAGATTACTTTGAGTAGAATTTTCATTCCTTCTTTGTAACTCCTACTGATCCATGAGAATGGGATACCTTTCCATTTTCTGAGATCTTCAATTTCTTTCTTCAAAGGCTTGAAGTTTTATTATACTAGTCTCTGATTTGTTTGGCAAGCATTATCTCAAGGTATTTTATATTATTTGAGGCCAACAGGTGATAGTTCCCTGAATATTTTCTCATTTCATTTCTCATTTGTATTTATGAGGGCTATTGATCATTGTGATTTAGTTTTGCATCCAGCTACTATGTTAAACGTGTTCACGAGCTGTAGGAGTTCCCAGGGAATTTTTGGGGTAACTTATGTATACTATCATATTATCTGCAAATTTCTTCCTTTCCAATTTGTATACCTTTCAGTCTTGTTCCTGATTTTAGTGTAATTTCTTTGTGGGAAGCTATCCTTATCACATCATTGCCATTAACAAGTCTGTGCGCATGCGCTGGAAGGTTTTCCCCGCCTTGATTAATCTGACAGTTGGAACACGTCATGTGGCCTGAGGCAACAGGAGCCCATCAGAGACTGCCACATCCCAGGCGAGCTTAGCTCTCTATATAAGGGAAGGGTTTTAGGCCCTTGGGGTCCCTCCTCGTTTGTGAAGCTTATGCTCTCCCTCTCAAGATGCATTAAAGCTTATACTGCAGAAGGATCCTGAGTGTGCCGCGTCTTTCCTGCTGGCGGGAGGTTGCGCGGGACATTTCTTTAAGTTTCTCTTCATTTAATTTAATGTTGTCTAGATGCTCGCTGTAAACTCCCTTTCTTATCTTTGATTATGTCATTTGTAGCCCTAATCTCTCCAAGAGTTTTATCATAAAGGTTGGTGGATTTTTGTCAAAGGCCATTTCTATATCTAGTGAGATGATCATGTTTGTTTTGTTTTCTTTCAATTTGTTTATATGGTATATTACATTTATTGATTTTTATGTATTGAACCATCTCTGTATCCCTGGAATGAAGAATGATTATGGTGTGTAAGGCCTTGAAGGGGGTCTTGATTTTTGTAGAAGTGCTGGCTGGAAGTATCCTGGAGACCCTGCAAGGGATGGGCATTTATCCCTCCCCACTCCCAGAATCCAGGGTCCTAACATGTGGCGTGGAACTCCATTGACCTGCACTGTTCAGTAAATGCAGCCCCTCCCAAAGAGCACAGGTAGAGGGCGTGACTACAGGCCTCAGGCCCTAGAGAGATTTACATACTAATGAGTTACCTGAAGGCCAGAGGGCAGAGCCAATTAAGCATTCTTTCCAAGACCCTCCCCCCTTGCCCCTCCCTATTTAACTCAGGTCTGCCCTGAGTTTCAGTGGAGGATACATTCAGATCCATCTACCATCCACCATGAAGATAAACCCTTTTGGAACCATGGACTCTCTAGTGTTTTGGGGGCCCGCCATGGGAAAACGCAGAGAAGGCCTTTAATAAGCCACTGTAGCCGCTGCTGCTGTGTCTAACTTAATGCCTGGAGGACCTTTCTGCATTCCAGCCATGGGGACCACCTATTCAAGCAAGCTAGCTGGGCCACCAAGTCTGCTAATCGAGTACAGTAAAGGAGTCTCTCCTCCACCAGTCGTGCACTCACACACCCCCAGTCTTGATCCTTCCACAGCCTCTCAGTGAGAGCCCAAGGACTTGAGACAAGTCAGTCCCCCCCCCCACCTCCTGGCCCGAGGATCCCCAATCTAAAAGCTCTGCGCCTCCATGTAACTTCAGACAGAGTGAGAACTCCCCCTGCCGGGAGGGGCCCTATAGCACCCACCCAGTGCCTTGTGTTGAGTGAGCTCAGTCAAGATTCCTGTGCTCCACATGTCTTTGCCCATGTGTGAGCTAATCATTCCCCGAAATGGTCAATGATCTTTTTGATGTGTTCTTGGATTGTTTGCAAGTAATTTATTATTTTTGCATTTGTGTCCTTAAGACAATTTTGTCTTTAATTCTCTTTCTTTCTTGATTCTTGGGTATCAGGGTAGTGTGGCCTCACAAAATGAATCAGACATTGTCCCTTCTCTTTCTATTTTGTGGAATAATTTTAGAAGTATTGGCATTAAATTTTCTTTTAAAATCTGATAGAATCCTATATTAAAATCATCTGGACTTGGGCTCATTTTGTTTGGAAGATGCATCTGCCTTCATCAGCCTACTTGTTGCCCTTGCAGAAGAGGCCCTTGGGTTAGCATGTTGTACCTGCTGGAGTTGAGGACTGACATGGAGCAATGTGCCAGGGGGCAAGGAGGTTAAAATGAGAAGGTCTTTGGGATCCACGGGAAGTGGGAACAGGGCAGGGAAGGTTGCCAAGGGTGTTCTGCTGCAGAGCCAGGGATGGCACTAGAAGATTGGATCTGAGAAAACAGAGGGAGAAGAGAAAATGTGCGGGCAGTTTGTATAGTTTATTGACAGCCATAGCCTATGATTTAGAAGGGGCTGCCTTCTGGACTTGGAGGCTGGGATAAAGCAACAGGTGGGGCTTGGCTAGAGGGTCGTTTGTGAGATCCACAGGAGATGGGAACACGGGGGAAGGGAGGCTTCAGTTCTGTTGCAGTGCTAGGGATGAGACTGGGGAATTGGATTTGGCAGGGAAGAATGAGTGGTGAAGGCCTTCAGGTGGCTTACCCATTTCCCTGGCCTGCTCAGCTGGTATACAGCTGGGAAGAGTTGTGGGAAAGAAGGTTGGAGAAAGTCTTTGTGAATCACTGGGGATGGGAGTCAAAGAAAAAAGTATTGTCAATCCAGCAAGTGTTTCTTGAACACCTAGCAGGAGCCAGGTATAGTTCAAAGTTTCAGGAATAAAACACTGAAAGAATTCAGATAAAATTCTTGTCTTTATCGAACAAATTTTGTACTAAAATCCCCTGTGAAAGAAGCACAGAAAGTAAAAAGTTAATAAACAATAACCTGAACCCACGCCACTCCCTGGTGCCTAGGTGAGGGCAAGTCATTCATGCTTGTGACTGCCGATTCCTACCAACCATGCTCCCCCTGGGAGAAGGAAGATGTCTGTGGCACATGTTTCCACCTAGGGCCATGAGGATGTCCATGATCCTACTGCAGCCTGAAGCCATATCAGTGTCAATGGGCCTTGATGATGTCTGGGGCCATGTTTATGTGGGTGGCCTCAACTACCACCTGAGTCTGTATTGATGTCTGTGGTCTGAGCAGCCTCCATGGGTACAGTCTGAGACTGTAGTCCTGCTGCAGCAGAGGACCATGTTCATGGTCGTTGCTGTTGCCAGAAACCTAGTATAGACCCATGATCTGTGCTATGAAAAGAAAGAGGCTACTACTGCTGTGATATTGATGACTGCAGATGCACAGTTGAAGAGAGCCACGGAAGACTGCTGTGACAACTCTTGAATCCCCATTCTCTCCAAAAGTAACAGCCTAGACAGGAGGCCACCAAAAAGAACTCTTAGAGTGTGACACAGAAGCTAAAGAGTAGCTCTCCACAATCGATGGCTTCTGGTGGAGGTGGGGGCAGAGAAAGACTCAATTCTATTTTAAGGGGCGGGACAATAAGAAATTGACCATGCTTCAGTGAATATATAGATAATACAAAGTGGAATTTCTCTAGTTATTAATTTTTTATTATTTTTTATCTTTTACATCTTTTGGGGGGAGTCATAAACAGGGGCAGACATGGAAGGTCTGGGAAAAAATTGTGGTCAAGGTGCATGACGTAAAACTCCCAAAAAAATCAATAAAAATATTATGTGGAAAAAAGAAGTTACTACAAAGTGGATGTTTGTGGCATCCTCATCTTGACTGGATGACATGATGAAAAGGAGCCAGGGATAAAACGCAGTGAGAAGTCACAGGAATGAAAGACAAATCATCAAGTCAATGAAGAGTCGAAGGCAGCAGAGTCTTTTAAAATGCTTTTAAAATAGTCATTGAAGTGTGATTATCTGTTAAGAGACATTCATACAATTATTTTTATTATTATTATTGTTATAATTATTATTATTTGGTGAACCAGCATGTTACTATTTTACACAGTAAAAGAGTAAACTGTATTCTTGGTAAAGTTTTCTACCAAAATGAGCCAAGAAGTAGCAAGAAACCAGAAATGGTTTGAGCAGACTTAGTAGGGACTATTTGAAAGTCTTTTCCAGAGTGGATGGCATGTGCTGAGTGCCCAGTGGTACTACTCATTTTCTATGTGTGATTCTAGTTTTTGAATCTTTAGTCTTGCTTAGACTAGGTAAGCACCCTACCCTAAGTTATATACCCATCCTCATACATTATTATTGTAAAGTGAGTTTTATCATTAATATGTACTAAGTAATATAATTTACCAATAATTCTTGAGACTCAATATTATAGAGTTTTCTCTAGATATCTTAAAATAATTCCATGTATATAAGTACTATGATTGAACAAGAGTAAGTATAACAATCATACATTGTCATTTAAAGTATATGTATAATAAAAACATTTATGCCAGTAATAGGCAACATTTAGATAGTATCTTACTTTACTAAATTTTAATAGCGAAGTATTTAACGTTGAAAATTACAAAAAAAAATGAATCCGAAGCTCACTTTATTGGAACATAATTTTTGTGAAAAGTAAATTCATTTGAGTCAAATGCATTTAAAATGTGTTTGTTTTTACTTGCCTAAGTTTTTTTCCCAATATAATTGTAGAACATTTAATGGAACAGAAATCATTTTTAAAGGAGCACAGAGAATGAAATTTAAAGAAGAGACATGTGCAAGTCTGTATAACCTCTGCTGAGAGAGAATTGATGTAAAATTTGTAAAATACTCATATTTTCTAACTTTTAGCATTTCTTGGCTGATTGCTGTAAAGTTCAACAATTCAGGAGAGTTTATTAACATTCCAGTTGCCTGCTATGCAGCTACTCACCTGTGCAGTGGAGTGAGCTTCTAGGAACCTAAACGCCCAAGTTTCTAGAGTGATTTCTTTTTTTCTAAACTCATTTTAGGCCAATGACAATATTTTAAAATAGCGGATGGATTTGGATCTCATTCTCACTACCAGTGTTTCCTCTTAGCAGTCTTGTTCTCAAAATCATACTGATTGGTTATCTTTGAATCAAGTCTCTGGAATGGGATATTGAGTGCAATACAGACAAATCTTGCATAAAGATTTGTTTACATCTGCTCAACATCTCGTGTATTCCAGGCTGGACTAGAGTGAAGGATGTCCTTAAAATGTTAATCCTGCACCCTCTGCTTCCAGCACACTGGGATTACAGGTGTGCAGTAGCACGTCTGTGGCATTTGGTGCTTAGGATTGAACCCACGATTCCAGCATAGTAAGGTTAGCACTCACCAACGGAACAGCTACTTCAACCCAAAACTGTGCAAGAGTTCTGTAAAAATGTTAGTGCTAGAAGTGCCACAAGCCAGACCACTGTCTTTGGATATGATAATCTGATATTATGGTAGCTTCTCAAGATCACCAAAGCCCTAAATATAGACATTCAGTGCATAGAGAAAAGTCTTAACTCATCACAAAGTGGGGCAGTTATTTCTTCTCAGAACTTTTCTCAGTGTTTCAAATACAGAACCTCAGTCATGTTGATAAGCACTCTACTACTGAGCAATGCTAACAGCCCTGAAAGCTAAGTCATATTTTTATCACACAATATCTTGTATTTCACATTTCACAAGCTTGGGGATATCATCACTATTTAATTTGAGCTTTAAAGTTACCTTACTCTCAATTACAATTTTGAGGACTCCAAATCCACGGACATCTCAGTCTCTGTAATAACAAAGCTTTGATTTATCCAATTGCTATAACCTCTGTAAGGATAACTCCCAAATGTGGCACATGCAGCAGCAGAAGTTGCAGGGTGTGTGTAGGTAGAGGGTGGCATGTCAGTTTGCCTCTGCCCTTTAAAAGCCACTGGGGGTGCACCAGCAGGGGCTGTCTTTGTACTCACTGCCTCTTACATATGGCCCAGGCAAGCTTTCAGCACCAGTATCTTTGGGAGAGGTGTGAAAAAGACTTTGCTCTGAGTCCAGGAGAGTGGGCTGTTCGAATCCTCCTGGAGACAAAAGAAAGAATTGGTTCCAGTGCCTTTTTCAATCCTAACAGCTTTCAGATGACACATTGAGAGTCATTTATACAGACTTGAATATACCCAAGAGTGTTCCTCGCCAAGCCTCGCTTCCCACAGTCTACATGAGCCAATGCAGATCACTTTATTTTAAAAGGTTACATGTTATACAAAACCCACACAACTAGCTGTCTTAGATATTTTTTTTCTACCCCTTTCGGACTTCTATAAGAGCTTCTTGATCTTTTCCATACATAAATTGAGGTTAATGACAATGTTTGCTTTAGCAAGTCAGTTTGACAGCTCTGCATCATTGTCAGAGCTGCCCCAGTCAGCAATAAAAACCCTTGTTAATCACTGCTCTGACCAGTAGACAGGTGAGCAAGAATTTCAAGAAACAAAACTTTTAGCTGCTTTCCTATAGAACAGTCATCAGCCCAATACAATCTTTAATCTATACCCCCGATTGTTTCCTTCATACTGATAGAAAAATCCCTGGAATTGTATTGGAATCTCTCCCTTGACCTATAAGATGACTCTGTTTCACTCCTACTTTATTTCAGCACTTAGAAAATGTCCTGGCCATTTTGAAAGGTGGTTATGCCTTCCATTTGGTATGCTTAGCACCAAAAGGCTAACAAACTTCTGTGGTGATATATTCAAGAGGTAAGACATTATATTCAATCTCCTCCCCCATAAAATCCTTTACCTCCTCTGAATAAGCTATAACAACAGACTGGAAATAGTATTTTCTTCTTATGTATTTATTGCTATAGTTCCAGTTTTAGTATTATATGATGTTTTTCGTTATGCTGTGTTTTATTTAAGCCTTATTTTTGCATAATTTGTTGACCTCTAAACTAACTAGGCATTTGGTAGAAAGCTTTAAATGGCGTTTACATTTTAGTGATATCTGACTAATTTTTTTATTTTCAATAGATTTTTACAAATTTATTTATTTATTTATTTTAAACTCCAAATTTTATTCCCCTTCCAGTTCACCCTCCGACTGTCCCACATCCCATACCTCCTCCCTGCCCCCTGTCTCCACGAGGATGACCCCCAGATCAATTTTTTTTTTGTTTTTTTCGGTTTTTTCTAGACAGGGTTTCTCTGTGTAGCCCTGGCTGTCCTGGAACTCACTCTGTAGACCAAGTTGGCCTCAAACTCAGAAATCGGCCTGCCTCTGCCTCCCAAGTGCTGGGATTACAGGCGTGCGCCACCAGTCCCCAGATCAATTTTTTATTGCTACAGTTATGAACTGTTTTGTGGATAGATATTTTCAAGGAACAGCAGCAAAGGAAATCAGAGACAGTGCAGTTAAGCAGGGACTTTTGGTCATTTCTTATTTTATGTTCTTTTATTATTCTGCCATATGACTGGGTTAGCCCTCTCTAATTAAGCCTATATAATTTTCATGGATGTAAACTCTCTGGTTCAAATTATTCCAATTCAATTGGTATTACATAATTGCATCTTCAGCTTTCTGGTCGACCTGAAACCCTATATTTCATATATGCAAATAGAATTAAAATGTGATTCCTCTACTTGGAAACACATGGTAAAACTAGGTCTTTATAAATATAAATATTTTTAAATCATTACAAGGAACTATATATACACATGTTTATAATTTTATTTATAAAATAAGAACATACATTTATATTTTGAAGAACATAATTTAAATTGTATAACAGTACAAACAAAATTTTTAATTTATAAATTAAGAATATGACTTCATATACATATATATGTGCTGTGCATATTTTCCTAGATTTTTTAAATGCACACTTAACAAAATATGTATACATATTCAATTTTTAGATTTCATGTTTGAGTCTGCTACTAAGTGCAGTGAGCAATTTTTCAAATCAGTTTTTATATTATTTATTTGCTGGAAATGAAAACAACATGAAATTATACTTTAATAGTGGATTGCCAATGCAATTATAAGTTATTTTCCCCAACCATCTCTATTTTTGGTTGATGATTAGTGCCCCGTGGGATCCAGAGACTTCTCTGAGCGAGAGCTGTTTGTTTTCTGCCTGCTGCAATTATATACTACACATACACCAATGATGAGTAGCCTCATGTGTTGGGATAAATATGTTATTATAAGTTCAAATGCTTAGATACTTTTTCGATGTTTATTTGAGCTGAGCAAAACACAGTGGTTTGAGTTCACAGGGGGCTTTCAGAAATCTTTTGGGGGAGATTTTCAGCTCACAGGGGCTTGCAAGCAGATGGCATATGCAAGCAATCACACTTCTCCTTGGTGGGTGGAAAGGCATTCTCAGGATAATAAAATAAGAGAGGGAGGTGCCATAGCAAGTGTGTTCTCAGAGTCTCTGCTTGGGCTTTCCCCACAAAGCAGAGGCACTAAGTACAAGCGTGTGGGATAATATAGACCCAGAACTCAGTGAGAATCTTTTCACAGCACCTCCATACTAGCCCACCCCCAACTCTCCCTCTGGGATCTTTAGAACCAAGATGAACCATCCCACTGATAAGAACTCAGACCTTGTAGGAATTTGGTAAGATTGTGTTCGGGAACACCAATCACATGTCCCCAGGGTATAACAGTTATGGAGCTTTTAGAGAGAAATAATGTCAAATGACTACCTTTCAAATAGTTGGGTCAGCATTCAGTTCTTCACCATACAGAGCTCAGGGAAAACCTGGATCCAAATACATGCAACAAGTGCCCCATAGCTACCTTCTCCAGTGGAATCCTGGCTGATCATTCTGCCAAGTTTTATAAGAAATCAGTGACCAGAAAAAGAAAGACAAAGAAATATTGTGCTCAAGCCCAAAAACCTTAGTCTGTTTAGTAAATGCACCAACTTGGGATGAGTAAGGAATGAAACGGGCAGGAAAAATAGAAACGTGGTTGGAGCGAGAAGTGGGGATAAACGATAGCAGTGGGAACATCCAAGCTGAGGAAGAAGACTTGAGGAAGCACATAGGAACCACTGCATCCCGAATTCCCTTCTCTGCTGACTCAGGGTCTGACATCTCGCGAAATCCCAGCTCTCCAGCTGAAAAGCACGATAAGGAAAAGAACTGGCCAAAGACAACAGATGACCATTTAATTCTCTTCCTTCTACCACATAGTGTTCATCAAGTCAGACCCTCAGTGTTTCCCTCTAGGAAATCAAAGGCCTACAGTAGAAGCTGTGGGCATTAAGAGACTCCCACATAGCGATCTGACCCCAGGATCCTTGCAAATGGACCAAAGCACATTGGTGTCATTCTGGTCCCAGTAGAAACCACCAATCAGGAGTGTACAGGAAGGGATGCATGGCTCCAGATAAATATGTAGCGGAGGATGGGACATCAATCTTGTCTGACATCAATGGGAGGGGAGGCCCTTGGTCCTGTGGAGGTTTTATGCACCAGTGTAGGGGGATGCTGGAGGGGTGGGGTGGGAGTGGGTGGGTGGGAGGGAGCATCCTCATAGAAGCAAAGTGGAGCAGGGAGTGGTCAGATGTGGGATGGGGGGTTATGGAGGGGTAACGTAGAAGGGGGATATCATTTGAGATGTAAATTAATGGAATAGTTAATTTAAAAAGAGTACATACATACACACACACACACACACACATATATATACATATACATATACATATACATATATATATAATTGTGAAATAAATCCTCCTGGATGGCTTAAAGGACAGAAAGACAGTTGCAAATGGCAATCTGTGATCTGCTCCTCAATCTTTGCTTACATGACTACTCTCTATAAATGAAAATTTCATAGAAATGCTCTGTCTTCTATATAAACATGACTCTGTGGGGAAAAAAATCAATAAAAAGAAATAACAGAGGTCACTGCTGAATGAATGCATAGTCCAAATTCACTTCCTGTATGCTGAAATACAATGCTGTAGTCTACTACATTGGTAGAGGGTTCCACATTGAGAAGCTAAGACTGAAAGTAATGTTGAATCCTGAAATGTTTTCTTTTTCATCTTCTGATTGGGCTGGGACTAAACCTAGGGCATCTCAAATACAAAGTATGTGCTTCACCACTAAGCCTTACCCCAGCTTCTGTCTCTTTCATTTAAACCAAGCACCATACTGTACCTTTTGCAGTTTAGGTACAAAAACAAGCTAACATGTTTTGAGTTTTTGTTTTCCTCTCCACAGTTTTCACTGATAGCAGATTCAGTGATTACCTTTCTTTTCCTATTGAGCCACAAACTTTCATGCATGCACTTTGGATACATTCTCATATAAAATCAAGGTTACTGGAACACCATCCCTGTAGTACCTCCAACAGCTAAGCCAACAACCAAGACGAAGCGGCAGGCAGGTAGCCTGCACAGTATAAATAGTTTGGATAAAAAAAAAAATGACTTCACATCTGGAGAAGAGACAGCCAGATGGTTCAGGATTTCATTATATTATTTATTTATTCATTTTCAATTTTCTGTTTGCTCATTTATGCATTCAATTTTAGAAAGCTTTTTACTCTGTAGCCCAGACTAATTGGGATTCAGGATTTCTAATTCTTCAGCTTCCCAGTGGCTGAGATCGCAGGTGTATACTACTGCTCCCAGGTTTTATTGTATATGTAATGCATATAACTTAAAGCTGTATATTATTTTTTAACTTCTTCATATCTTGTCAATTTTCGGACAACTATTTTTCAAAACTGACTAGATACTAGATTATGTTTGACATACAAATATGTCAAAGAAAGCCACATGCATCACAAATGGCAACTCAGGTCAGAAGAGAAATTTCCCTTTGCTACTATCTGGTACCTAACTGTTCATGTTAACTGATTACAATTTATGCCTAATTAGCATCCTGCTTGATTTCAGAATATGAAGTATATATCTTTAAACACAAAGATTTTTATCCTATTAGAACACAAAACTGTATTCATATACACAAATACTCACTGAGTGGTTCATGTACCCTGAAAGGAGGGAAGGGAGGTAGGAAGTGGGGAACATGAGGATAGGAAATGGAAGAGTTAAATTAATGAGAGAAATTGCACATGGAGAAAAGTCTACTTTCTGTAGTCATTTCTTCACTTAAAACACACCACAGAGAATGGATTTAGAGGAACATGAGGGGAATTCAATATACATTAGATATTGATGATCAATTAATAGTAATGTGTGAAATTTGTTTCTTGGCTATAACAACTCTAGCAGCAACGTAGAAAAATATAGAAAAATAAATGCAAGATAAAAAGGGACTATTTTTTGCAGCATCACTTGCAACTAAAACTACTTTAAAACAAAAATATTTATTTAAAACCAGAGAACAGTAAAAGAAAATCACTTGCTAACGTATTCACATTTCCATTATTGACCTATATTCTTAGAATAATTTTGGTTCATGTTAAAGTCTCAGTGAATATTATTAATACAATTATAAATAAATATTTATTATACACATTTAGGAGATGAAGGGCTTGGTATATAATAGCAAGAAAATCTTAGTAACATTTATTTGGTTAGCTTTGTGGCTGACCTTGATAAAATAGGGAGATCCTGAAGATCTGTCAGGACACTTTTTTCTGCATCTTTGTTTTTTCATCTGTGATCATAAGATGATCTTATCTGCATCACGGTAAAGAGGGAGCAGGCTATTACTATAAAGTGTTTAGTGCTATCCTTGGAATCCAGAAGCAGTTCAGTAAAAATCATCATTTTTATTATTGTATTATTATCAAGTTCAACTTCCAGTAAGGAAAATTATGGGTAAGATTAATAAAGTGGAAGAGAAACAGAAAGTTTGCAAGAGGAAATGACTGGATAAACCAAAATCGTCTAGCAGATATTTGACAATAATATTTGGAAGGCATCAGGAAGAAGTGACCATTTACATCATGTAAATAAACGAGATTGCTGGGAAGTAGTGAAAGGATGCAGCCAAGTTCTCAGCCCTGAAGAAATAACTACGAATGAAGAAAACCATGTTAGAGAAACTGAGAAAGGATGAAGAAAAAGAAGAAATGGTATCTATAGCTTCAGAAATAAGAGAAAAGTATCTGCAAAAGAGAAGGGGAGTGTACAATAAAGTGACTCCAGGGAGGGCAAGAATAGTCAGTCGGCATCTGGCAAGGTTCAGAGCAGCATACCAGTAAGGGTGAGGGGTGGAGCCACGGAGAATGTTTTCACAGCCTGCATATGTAATGCTGTTTCTTCTACTCCTTGAATAAAAGGCGTCCCAGGAAAAATTGTCAATAAATTTGTTCATTTATGTGTGCCAAAGCCTAGAACATTGCAGATGTGCAGGAAGGCATGGAGATTAAGGAATAAAATCATTCTTTAAGCCATGCAACAAACTTTCAAGCACTATTACATTGCCAAGAACCAGGATTTTGTTAAAAATTATGTTACAATATTTCTTTTCATAAAAAATAATGTTAGAAACTGGAGATGTTTTGTTTTAAACTGGAACACTAAAGTTGCCCTCCCTCGAGGGGAAAAAAAATCAAGCCACTTATACTATCAAGTAAGTCCAACATGAAGCACATTTAGCTGTTACACATGGAGTGACTAACTCCCTAAACACCTCCAAGAATATAAACTTTGGGGCAGTCTTCAGCTCTTTGTGACCTTTGTCACCTTTGTAAACATATTCCTGACAAAATAAAGTCTTCATCTTTCCTGTCTTGTTGGAGCATATTCTCCAATAATACGGCATTCTCCTGTATAAAATTCAGCTGCTCTAACCATGTTCTTTAAGCAATATATATGTTTTTACTTTGTACAGTTATAGTCGTTACATAAGCATCACTAATAGATATTTTGCTTTTCCCATTTATGAATTTATGTGCATAAGTCTCTACCTCCCAAAAATACAAGCACATATCCTGGAAAAATATTCATCATATTCAATGTGACTAATTTAAAAATATTTCAATAAAGGAACTGCTTATGGAGATTAAGCAGACAGTAAGGAAACCAATCCTAATTACCAGAAGAAGTCACTGAGAACTCTGATGTTTAAAGAAAGGGCATGCTTAAATGAACCCAGAGGGTATAGGAAGAAGATATTGGATGGGAGCTTTGACCTTGAGGCAAAGCCTAGAGTGGTGATGAGTCCACAAGGACAAAGCCTGTGCTGTGTATGACCTACTTTCACTCTCTTCTCCTTGAACGTCCTTCTTTGTATGGACCATATAAACAACACTCAGAAGAAAGGGACCAAAAAAAAGGTAGATTGGGGAGCCTATGATCCCCAACACAGACATTTTTTTCTTAAAGACGCAAATGAGAAATGAACTTACAATTATTCCATGAATGAAACGAAGGGGCAATATACCATAGATCAAAAATTTTAAAAGCAGATAGCCAAAAGCTTTTACACATTGACAAATGTATCCTTTAAATATAAAAACAAAATGCAATGGCAAAGTGAGACTATTTTTTGTGAAACACTGTAGAGAAGCACATACTAAAATCTGATCAGAAGAGAAAGAATAAATAATAAGTGTATTCAGAAGACATATGCAGAGGTCTGGTGAGATGTCTCCATGGGTAAAAGGACTGATTCTCAACCATAAGAATCAGAGTTAGGTTCCTTAGTACCCACATTTTAAAAGCTGGGTTTTGTTTTGCTATTGTAATTCTTTTTGGTTGCCTGTAAGACCTTGAGGATAAGACCGTAGCACTGAAGACACCACCACAAACCCTGGACTCAGGACCTAGAAAAATAAGGCTAGAAGTCTCCCCCAACCACTAGTTCTAGCTATGCAGATGATGGGGCAGAAAAGTTATCAATGGTTTTGCTCTGCTCTAAATCCTTCAAACAAGAATAATGACTAGCCTAGCAAAATATGTCCAATAGTGAAACAGTGACATTAATACATTGGGTGTATCCAACAGCTACCTAAATGGACTACCTGATTACCTCATACCTGGTACTGTAAACCTGGCTATGATCCCATGGTAGGAACAATTACAGACCATAAGGAGAACCAACCACTATCATTTCACCTAAAATGGTTTAGCTTCCAACTGGCTTCTAAATATTTATCCTTAGAACCATAGATTTGTACAGCCCTTACACCTTATCAATGAGCCTTATTTTTGCAGAGGACAAAAGCAATTATAGAGAACCCCAAATGAACCAAGAATAGAGGATAGGTGACTGCAGAACACACATCCACAAATGAGAAATCTGTGACATAATCCCTATATCCAAGTCTCAGAAAGGATTGTGGAATAAGGGTTTAAAAAGTATAAGAGCCAGAGACCAGAAGTACTTATGTGAAAGTGTGTTCTACATGTTATAAGTTTACACCCATGATCTCTCAAAAGCCATGGTTTTGTGCGAAGACCTGCATTAGATAACACCAGGCAACATCCCAACATGCATGAGAGAAGGGCTGAAGAGACCCAAACCACAATTAAGTAGTTACAGGTGGCCTACAGCTGCTGAGGGAGGGAGAAGTGGTTTTATTCAGGGAAAATCCCTATAAGGGGTTACCAAGAGTCAAGTGTTCATCCTATACCTCTGTGTGTTTGAACAACACTAGTTGGACTCAGTGATATTTATATACACACAATATATATTTGCACAAATGTATATAGATGCATGCTGAAATGTATGTGAACAATATGTTTAAATGTATATGAGCAATAATTATACAGGAAGGTAGATATTTGATAAGAGGATAAAGGAAGAATTGGACAGGAGAGAGGGGATCATGATCAATATACATTGCACTCATCCAAAAACATAAAAGGAGGGTTTGATAGTTTGGACTGAAACATGTAACTTTAGAATAGAGAAGGGGCAGAAACTCATGTATACCTGAAGTTCATCTGCCTGTCTGACAGGCTAATAATCCATGACTTTGGTGAGAGATCATGTATGTAAAATATGGTGGGGAATAAACTAAGAAGACACCAGATATCATCCTCTGGACTTTACACACATAAGTATCTACACACACATGCCCACACACATACACACATACACTGCACAAACATACACAAACATAAACTATATACAAATGCACACAAACAAGCAGGAACAGAGAGGGGATACATATACATAAATACATATATATATATATAGAGAGAGAGAGATTTATACATACTGAGAAATAAAATCATTTCATAAAGATTAAGAAAAATTTACCCACTAAGAAATAAAATGAACCTCCGTGATTTTGAAAAGGAAACTTATGTATAGAACACACTTTGTTGCCACAGTTCAATAATAACTAAAACTTACCAAGCACAAATTTTATATTCTAATTTAATTCACATACTACTATAAAAAAATGTTATCCTCATTTTAAAAATAAGCTACAAGACTAAAGCAAATTTTACTGAATTTTAAAATGCTGTAAAAATAGTAAGAGAATCAGATATCAGATATATACATAGATAGATAGACACACAGATACGTATTTAGAACAAGCTAAAGTGCTGAAAACGGAGTGAGGCAGCTACAGAAGACTATATATGCAACTATGTATGTTTTAAATATGCATGTATATTTTTCTAGAAATATGAAACAGAAAAGAACGACTCCAATAAAAAATGGAATTTCTCTGAATTAAATACACAATTGTTCAAATCAAAATAAGACCACTTGATATCAGGCAGAATGAAAAGAAAATCATGCCTGAACAGACTTTGTGAAAATTAGCTATTTCAGAGGTTGTTAACCTTTTGAATCATGAGTTTAAAGCTATAAAAATAGCCGAAGTTCTATCATTGAAATGGAATAAGAAGGACCTCAGTTGGATGACAACCTAAATGTTCCCTCCTACCCATATTCTGTGAGCCACTCTTCCTTCTGGGAAAATTTAGCCATGCTTTGAGATGATGGTGAATTTCTTTAGAACACACATACAGTACCTTGGGATATATTACCACCCCAGTCTCTATTTTTCCCAGGCATCTTTCAAAATGTGTTGATACTGCAGTTGATTATTTGCACCTGATCTTGAAGTTGTATCTTTGGAAACAAATTACGAGATGATTACTCGGCTGTGTTGAGAAAACATTACGCTTTTGTATGTGCACGCATGCACTTGGCACAAGACGGTTGACATGTGGAAGTAAAAAGAATGAAACGGGGAGGACACACGCATGCAGTAAACGTGGATTCCTGCAGGCTTTTAGAACTTTGTGATGGCTCAGAAGTGTCGCCTTGCTTAATCACAAACAATAGTCACAGACACCGGTGCTCAGTCATCAACCAAGTTAATTGTGCTTCCGTAAAATCTACAAACACCTGCGCTCAAGCCAGGGTAAACGTCTCATTGCATGGACTAATTGATAAAAAAAAATATCATTTAAAAGCTCGTCGTGTTCTCCTGCTACACCTCACTGCTCAAGTTCAGCATTGTGGCTCTGGTGATACACAGGTGTCTCCTTAAAATTTTGAAGTTGGTACTATAGCACATTTTGCAGTGTCCATGCATGTGTGGTTCAATCAGCAGTAGCAATTGTTCTTGATTCCCTGTGGTTCCTTAAGGCAGCCCACTGAGTTGAGAGTTGTTACTTTTGAGTTCCTGCAGCTCGCGTTGCTACCTAGAAAATGATACATGGAAACAGTCGCATCCTGTTCACTTGGAATTCGTTCATAAAAGCAGCGTCTGCTTACGACATGGCTTAGCAAATTTTCTTTTTGTTTTGAAGTTTTCCTAATAATAACTCTATTATTGAATATCACTGACTACTCTATAAATTCCTTGAGAATAGTGATCATATTTTATCCATTAATTGTAACACTTACTTCTCTGTCTGACAGGCCTATTTATCCTATATATTGGGCTGCTACAGAGGATACTGTTTGGCTTTTGGTTACCATCGGGAATTGTTCTAAGTGTACTGTGTTGATTCCATGGAGTGAAATCTTGGTCTTTACACCCAAAGAGGTTACTGGAAGGGATAAAGAGTAACCCTATTTTTGGCGTAGTTCTGTCTTTCAGGACAACTGTTAAATCTGGTTCTTAAATTCCATAATAAAAGTAAATCGAGTAACATCTAGATGTTTTTCTTTAAGTTTTCTAGAACATATCTCTAACTATCAGTGTTACCATCATTTCCACCCACAGCTGGTGCCACGCATCACATGTCTGTATTTGACCAATCCAGGATTGACAAACCCCAGGAATTGACATTTTAAATCTTCCCCTCAAAATCCTCTGAAGACCCCTTTACCATAAACCTAAAATAACTTTTACTTTCATTTTGCACCTACAGCCTGGATGAAGACTGCTCATCCGAGGACATTAGCCACTCAACCAATTACACCAAATGTCTTTGGTGAATACCACAGAACAACCACGCTGTCTGTATCCCAGAATCTAGCAGATTATTTTCATTGTGTTCTCAGTCTTAGAAAATGCGAGATGATAAAGGAGCTGCTATACTCATTTCCACATAAAAATCCACTTCTTTGCTGTTTTCTTTCGGTCAAATGGTTTTAAATTGCCATTAAAAAATTCAGTAAGAGAATAATGTGAACACATATCTGAATCCACACCCAGAACTGTGAATTAGGCTCACTGCCGACTGAATGCACCCTACACCTGTTACATTTTGCCACTGGAACGGAATAAGCATTGTAACTAAATGGATTATGTTGCATTTTACTAGAAACAAATTACCCAATACTACCATTTATGAGTTAAGATTTCCTGTAAGAAAATAGTGCAGGGAAAAGGGGGGATTATTTCATATCTGTGAAGGGTGTTTTATCACACTGTGCAATTGCATGCAATTTAACACCTAAACTGCTTAAAGTGCAAATGATATCAACTAGTCCACCGTAAGGGCCTGGTAATAGTCCTGCCGTTTGTGCTGCAAGAGCTGGTTTTGTCAGCACTTCCATTATAAGCCTGGTCTTTCAGGATTTTTTTCCACTCAACCATGAAAATTTGCTGTAGTTTACAACTTGGCATAGAAGGTTTTAGCTTAACAGTGCCTACTTTTCTTCCAGCTATTTTGTCCCAAAAGAAGTCAGCCGGCTGACTCTGTGGCACATAGGAGAAAAGAGGAAAAGGAAAAAAATGTATGTTGTAAATAGAGAATAGTTTCAAATTAATTGTTAACTCATTAAGAGGTCTCCTCTTTTGCCCCGGCCTTACTGGCGCTCAAGTTGTTAGACACTCCTATGTCATCACCTCAGGTGAGTCCTAAAACACTTGGCAAATCGTCCTGTATCCAAATATGCCTAGCCTGGGCATCTGATTTACAGTGACTTGATTTGTGATATTTACAATAATATGATAAGCACTCAATAAAAATCTTCTTTCAAATGTTGACTTGTGATCTTTTCCTAGACTAGGGAACGTGGTAAGGTAACTCTTCATGATGCTGACCAGAGGAAGAATCACAGAGCCCAGTCAAAAATGGTATCACTTACGAAGATAAACAACTGACATCCTATGGTATATTACATTGCTGGCAAGTTTTGTTAATGTGTTTCATATTCTCCCACGTCTACAAAACCTATGTCTGCATCTGCTTACAAGAAAGAAGATAATTACTCTTGAGGTAAAACTCAGAATTCTTCCCCCATGTGAAGGCAAGTAGTGTACTAGTTACTATACATGAGTTAGAACTTTCATGATCCGTGGTATCTGTCTTAATAAGTGATAATGAATCTGTGGTGCAGTGAATGATGAATTTCAGTTAAACCTGCTGTAACCATAGACAAATATGTTAGAGAAACGACTTAGAGAAACAAGCTCTTGTCACATCCAAGGTACAAAAATGCATACTACTTTGCCTATTGATAATTTGGTCTAAGGTTAGAAATCGTTTTCATATGTCAAAATAGCATATTATCTCATATATATATATATATATTAAGCAATGGTTTCAGTACTTGGTAAGGCATCATAACAGTGTCGAGGCCTGTACAAAGTAGAAAATACTAATACACATCATGGGAAATTTTAACAGAAGAGCAGCATAGGACAATTGCAGTTGCAAAATGTTATCAGAACAAACTACTCAATGTCAACGTCAATATTTAGTGTATAAGCTAGCACTGTTATATGTATACATCGTCGGCATTCTAAGACAGTGCCAGAACTCATAACCTTGGAAGACCATAAAAGATTACATTTGGATAAAAATGTTGGCAGATTCTAATTAATGCTCTTTCTAAGCTACCAAGTGGTGACTTAGAACACTTAAGATTATGAAAATGTATTCTTTTCCCTTTTCATTATCGAGAGAACAAAGACTGGAAAGCATCTGCATCGTCTGAAAACTACATTTTCAGTCATGTAACTCCATAGGTAAGAGAATATTGTTAAAAGAAAAAAAATCTAACCACTGCATATTAGTGACAAAATGCCCAACTAAAAAGGTGCTCTATTTGCTCCCTCATTCACCCAAGATCGTTGTTTCTTTGCTCAGCACATTGTGTTCAAAGGATGATGAAACAATGGGCCCTAACCAACCATGCTAAGAATTCTGGAAAGGTTTTAACATATTAAACATTGTGTGTAATATTCCTACATCCTGAGAAGTCACACAGGGTGCATGGAAGAAGTACTTTTAAATGAAATCTTTGCAGTTGTATTATCACTTCCAAAGGCTTTCATGGTGCTCCTGCTATTGATGAGACATCGAGGAGGTTGAGGTGTTTGAGAAATGTTAGAATTGGGCATTGGTAAAAAGGGTATTCAGGACCTGGCTGCTATTGAAGCTGAAGAGCTTTCTAGTACAAGGCTGATTAAACTGGAGGAAGAAAGAAGTAAACAAGTCAAGTAAGAAGTTGTAACAAAGGCAGCAAGAAAGTTCATAGCAAAGAACTTGCTGATGGTGTTTGCCACTGTCTGGAGCAGAGTAGAAATGGGTGTCATCTATGAAAGCCTTGCAAGAGCAGGGAGGCAGATAGACGTATAACACTGTATTGTGTGCTAGTTTGTCCTCTGGTCATAACAAGATACCATCTTGGCCTTTGCCCTGGTATCCATGGCAACAAGAACAGATGGTACAGATAGTCAGGTTTGTGATAATGGTAATGGAGCTAGGGTCTTTCTCTAGGCAGGGTCAAGAGACTCTTACCTGCTATTCCAGCTATTACTTTCTCCTCCAACTGCAAGAGATCTTGGGACATGCTAGGCTGTATACAAAGTTGAAGGCTGGTTGAAAGCTAGACTCCAAGATGCAGCTTCCATCCAGGCTCTCTTCAGGATGGGATGTGACTTGGCAGTGATGCCCCTGTTTTAAGATCACCCACACTTCTGTAATGAATCACCCAGGCTCCATAAGCAAGCTTAATCAAGTAGTTAGGTTGGACTTTGGTGAACTGGTACTTTGGTCTGTCATTGTTTCCTCTCTAGGGTGATTAAGCATTTGTTTGTGTTTTTGCGGGAAGTTTTTCTAACACGTTTCCTTGCTATAAATACTTAATAAAAAGGAAGAAAAACTGTGTAGTCAAAACATGGTGTTTCCTTGAGGAAAGCTGTGCCTGCTAAAGCAATAAATAGTGATGTTTCAGTGTCTTCTACCAGCTATTGTCAAACTTAGTCAAAGAGAAACTGATGTCTCTACACTGTAGCCCCCACCTCCTTCACTCAGTAACTACTTTTTGTTCAAGGCTCCAAATTTTGCTCAGGCTGAGTATGCTTTTCTCTGTGTACTTTATTTAATATTGAGGCACTAGGCCACCATTCCATTTTTCCTTCAAGTGCGGTACTCAATCAATTGTATGAGACATTCAACATTTTATTATTAAATAGATACTTTAGTAGATGACTTTGCCTCACTGTAGTTAATTAGTTTTGAACCTATTTCAGGAAGATTAGGCTAAGCCGTGATGTTTAGTAAGCCATTTATGTGAAATGATTTTTTTACTCACTTCACATCACAATATCAGCTTCTCCCCTCCTCTTAGTACACCCTCATGAAGAACTACCCCCACTCCTCCCTCCACTTTTCCTTTGAGAAGGGGGAGAGCCCCTATAGGTAACAGTCCCTGTTATTGCCCTACTATGCCCCTCTAGTATACTCCCTCCAACCCCCCACCCCACTATTCCTCCAGGGACATCAGGTTCCTTCAGGACTAGGCACATCCTCTCCCACTGAGGCCAGACAAGGCAGTCCATTTAGAAGAACAGGAACCACAGGTAGGCAGGCAACAGATTTCAGGGAAAACCTCCACTCCTTTTGGGGACCAAGATACTCGTCTGCTTTATGAGCAGGGGCCTAGGCCTACACTTCAGTGAAATAGATTTTTGTCATTTGGCATTTTCAACTTAAAATATAACTGCTGGAACATAAGCTCCTATGTATAAACATCTATGCAATGGAGTTGGAAATCCCTGATAAATGGCCATTTCATAAATAAGAGTGACAGAAGTGAGTATCATATCCTGAAACAAACTTAGGAATGGGTACTTAAAAGCTTGAATGATTTCAGCGTGTAATCTTGTGACAAATACTTTAACTTCAAATTTGAGGTATGTTTATTTATCCAGTTTGTGCATAGATAAAATTTAGGATTTAATGCTATTAGGATTATAACACAAAAAAATTCATCTCAATTTATAAGGAATTGCTGATTTTTTTTCAGGTGCCATGAAGTTCATTTTTATATAATCCTGGGTATGGGCCATGAGTTTGCAGATAATAATAGCTGATGCTTGTGGTTGGCTCACCATGTGCCAGGCATAATTAAACACTTCATATTTATGAACTCACTGAGCTATGCCATATCATTATCCTCAACTTTGAAAGGAGGGAGCTGGTTACAGAGGCTGCAGCTTGGAGTGCTATAATAAAGACCACTGCCAGCTCCAGTTCCAGAGCCTAAGAACTGCTGTGGTCACCATGATACTCTATTTCAAGGAGGAACCATCTTTTAATTCCTGGAATAAAATATATTTTATCATTGTGTATTAATCTTATAACCCATTACTAAGTCAATAGTTCTGTACAAGTAATGATATTAACTATTTACGGTTTTGTTTAAAATGTATATCATTGAGATTTTAATACTCAGAATATTTTATTTTTTATAAAATAAATTAGGGAGGCTTCCACCTTTTTCTACACTCAGAAATAGTACAAATGAGTATTCAGGGCCTGGTGGTACTCACCTGACATCCCAGTGCTTGTGATAAAGCCAGGAGGATCAGGAGTTCAATTCCAGATTTGGCTACATGGTGGTTTCAAAGCTAGCCTGAATTTCATAAAATGTGTCGCAAAACCTGGGTGGGGTAGAAGCAAAGGGAGGAAACTGGGTAGGAGAAAAGTAAGAAAGAAAGAAAAGAAACAGGAATGACAAGAGAAAGAAGAGAGGGAGGGAGGAAGAGAGGAAGGGAGAAGAAACAATTTAGGAGATAGGTTCCTTACAAATTAAATACAAGACACATGTAAAATTTATTTTAATTGTAGATTTCTAGTGTCATATTTTATAGCATTGTGAATCTCATCCCTTTATTATTCTGTTCAAATGTTATTGATGTGATTAAAATCTTTTCATATAACTGGCATTATCGTATATCATAATACTATCCATTTTCTCTTTTCTAATGTAAGTTCTCTGAATGTGCATACACGTTACCGCAGTTGGGACTGTAATTAAGATTTTTATTTTTGTATTTTATCTTTATTATTTTGACCAACTCCACACTCTTTTCTCAAGATTTCTCTGAGAAAGTGATCCCTCCCTTAAACCTCTGTTGTGTGCATAGCACTGACCTGGACTGTAGTGTTTATCCAAATATTGTTTTTACCTCATGATTCATCATGTAATTAAGAATCATCTCTTTAACAAAATCTGTACACGGTAGCTGACATTGCTTTCCTGCAGTGATACTGTCAAGGTGTGGATAGTGTTGATTTAGGAATAACTATATTTAGAAGAAATCACTGTTGTAATTTAATCAAGGGCACGAGAATAACAGATTGTAATATCAAGTTTCTACACTATTAACAGTGATATGCTACAGCTCCAGGGCAAAAACAAAAAATTCAGCTGATAAAATCCTCAGAATCCTGCTTGCCCTCAGAGGGGTTAGATTTTTAGCAGAGATCACAGCAAGTGAACCCCTGGAATAAGCTGGGAGAACTGTCCTTCAGTACCTCAATAGCCTTCCTTGGAATTTTTATGTGTGATTCTATAAAATAAGAAATAAAATAAGCTATAATGCCTCCATAGAGAGAATAAGATGTCAGTATCCTAAAAACGATGTACAAAACTGCAGAAAATGACTCCATAGTAAAGAGTGGCACTTGGTCCCATTTCCCTGCAGCAATGACTCCATAATCATGCTTAGGACACAGGGACACAGGGTGAGGACCTCAAGGGTGACTCTGTTGGCTTCGGTTTCTTCACCAGGACAGTAAGGCCACAAGTGTGGTCATTCTGCCAGCAACCAGCAAATGATCTGGTAGATAGATGAAGACCCATTATAACTCCACGAAGTGAACCAAGCCTCAGTCCTCTTTACTGTATCCTTAAGATAAATGGTTCCAAGCTGGATTCAAAATCCTGACGCTTTACATAAATGCAAATTTGTTCTTCTCAACCTTGAAATAGCCAAATATTATAATGAACCTTGATTAATTGTGAGATGCCCCTCAAGCAATTGGTTACTAATAATAAATTACCAAATTAGAGAAGTGATTTTTAGAATAGATTAGTTAAAATTTAGAGTTATAGCTTATATGCCATTTGAATTAAATTAGAACAAGAATCTCTATGAAATAAAAAGTGGATTCTCCATCTCAATTGTTTATTGTATATGTTATAAGAACAACATTGCTGAGGTCTAATGTGTATGATGATTCACTCAATCATCAGTCGTTGATATGGGATATGCATATGCTGAACAGAAAGAAGAAAGTGGTCTGTATGTGTCAAGATATGAAAGAAGGGCATTGATTCAGTTGTTACATAGGAAGGTGTCATGGAGGGTGCTCAGAGCTACCCTTAAGCCATACATTTATGTCTCCACTACTGTCCATCAAGTACCTTTCAGGAAGTCTTCTGTGTGGTTCTCAGCTACACATTATACACATTAAAACTGCTTAGAGGGTGTGTGAAGCACCCAGTGCCAGAGCACCATATCCAGAAATCATATATTTCTTAATTCTGTAGCTAATGTTGTGGTTATCAACATTCTACAGTCTTCAAAACTAGCTGAGTGATTTGTTCATATTTTTCTAAGACCCACCTCCAGAAGTTCTGACTTAGTGTCTGCAGTACAGCTGAGAATTTACACTGATAGTATTAAATTATTTATATTTCATTGATACAACTTTTTAATGTAGCTTTCTTATATAATTTATTACTTATGATAATATGATCATAAAGTAAATTTCAGTAAAAGATGGAACGCTAATAGTACATGTTTAATATTCTAGATATTATATTTGAGAAGTATTTGTGCTTATTGATCAGTGCAGTATAATATACACTGCTAGGTCAGTTGGTCGAATGCACTTGCCTAGAATTCTTGAAGCCCTTCGAGCCTCCCAATTACCAATCACTAAACATAAGGAGTGTGGTCATCCACCTATAATCCCAGCACTCAAGCTGTAAAGGCTGAATCAGAAGGTCAATATAGACAGTTCAGGGGCAAGATTCTGCCTCAAATAATAGCAGTTAATAACAATAATAATAGCAATAATAATTCTTTATAACTTGGCTGTAGAGAATATATGAATAATATCAAGTCCTTGAATTCTGGCTCATCACATTAGATTTCATGTTTAACATAAATACTCCAAGGGAACAATCTTCAAAATGCCAATTTTAATTAGATATTTGTTCAGAACTCTTTTTTCCCCTTGCCTAAGATAATTCAGTACTAGTATATTGTTGAACTCTATTAACTCCTTGTGTAATTCAAGGAGTGCTATGACAAAAAAAGAAAGAAAGAAACAAACAAACAAACAAATGCCAGCAATCTCTCTTTATAAGGTATTTAGTTTAAGAAGGGATTAATAATCTGACAAAAACAGAATCTATACAGTATAGCTAACTAAATATAGAACACCTCGATACCTCCTTGTCTCTTTTGAGTTTAGGCTCCTATGTGTTCCTGAGCACTAGATTTCACTTTGACAAAAGAGGGGAAAGGAAAGTATGAGAGGGAAAAAAGATAAAAGGGACTGGGGAGGGGCCAAGGAGAGATGAGAAAAGGAGGGGAAGGAGCATAGGAGTGGTTTGGAATAATAGAAAATGTCATTTGTAAGAAGGATTTGCTTGGCCTCTGCCTAATGACTTAAGATAACTTGAAAAGGTTCAATCCACCATATTCTTCTTGGAGACTCTGATGCCTAATATTGCTTTTTTTGTGTGATGTTTACAATAGCACAGTGCTCTCGATGGGCCTGGTAATATGCCTCATATTGCACAGAGGAAAACACCTTAGGAATCCTTGTGTTGTACTGGACTCAGCAGATTATATAGGAGAAGGATGGAAGGTGTATAGGAAAGTAAGAGAGGATGGCGGTGCATCTGGGAAGAGTTAGTGGAAGGAACACAAGATGAACATGATCTCAATCTAATGTATGCATATATGACATTGTCAAGGAATAAATAAAATGTTATATTTCAGAAAAGGAATCATTATTCTCAAAGCCTGCCAAAGATCACTTTTCCTCTGCTCCATTTCTTCACTGCTCATGTGATGTTTCTTTATCTCCAATTTCCTGAAATTCTTTCTTTCCTGTGACTCCTGAGAACTTATTTTATTGACTGTTCTTTCCCTTACATGAAGGTTCTTCCTCATTTTCCTACTGGCTTCTCTTAAGTAATTGTCCTTGAATAATGTGTCCTACAGTCATTTTTCTTTTATTATATTCATAAACCTCATTTCATCGTCATCAAATATTTAGAACATTGTTTTGAATCTTTCAACTATTAAGTAATGGAACACAAAGTGTCAAAAATTAGTCAATATGTATATGAAGGATGAACCAAAAAATACTCTATAATGAATGGTAGTGTCAATAGTCTCATGAGGTAGAAAGAAGCTGAAAAGCAAAAAGAAGTTCCAACCAATATTTACATTAACACAGTAAAATTTCCATTTGGGGAAAATGGCATAGAATAATCTTCTGTAGAATGTAGTAACTGATTATCTCAATTTAAAACTTAGGTAAATTAAAGACATCTGAAAAGTAATAAGACAATGATGACTCAGAGAAGAATATCTGAAAATAATTAAAATACATTTGGAATATATATCAGGCATATCTATAAAGAGGGTATTAAGAATGTAGCCTCTAAGTTTCAAGAGATAAAGCTTTGGGAAGAGCCTATACTACCATTTTCTTTTCATTGTTTGTATTCTAGTCTTTTTTCTTACATAAACTTACTTCTCTAGACTACTATTTGCTGGTTTTCCTATTCATGAAATACAGGGTTTTTAGTAGAAATCATAATCGTAGTTAACTAAACTGCATTATGCTGTAGTAATAATTTAACACCTATCAATCAGTGGCCAAGCACTGCCCATGATTTAGACTGCACACAGGTCAAATGCTGGTCTGCCCAGATTCTAGTGCTTTCTGGTGAACTGAGACAATTCAGCTGAGAAAGACCTTGCTATAATGAGGTGCCACTGTCTCAGTACCAGGTTTCAAGAGCAGCGTGGTAGGAGGTGGTACTGATGAGGATGGCTTGTAGCTTTTAATTGTCTGGGCCTGAAAATGACATCTATCACTCCCACCACCTCTAATTAGTCAGAAGTGTCCTCATGTTCAAACTGATTGCAAGTATGTATGAAAAATGCAAAAGGCATGTACTGTAGTCTGTGATCATCTCTATAGCTACCACAGTCTTAACATTTTCAACCAGGATGCTGAAGCCTACGGTCCTTTAAATATAAACTCAGAAGTTTATGGACTACCTCTTATTCATCGGGAAAATTATACATGCTAAAATTTGCTTCCTAGAAGACTTCATTGATACAAATAACATCATTCTAATTTTATAGATGAGAAAACTTTTTTTTTTTTAGTATGTGTTGGAATCCAGGACTTTTTAACTCAACAGCTATGACGGCTCATCTGATCTCGCTGTCTTCTGTGGTATTGCATGATACCAATGGTTTGCAAAAGCTGAGGCTACTGCCTAAGGATGAAAACAAATCTGAAGTATGTTTTGATTATATTGAAATGCCTAAAGGAAATCGTGTGATTTTCCCTAACAAGATGGCAGGTTATCTAAAATGCTTCATTGCTATACTTTTGATTGGAATTATATAAAATGATTATCTAATGTTTACTAAACATTCTGATGACTAGTTTCTGGTTTCTCGATCCATTAAGAAGAGAATTTGGCAAAATGTTAGATAAGTTGGGTCAATGATATGGGTGTTCTTCCTTATGTGTAGGATCTCATTCTGTTAGATTGGATGGATCCCAGGAATCATTACATATAGCTGGTCTTATATCTTCACCTGCTTTGTTCTCGCAGATAAACGTGTAGAGAGTACCACCATAACCCTCCCGATGCTTTGTTTACTTGGTACCAGCTCTGTGATTATTTGAAAACCTCGGATGACCAGATAAAGTTAGCCATGGAATCTGAAAATTTAACAGCAATTACTGCAACAAGAAAGTTATGTAATTAACAGTCTCTGAAAATTCTCTCTTGTCCTGAAATCTCTAGATTTACCCTTGCTATGAGATGTTTTTTCTGTATTCATTTATTGACTGTCTACTGTAGGCCCAGGGCCATGTGACAACTGGCATGGTGAAGATGAATGTGTTAGGAAATTCAGGGATACAGACCTCAAGTAAAAACTGCTACGTAATGGTTCTGGTTTTCTCCTTGTGAGTCAAGTCACTTTCTCTCTCTAGCAAGTGACTTTAGCTCCTTCTGAATGTAACCGAGCCTTTCATTATTTATTATGATGTTTGTGCTTGTGTTGTCTAAATGGCACCTGCTTTCAAAATACTTAGGAATATTAATTAGCTTGTTTTTCAACACAAAGATACAACTGTGTTTTAACACATGATTACCTTTTACTAGTTGTAATACGATTTATTCTATATATCTTCTGTAAAATAGAACATAAGCAAATGCAAGAAACAAATTGTGGGTGGATAATTTAGAGAACACTATTTTCAGGGTCTCAGTATTTGGGGATATTGAGCTGCTGACATCTAAAATCTATAAATATGTACAACTCTTCATTTGACAGAAACATCTGAAAACGAAGTCAATTTCTTAAATCAGAATTGATATAAATTCTTTTATAAAATTTTGTAATTTTTCTTAATTATTCTTAGATTGTACAAGTGAGAAATGTTTTCTAGTGTTCTCAAATACAGAAAAAGAATGCAATGAGTCAATCCATAAATGCCCTCTTGTGACAATATCCAAGAATGCAGCTGCCTTTTCTCTGTTTATTGTGGTCTTGTTTGTTTTAGGGATAATTTTATATATTCATACTGTATCAATTTCAGCAGAGGAAAAAGGTTGACTTTATCTTCTCTGGTGAATATAAATGACTTCATTTTTAATAAGGGCATCTTAAACTTGGGCATGAAAACTGGTGACATCATTCTTTCATGTGCAGATCAGTCACGGAAAAGGAGTTCTTGTACAGTACTCTTGCTCTGCTTTGCTACAGGTGAAGAGTTCTTGGCCAGAGATGTGGAAAGGTGTGGTTTGCAGCCTTTTCCTGAGAGCTTCCTTGGCTAAGGAGCAATGTTTCTCAAAATGATAATTAAAGGCAATAAATTCAAGGAGTTTGCAATAATCATTTCTTCACAGTTTGGATGATATAATTTCTGTTATAATTTTGGAGTTCATAGAAGTAATTGTTCTAATGTACACTTTAAAATAAAGCAGTTAAAGACTTGCCCAAAATTCACAGAGTTTTTGTTTTGTTTTATTTTGTTTTTGTTTGTATTTTGGTGTTTTGTTTTGTTTGGTTGGTTGGTTGAGGTTTTGGAGGTTGTTTTTTGTGTTGTTGTTGTTTATGTTTTTTGCTTTTTTGTGGCCCAGTAGCCACCATACAACTTTCTCAAAGGATTTAAACAAATGTGCCTTTAGAGGTCATGTGGTGGCAAAGACATTCAAAGAAATTTGATAACTACTTCTTTTTTTTTTTAATTGGATGTTTTATTTACATTTCATATGTTGTCCCCTTACCCCATCCCCCACCCACCCAGGAACCCCCTATCCCCTCACCAGTCCTTTTGCTTCTCTGCAGATGTACCCCTACCTACCCCCCCCACTAACACCTCCCCATCCTCAAATTCCCACCCCCTGGGGCGTCCAGCCTTCATGAGGCCAAGGATCTCTTCTCCCACTTATGCCCAGCTGGGTCCTACACTCTTACATATACAGCTGAAACCATGGATCCCTCCCTAAGTGCTCCCAGGCTGGTGGTTTAGACCCTGGGAGCTGTGGTTGGTTGGTATTGTTGTTCTCCTCATGGGGCCACAAACCCTTTCAGCTCCAGTGGTATCCACACTAACTTCTCCATTGGGAACTCCATGATCAGTTCAATGGCTAGTTGTGAGCATCTGCCTCTGAATATGTCAGACTCTTGCAGACCTCTGAGGAGACATCTATATCAGGCTCTTATCAGCATGTACTTCCTGACTTCCACATCAGCATCTACCTTTGGTGACTGCACATGGGATGAATACTCAGGTGGAATGGTCTTCAAACAGCCCCTCCTTCAGTTTCTGTCCCTCACTTTGTCTCCATATTTGCTCCCTTGAGTATTTTGTTGCTCCTTCTAAGAAGGACGAAATCACCCCTACTTGGTCTTCCTTCTTCATGAGCTTCATGTGGTCTGTGAGTTGAATCTTGGGCATTTCAAGGTTCTGGGCTAATATCCAATAATCAGTGAGTGAATACCATGTGTATTCTTTTGTGATTGGCTTACCTCACTCAGGATGATAATATCTACTTCTTAAAATGTAAAACTAAAACTTCTTATTGTTTGAAACTTTAAATATATTACTATAGCTTGAAAACACAGAAAGAATTTTGAAAATTATTTTTTCCAAAATTTTGTGTCGAAGACACAAGTGATAAGATTTCTTCATAAAATAAAGACAGAATGTTGGAATTAGCCAACGAGAAGTGTAACTAATATGACTGGATTCATTTTCCTGTGTTTAAATGTTACTTTTTTAAGAGTAAAAAATGAATGTGTGTGTGTGTGTCTGTGTGTGTGTGTGTGTATACACATGTACATCCGTGCACAGCACATACTCATGCATGACTGTCTAGGTGTATGTAGATCAATAACTACTTTAAGTGCCAGCACAGCACAGGAATGGGCATTGAATCTCTGAAATTGGAATTATAGGTAGTTGGGTGCTGCCTGATGTAGGTACTGCCAATCAAACCTGCAAAAGCGATAAGTGCATTTAATGGCCATGCAAGCTATCTCTCTAGCCTCAGTCATTAATTTTTTTTAAAAAAAGAAAACTTATGAATTTATTTTTCCTGAATAGTAACATCAGTGTTTTAGAAAGATTAACAAGCTCAAAAAAAAAAAGAAAAACCTTTGATTTTTTACATAAGATAGGGTCTTACAGAGATCAAGTGACCATAGGTGTGTGGGTTCATTTCTGGATCTTCAGTTCTATTCCATTGATCTTCCTGCCTGTCTCTGTACCAATACCATGCAGTTTTTATCACTATTGCTCTGTAGTACAGCTTGAGGTCAGAGATGATGATTCCCCCAGAAGTTCTTTTGTTGTTGAGAATAGTTTTCACTACCCTGGGTTTTTTGCTATTCCAAATGAATTTGCAAATAGCTCTTTCTAACACTATGAAGAACTGAGTTGGAATTTTGATTGGGATTGCATTGAATCTGTAGATTGCTTTCAGCAAGATGGCCATTTTTACTATATTAATCCTGCCAATCCATGAGCATGGGAGATCTTTCCATCTTCTGAGATCTTCAATTTCTGGATAGAACTAGAAAATATCTTCCTGAGTGAGGCAATCCAATCACAAAAGAATACACATGGTATGCACTCACTGATAAGCAGATATTAGCCCCAAAGCTAGCAATACCCAAGATACATCTCACAGACCACATGAATCTCCTGAAGAAGGAAGACAAAAGTGGGGGTGCTCCGGTCCTTCTTAGAAGGAGTAACAAAATACTCATGGGAGCAAATATGGAGACAAAGTGTGGGACAGAAACTGAAGGAGGGGTTGTCTGGAGACTGTTCCACCTGGATATCCATCCCATGTGCAGTCACCAAAGGCAGACACTGATGTGGATGTCAGGAAGTACATGCTGACAGGAGCCTGATATAGTTGTCTCCTTAGAGGTCTGCCAGAGCCTGACAAATACAAAGGCAGGTGCTCACAGCTAACCATTGAAATGATCATGGGGTTCCCAATGGAGGAGTTAGAAAGAAGACTGAAGGAGCTGAAAGGGTTTGCTGCCCCACGGGGAGAGCAACAATACCAACCAACCAGAGCTCTCAGGATCTAAACCACCAGCCTGGGAGCACATAGGGAGGGACTCATGGCTTCAGCTGTATATGTAGGGGAGTATGGCCTTGTCAGGCATAGATAGGAGAGGAGGTCCTTGGTCCCATGAAGGCCAGATGCCACAGTGTGGGGGAATTTGAGGGCAGGGAGGTGGGAGTGGGTAAGTGGGGCACATCCTCATAGAAGCAGGAGAAGGGGGAATGGGATAAGGGGTTTCTAGTGGGTTGGGGAAAAGGGATAACATCTGAAATGTAAATAAAATATCCAATTAAAAAAGACAAACAGAAAATAAATAAACAAAACAAAGCAAAACAAGATAGAGTCTTACATCTCAAGCTAGATTTAAGCCCACTGTGTAGCCAAAACTCCTGGTCTCCTGGCCTCTATTGCTCAACTGTTAAAATTAAAACATATCTATTTGTAGAGGAAATTTAATCCAGAAACAAGGGGTCACATCCAAAGGCCTTCTAGGGCTATATGATCCTGCTGGAATGCAGACACGCTCTGGATTACAATATGATTTAGCTAGAATCCAGACAAGCTCTTAGTACAAACCTTTAATTCCTAACAGTTGCTTTTAGTGCAGTGCAGTGCAATGCAGTGCAGTGCAGTGCAGTCAATTGAGAGTGCTGACAGTGGACGTGAGTTGAATCCAGTTTGTGCAGAGAGAGAGGGAGAGAGGTGGGGGAGAGGAGAGAGAGAAGGGGGGAGGAGAGAGAGAGAGAGAGAGAGAGAGAGAGAGAGAGAGAGAGAGAGAGAGAGACAAAGAGAGAGAGGCAGTTTTACTGTGAGTTTTACAGAGACAGGTCACAGATAAAGACAGAAAAAGTCAGCAAATGAGAAGGAGCCAGAAGATTAGAACAGATTGCCAGAGTTAGTTTGAAGCCAAGAAGAGCAATGCAGTCAGAAGCCAAGAGAAGCCAGTTTGAGTCAATCAACTTGAAGAGGTGTTTGATGCAGAACAGCTGAATTGAACCAGACAGAGTTCAGAAAGAGCTAGAAGGGGTAAATCTACTCAGTAGTAAGTCTCCACGATGATACATCAGGTGAATAAAAGTTACTTTCACATCTCATTTATTTATGGCATTGGTAATCAAAACCAAAATCCTGTGAATGTTAGGCATGTATCATCATATGAGACTCATCACCCACAAGATTCACAAAATTTACATGTAAGGCCTCGGAAGATGATCACCAGTTAAGAACACTTGTTCCTCTTGCAGAGCAGCTTGCTTTTGTTTATAACGTCCACATGGTGTCTCAGAAGTGTTTGTAATCCAGTTCTAGGGTATTTGACACGCTCTTCTGACCCCAGTAGGTACCAGGCATGCTTGCAGCACATATATATACATGTAGGCAAAACTCTCACACATCTCTTTTTCTTATTAGGGACTGACAATAATAGTTTTGTTTGTTTGTTTGTTTGTCTTCTCAATAGCAAAAGTTTAAATCTCTGATGTGTACTTAAAAAAAACTCACAATGTATATTGTGGCAAGATGTCCATATATCAATTCACATTTATAAAAACTCATAGCCATTTTCTTTCCTTTAAAACAAAAAACGTATTATATATACATATGTTTAAATTGCATAGGCAATAAGAAATAAATTCAATGCCGTAAATTCTATTTATAAATACATAATTAAGCTAATTTTAATGAAATATTCTTCATGATTAAACATTACAGTAAACAACAGATTCGCAATTATTTTATGAGGATAATATAGTCTTAAGTTTAACAAAATCTGATCATTAGCAAATGGGACATAGAGTGAGTAGAATGAAAATTAGCAATCTGTGCTGGAAGCAGAGTCACAGTGGTCACAGGAAGCTCCCAACACTGAAAATGGGACCCTGAGCGTTCTTATTCGCCGGCAGAATAACCTTGAGAACAAGAGATCCTGAACACTCTATTATTTTTGGAAAGGGACACAAACAACTGAATAAAATATTGAATCTCACAAGCTCTTTCAATTAATTATGTCATTTCGTTTTTAAAGCTGCACAGGAATCTTAAGCTGAAGTTTTGCAAAGGAAACTGATTAAGAATTGTAAAATTTGTAAAGATGCCCCAGAAGCGGCTCATGAGCACCCACTGTAGCTGAAGTACTGTTGCTTCTAGGGGAAGGAAAGTCGGTTTCTCTTAAGGCCATGACCATGTTGTGGTGACCACACTACAGCAGATGACTCCATACCCACTAGTTACATGGGCAGGATATTAACTCGATCAATTAAAAAAAAAAAAGATAATGAGTTGGAAAGAATTAGGAAGTAGATTGGGAGGAGTTGGGGTGAATTCAATCAAAATACATAGTGTGCCTATATGAAATTTTCAAATAATTCAATAAAATTCTTTTTATTTTTTATTTTTAGCATTATTTAACTTTTATAGAGGATAGAATAACAACAACAACAAAGGTTTCCCCATCCCAAGTTTCCCTTACCGTTCTCCTTCCCTGTTTAGCATACATTTTCTGGCACTCTTCTGATCAATTCACTGTCCACATCTAGGCCAGTCCTACTCTTCACCATCAGCCATACCAACTTGCTGCTAGTGTCTTCACTTGTAGCATCCTGCATCTACTATAGTCCTTGCTATTACCACCAAAATCACACAATGAATTCTTTCTCCAGACCATAGTCTTTGCACAACATAAACACAATAAACTGGTTCACGTGGAGTTCTAACTACCTATAACTCCTACTTAACTTTCTATGCCTAATTTCTCAGGTTTGTCTGTCCACAGCAAATCAATGGCAACATGGGTCATCATCTACTCTGTCAAACACTGTAAATTCCTTTCTATTGAAGGGGTTTACCAGTATGGGTTTTTCTTCTATACCAGTGGTTCTCAACCTTCCTCAAGCCGTGATTCGTTAATGCAGTTCCGCCAGTTGTAATAAGCTGTAACTATATAATCATTTTTGTTTCTACTTCATAGATGTAATTTTGCTATGGTTATGAATTGTAATGTAAATAAATATCTGTGTTTCGTGATAGTATTAGGCAACCCCCCGTGAAAGGGTCATTCGAAGCCCCGACCAAGGGGTCATGACTCACAGGTTGAGAATCACTGTTCTATTTCTTCTATCATTGTCTGTTCTTGCTATCTCTTGGAGTGCAGCATGTGATGAGGAGTTAATTACTAGCTGTGTATTCTATCACCCTGTGGGCTACATGAGGCTGTAACCGTTTCTGCATCATTGTGGTTGGTCATTGACTCCATCAGACTGTTAGCTCTATGTTTGTGACTGCTCGCTACTGTGACTGGCTGTCAGAAAACTCCATGAGGCTGTTACTATTTGCCTAACGCTGCAGTTCGAGAGCCTTAGCACTAGAGCTCACAAGTTATTTTTGAGTGATTTAATTGCTAATTTTTCTTCCTCTGGTGGGGCAATGATTCTGTGTTTACTTTTTCTTTAGGGTGATCTTGCGTCTGCGCCATATTTTCATCTTGTTCCTTCTTCTTAATTCCAAACTTACCCTCCTGCTTGCCAGACAACATAGCTGTTTCAATCCAACGGTGTCACCCATTGGCCTCTTTTATGGTGCACATCATATGTCAGCTCAGTTTCCACTAATGGCTCTTAGGCCCTGGTAGCCTCTTATTTTTTGAATTAGATAGAACCATAGTTTTTTGTTTTTGTATTTGTTTTTGTTTTTTAGTAAGTTGTTTCTCATGCGTAGGCAAGCATGCACGCGCACACATGCACAGACACACACACACAGCTTCTAAGTTTCCTCTTTTATTTCCAGTATTGTTCAACCATTCAGGAAAATCCCTTCTACTTCTATTCTTTTTAGCAATTCCTCTTCTTTCTTTCTTCTCTTCCTCTCACTCAGCTTCTTAATATTTTTTTTAGTAGACTACCCTTTCTGGTTCCGGCAATAAATGTATTCAGTCTTTCAGAAACATCCACATTTTATCTAAAAATTTATAGATATAACTTCCTGAGAGATCTCGCACTTTCCAAACCAAGAAGCACATATATTTTTTAGATTATCATTCCTAATAAAGCCTAAAATTCTAAAGCGTTTGTAATGACACTGTGCACTTCACCCATTTCAAGGGTAAAGTTGTATAGCTTCAGTAAATAAACAATCTAATGAGTCAATGGGCTTCCTGTTATTACTGGATGGCCATCAAAATTTGTAGTACTATATTCAGTGTAATAATTTACTATGGATTTAAGAGGAAAAACATCAAAGATAAAAGAAAATAAGACTTCTATAATCTTCAGTTTAGATTTATCACAACCATTTGTGCTTAGTGTGCAAAATTATGATGACAAAATGAATAGTAGATATATAATTAAGTTAATCAAAACAATAAAATATCAAGGTGTATTATTATATGTGATTTAAGAACTTAAACAGAAGAATTGATTTAGAACTATATGAAAAATTTAAATTACATGTAAAATTCATCAAGCCAGATGCCACTTTAAATCAAAAGTTCCTTAATCATTTGGTAGTTTATAAGTGAACTGAGGAAAATTGATATAAAAAAATCAAGTTTAATCTGTGGTTACACATCAAATAATTTTTAAATTAAAAAATTAATTTATTAAAATGATATTATGTGAATAGCAACTACTTGACAATATTCATGTGCTATTATAGCATTTTATGCTTATTGAAATTAATATAATATGACTTGGATACTATTTAAATTTTAACAGTAAGTTCACAATTCCATGAAGAAATTGTAATCAAAATCAATTTCATATTTACAACCTGAAAACTAAGAAGCAGACAATTTACATCTGAACATAATTATTTCTATAATTCTCACAAGATGTATTAGCCCAAGTGTTAACATCACCTCTTGTAGGGAAGAGTAAATTTACCTACCACCGAATTCAGGTAATCAAACATTTAGTAGGATCAATTTGACATCTATTTGACAAACAATACACAGCAAAGAACCTGGAATCTTCACCATCTAATAGTATGGAAAAATGAGACAGAAAATTTAGACACCCATTTTTAAATAAAAGTAAACAAAGGTTGTTTTTAATAAATTCTCTTGTGCATTAATCAGAGAACTCATGTTTTCGAGATTTTACTAACTCTTGTTTTGTTTTGTTAGGATTTGGTTGAGTGTTTTGTTTGTCTTTGTTTTGCTTTGCTTTTTGATTTTAAGGCCATGGAGTTATGCAGCCCAAGCGGGCCTGCTGTAATGATCTCCTTCAACCTTCTGAAGATTACAGGCACACCTTACCATAGTCCTCCCAAGGTCAAGTTATCCATTTAAAATTTCATTTTATTTTCATACCTAAGGAGGGACTCTATCTAAATGGCATTTGCTTTTCTTTGCTGCATGAACCATAAGTGTTTTGAGGTGCATGTTTTTTTTTCCTTTCTGAATCTAAGTAGTATAAAGCAAATTAAAAGAGCACAAAAGAAGTCATCCTCAACTGTCTAAGACATGGGTCCCTCCAGCGAGATGTCCATCCTGCAGCTACCACAAGTGTCTCTATGTTGCTCTTCTCTGATGCTAGGCTGCTGATGCTTTTGTCCAAAAATTGAATGAAAATGAGAATATAAATTTCATGGTGGTTATCTGAACAATTGCGAGATGAACCTGGGGAAAATTTCTATCTCCAAATGTTCTTTTTAGGTCAACTTAAAGAAATATGTGAGATATCTATCCTGTTGGTCAATATTTCTAAATAAAGGACATTTCCATGGTGGCTATAGTTATAAAAGTAATGTATCACGTTCTTTTATATGAGTTAGAAATGAAATATGAACCCAGGACTTCATCCACTAGAAGACCATGATCATTGTAACATGCATAAATAAACTAATGAATAATTATTGCAGTATTAGAAGAGAAAGTATAGGATCAAGTGACCTGATAAGTAGATAAGAAAATGGAAGATTTGATGGGACAGGGATCTTAGAACAACTTAGGGGTTACACAGTGCAGGTAGGAAAGTCAAGTTGAAGAGAACTGTTGCCTAACTTGTTAACTATAAATAATGACAAGACACTTCACTCAAAAACTGATTTGTGTAATAGGTTTTTAAGTGATCTTACTAAAAATATGAAATATATAGGTAATATATGTTAGTTAGCTCAATTCATAAACTCCAGTACATTTCAAACTTTGCATGCAGTAGATATGGACAATGACTATCAATTTTAAGAGATTAAGTCAATAAATTGGTATTGTACAAAAACTAATGTAAAAATCAGTAACATTTAATACATTTTTAAGGATTATATCATTATGGTATATAGCACACACACTAAATTAATATCTTCCTCATTTAATTAGTGAATACTACGACTTCTGGATAAAATGAACAATAAAAACTTCTTTAAAGGCACTGAATTTTCTAAAGAAACAAGAGTTTACATCAAATATTTCTTAGCACAGTCCTGTTTGTCTATACTACAGCAATATATTAGGCAATATTCTTTCTATTTAACTATGTATAGTATATTTATATCACATTGAAATTTCTGTTAAATAAAAAATCATGCCTTTAAAAGTCTTTTGAGGAACTAAATAGTAAGTCAATGAAAATTTGCATTTTATTTAATATATGATTCTAAGAGAAAATAAAATCTTAAGATAAAATATATAATATATAATATATATATAATTTTTCACATCACAATTTTAGAATTACATTGTGCATTTCTCATTGACAGTATAGAGGCACATCCTTAAACAAAAGCAAAGACAAATATTAAAGATGCTCAAGTGTGGAAGTTACTCAGGCCTTTGTTTAGTAGAAGCATTTTAAACTTTCTAAATCTTAAAATCCCCAAAAAAACTTGGGAAGTCATTTCATTCTGTCTCCACTTCCCCCAACGTTTAGCAAATCTACTCTGAACTAAACAGTAATGCTATACAAATAGCTCAATTCCAAAACTAAGCCTCATTCGTGACTTTCAAATTACCAACACTTACAGTCAACACTCATGCACAAAATTCTCCATTTGTGAAATTACTTATACCATTAATTTAGCAAGTATGTTATAATAAAGAAAGAATGAATGAATGAACACATATTTTGGCTACATATGTCATGTCCATTTAGTCAACATATATCTGTTCAAGCATTATTAGGTGCTATGCATTGTTTTTTAAAGATTCCTAGTTAGATCCATTTTATATAATTTATTTGTTTTCCTATATAATTCTTAATATATAAAGCAATGGCTATTTTAACTTCTTCTGGAATCATGTATATATATTACAATATTTAAAATGATTTATTTTATGTGTTGAATATTTTGCCTACATGTATGTATACATACCACATACGTGCATAGTGAACACAAGCACCACAAGATGACATTAACTCTCCCTGGTACTATAGGAAGAGACAGTGGTGAGCTGTCATATGGGAGTCAGGAACTAAATCTGATTTACCTATAAGAGCAGTTATTGCCCACAACTATTTGGTGAGCTATCTCTTTCAGGCATATATATATATTGAAATTACTGGGTTTATTTTATAATATTGTGAGTAAATAGTTGTGATACAGAATGGTGATTTAATAGGGCCAGAGTTCATATCCTGAGATGTTAGTTAACCTGTGAGAAGTTAGGGTTAAAACTTGATATATGGGTGTAGGTGGGTAGAAGGGCACATAGATAACCTTGAACATAACTTGCAGCTGTGATCTGCCTGCCGTAGTCATCATGCTTTTGTATAAAAAAATTGTCAGTTTTGCTACAAAGAGAGCAGAGAGAGGACTGATAATAAGTGTGGAAATATATATATATATATATATATATATATGTATATATATATATATATATATAGTGTGTGTGTGTGTATGTGTGTATATATGTGTATATATATTTCTTATTGTCAAATAATGCAAGAATGATTGTTTATTTTGATTTTAAAAATGGATTTAGAAAATCATCATCATCAGAAAAGAAGAGAATGATTAAATACAGAAAACGTTTTGCTTATATATCAAAGAATGATAATGGCAATAATAAGTACAAGAAAAAATAAATGTGTGTGTTTCTCCTTTTTAAAATCTTTTTTCTATAGTGATTTTTTAAAAAATATTTATTTATTTATTTATTTATTTATTTACTTTACATTTTCTGTCTTCATGCACACACCTGGAAGGGGAAATCAAATCCCTTTACCAATGGTTGTAAGTCACCATGTGGTTGCTGGGACTTGAACTCAGAATCTTTGGAAGAACAGCCAGTGTTTTTAACCTCTGAGCCATCTCTCCAGCCCCAGAGTGATTTTTGAAAGAGAGAGAGAGAGAGAGAGAGAGAGAGAGAGAGAGAGAGAGAGAGATTGAGTCTAAGAATTTTGCCTATATTATTTGGTTTTAAAATGGAAGCAAAATAATAAAACTCTTCAGAGCACAATGTTTTCTACATCACAAGATAATTTTTTATTTATTGCAGTAATACATATCATATTACTTGTAGTAAGTCTAATCAATGAATTTCACTACAAAGCTACCTATAATTTAGTGTACTTAAATCATAAATGTGTCATCATTTAACTGCTGACAAACTCGTCTCATTGATAGGAGTAGCGGAGTTGAAAGAAGGATCTTAGAAAGTTTATAGCTTTATTTTTTTCAAGTACCACAAACTAATAAGCAAAACATATGAATTAGATAAAATACTTCATTAAGTTACTTTTATTGGGTGAGTCAATGTGATATGATTACATTTCAGAGAAATTTAATTTCGCATCACATAAAATCACATTGATGTTTGGTTATATTTTCTCTTCTGGTGATGTAGCCATTCAAAGTATTTTATTCCTATCAAAGCAGAGATAATATGTCATTTTCATCAAAGCTAATCATAAATTTTATTTTCTTATGAGTTTTTTTGGAGAGATTGCATTGCAGGTCTGTATAGGAGACTCTTTAAAGTACTCTTAGGTCTTGGGTTCTAATTAGAAAGAATCCCATCCAAACATAGAGCTTTGACGCAGCAATAGGGCTTAGAAACCAAAACACCCACATTTGGTTTACGAAGCTTTGCATGAACCCACGGAACACTGATATTTTAGGACGGTGTTTTATAGTCTTGTAAGTATAATTGACCATTCATTACTGAGATGGCCAGCCCTACACTGGTTTGTACCAATTTGTATACCTCATGTAAATGCTTAAATGCTCCCTTTCAGATGGCATAAAACTCGAATCACTACATAAACTAGCAAATGATAGTTGCTCGCTATCTTCTCTATGGTTCCCTTTTATTGGTTAAAAAAAAGGTAGGTGAGCATCACAGATGCACAGTGTTGGCTGTTGAGAATGTGTGTTTACAGGTGTGCAGTACCCGGAGGATGGGTAGAACTGATACCCCGCTGCAGGTGCAGGCTGTAATAAACAGGACTTATCTTCCCTCTAATCACTTCTCTCCTTTATCATGCCTTCGGATTATCTCAATTCACGTTAAGTATCACTTGTGCATAAAGGATATACAGTGTACTATATTTATTTAGATATACATGTGACTAAGTCTTTTATGAATAAAACCCAAAAACGCATTCACGCGAGAAAATAGGGTGGTTTAATTTAAATATTTTAGGAGCGCTAGAATACTAATAAACATCTGGGAGAACAGATAAAACTGGATAAATGTTTAGCCTTGTTATGAGTAACACGCTAGCATACGATTAGGTTTATAATGGTTGTAATTTAACAAAACTGTTGTATGAAATATTTTGTTTAACATTCATTAGAAACTGTTAATACACTTGTGTTTTTCATGGGCTAATTTTTTTTTTGCAGCAGACACACATTATTAGTATAATACAAATATGCTAAAAAGCAAACAGTTTGGTGTTAAAATGTTTTAAGTAGGATTGTGAAAAGAAATTTTACACCAATCTTCATTTTTTTTTCATTTTTACAGGGAAATTTTTACCACAAATTCCATATTTTAATGATATTATACCAACTCTATTTTTTAAACTCATTTTGTCACTGTTTTGTAACAGAAACACTGTAAATATTATAGATGTGGTAAACTATTATACTTGTTTTCTTATAAATGAAATGATCTGTGCCAACACTGACAAAATGAATTAATGTGTTGCTAAGGCAACAGCCACATTACATGCTTTCTCTTTCACAGTAGGCAGCAGAGCATATGGTTTTCTCTTAATGGAACGCTAGCTTCTCATTAACATACCAGTAGCAGTGTCAGAACTTACAAGCCAGCATAACAGGGAGATGGAAAAACTTATAAATTAGACCCTTTCCGTACTATTGAGAGGGAAATGACTGATGTTCTAAGGTACAATATTTAGCTAATACTGTGCCCTTTTCTGCACCTTCTTTCTACAAAAAGAAACTTTTTTTCTTGTAATAAATATAAATATTGAAGTGCAAATAATTTTTACTCTGCTCCTCAGAGTGATTGGCATCCCGGTTTTGATAACTCTTCCTTAAAATAATATTTCATTGCATTTTTCTTACCAGTATATTGGAAACAGCTGTCTTTTCATAGTCCTGTTTTGATACAGTGAAAAGGTTTAGAAATACAGCAGATTTTCATGTCTTTATTGAAAGAAGCCATCAGGTAAGCACCAGTGAGGATAAGAAGAGAACCGTTCATCTTCTGGAGGCTGAAAATGTCTGGTACAGCAACAGAAGTGGGGCCTCCAAGAGGCTGCCACTGGTAGTAAAGAGAAGAGGTTTTTTTTAATGTGGTCCTCACGTCATTGTACATAGCTTAGATTGTATTTATCTGTCTCACAGTAACTACAGTGCCTTGGATTTTTCACCTTTTTCCCAAGCTTCTTCTCACTGAAAATTCAGCTGTTCTATTAAAAGGATACTCTCAGTTACCATGTCTGACAAGATACGTTCTAAAATGTGAAACCCTCCCTATGACTTAGAAATTTCGCTTGAATATACATGATCACAGCCAATGATATTTGACCCCATGTTCTGTTCCAGAAATCCCATAGGTGGAGTGGGCTTATCACTTGTGTTGTTTGTTTTCATAACATTTCCTTATAGTTAAATTTATAACAAAACAGAAGTGAAATACAAAGCCTTGTTTTTATAGCCTTGCTCATATACTGTTTTCCAGTGTTGCTATAGAGCATGTCAGAAAGAAAGCATGCATATTACTGTTCTGATAAAATTCTTGGAAGAAAACAAATCAGGCTGACAGTTCAACCTGAAGACTTAGATGTGTATATTAGTTCAACTAATTGGAAAAGAATTTTACTGCCAAGAGTGTAGTCATTCACATGGTTCATTCTTTAATACTGTAGATGGTCTCCCTTAGGCGGACAGAGCACAATGGATGCTAATAGTATCTTTAAAGGAATGTCAAGAATATATTAAAAACACAGATAATTTAATAATTTAAGCATGAAATGAAAATAAGAAGCCTAATCATTAGAATCCTAAACTAAACCATTTATACCTGTAACCTTTTAAAAATTATTTTTCTATTTGAATCTTAATATCACCCAATTCTAGATTATGTGTGTCTTAGCTTTTTCTATGAATGCCTAAAGACAAGCCCAGAAGTTGATGTATAAAAATCTGAGTACATAGGTATCGTTAGCCTGATCTTCTAGGAAGTGAACCCCAGTGTTTAAATTTTGAAACTCGCTTATTTTCTTTTTGCAAAAAGATATAGTTATCCTGTTCACAAAACACCTTTTTCTTTCCCATAGATGAGGTAGTAGGGTTTTTTTCCTAATATTTCTCTTTTTTTTCCTTGCCTCAAAAATTGTCATTATTTCTAACATAAGAGCAACCATTTTCAAAACTAAGCTACCACTGTTTATTCAGGCTCGATATATGTAATTAATATAAACTATTAATTTAAAGGAACTTTACAACTTACTTTTGAGTAGCAAGTATCAAAATAACTACAGACATTTGCAAATATCAATGAATACAGATTTGGAAAATAAACCTCCCTCCCCCCACCAGAATTTAAAAGCACCACAAGGAATAATAATGGGTCATATCTCATGAAAATGGGTGAGATGCCCCTGCCTCTCAGTGTGATTTTCAAGCCACGAATCAGACCCATGTCCACATTCAAGTGTTGGAAGAAGCTACCATGTCAAGTCAAGTCTAACCTAACAAGCCTGATACTTGACTTCAGACACTATCAATGCAAGGTGCCACTGATCTGGCCACCATCTTTGGGAGGCTGCCAGGGCTTCAGCTCTGGCTTCTTGGTGTCCTCTGTGAAGGGAGCCAATTAAGATCACAAGATAGGAGATGGTAATAATAAACTTCTAATGACGCTTCTGGCTGAAAAGAGGTAATTAAAATGTGAATACAGAAGACCCCAGCTTCTGTCAGTTCAGTGCAGCTATTACACTGACAATGACCATGTTTTGTTTTTAAAAGGAGTTAGAGTTGTAACTAATTTAATACAGAAAGAACTGCTTTGGAAATGGCATTAGATTTGATTCTGTTGTAGCCTTGACAGAATTCAGACAACCATTGCCTCTTTAATGGTCAATATTCACTATTTAGTGATTCTCTGAAGCATCCCCCACCTCCCCACTCAAGAGCTCCTGTCTGTATCACACAACCAACATCCAGCTGCAACCTAGACAAGGGTTCTTTGGTCGTTGTACTTCACTAGGAGTATGTCTTAGCGTCCTCGTGGGCTCCGTGAAAGCTAAGACTGTTTCTGAAAAGAAGACAATTAATTGGAGAGCCAAGGAAGCCAGTCCTCTTATCACTTGATCTGGTCACGGACATAAGTGCTTCACACTTTTTCTATCCCCTTACCCTGCTGCCCAAAGCTTTCCTGTCCACCTGCCCTGCTTGGCTCATCAATTTTCTGTGGGCCCGTTTAGTTCCTTTAAGCCTGTCCACTGAAAGGTGGTGATAGCTCTCTGAGAAAAAGAAAGGGAGACAGAAACAGAGTGCTGCTCAGGGGCCTTTATCTTGATCACACTGTTTGTTTTCCCATTGATGTCTGTAATAAAACAAAGAGGATTTAATCGTGTTAAACAAAAGCCTGTTGGTACCCAGAGGAAACTCATTTAACTCTGTTCCAAGTCTGGGAGTTTCAGATTTCTTGTCTTCCTCTTTGCTGATCCACCAGGCTGAGTTTCTTACCTGGGGCTTAAAATTGTGAGGTGTGAAACTCTTCTTTTGTTTTGACAGGTGCTCTTTGCTAAACATCAGCCAGCCTTCCACGGTGATAATACACAGAAGGAGGAAAAAACTTCAGAGAAGCTAATGACTGCAGTTACTCAACTTCGGCTTTAATGGGTTTTATTAGCTTCCCTCCTCGGAGTTCTTTAGTATAAAGTGGGAAAACAAATTGGACTGATGGAAAGAGAGTGTGAAAAGAGAGCAGCTAAGAGAAGGCCCAGGAACTCTTTCCATCACACAATGCCAAGAAGGGAGGAAAGGGGAGGAATATGGCTTTGAAACAGCATCTTGATGGAGGAGTGTACTGGAGGGAAGAAAACAAAGAAGGAACAACTTGGAATCTGGCCAATGAATCCTGGACAAGAATCTTCTTTTACATCACAGCTCCAAACAGGGGAGCAGGACAAAATGAACTAATAGGACACATCTCTTTGGCTCTGGAAAAGGATCCCTGTGAATAGGAGGTTTTCACCAGTGGCTTGAGCACACCTTGGTGAGTTCCTTGTCTGATCATTCCCTTATAGTGACTACAGAAAGTTCGTCCTGTGAGGAAGGAATTATGCCCTTGATGGACTCTACTTGTTATTTTTCTCACTTTAACCAAACTATTTTGCCTTCGGTACCATCTGTGAAAGAGACAATGTCCTCCTGAGATTCACACTGAAGGTCTGGTAGGTGCTCCAAGAGATAAGCAGCTGAAGCCAGAGGTGAAAAGACAGAGCTGTTTGGCACATTGTCCTCAATCCAGAGAGTGCCAGTGTTTCTCAATGACTAACAGAAAACGTACCCAGCAAATAAGATGGGTCAGTGAGTAAAGACGCGTGCTCCAACCATGAAACTCCATCTTAAATCCCCAGAGCCCATACAATGGAAAAGGAAAATCAGCTCCTACAAGTTATCCTCTGACATCTACAAACATTTTCTGAGCATAAGCGCTTTCTCACATAAACCCAAGAGGCCTCATGCCCAAGCACACATGAACACTGTGACACAGCAAAAATAAATAAAATCATTAAATGCATTTAAAAGAAAACTTTTAAAAGAAAGCTGTTTCTTTTGTCTTTATACACTCTATAAAAGCCATCTTTACATAAGACAGGTAAGAGAAATAATTATGGATTTCTCCCAGACAAAGTTTAGTAGCTAAGTTCACAAAAAAAAAATTATTCGAGAGGTGGCAGAGGTGCCCAATTCACCTGAATAATTTTTTAGATGAAGGTGTTCATACTGCAAATTCTTATCTTTTACATGTCTACACAGTAGCAACAAGAAGATAGCAATTATATTAACTAAGAATACTCACAACACTCTATAAGTTGTAACGTTGGCCATTATTACTCAAAAATCCAGTCTTTGTAGAGTTGTCTATTAAACTACTGAGCTTTTCTTCCCTCTTGTGTATGCCAAACTCCAAGCACTGTCTGATGGTTCCACAAGATTTTCATGGAGTCCAGTTATTTCCTTCTCTATTCTATCTCCTCAGAAAGTCATTCTAATTTCTGTTGTACCCCATATTTTCTATTCGTAAAACAACTAATTGGACTCCTTGGTCTTTCTCTACTCTCAGTCCAGGTCTAAAACAAATAGAGGTATTTATATAACTGCTATTTATGAAGCCTAGAAGAATTAGTTCGAGAAAGATAAACCTAGGAGTCACAGAAAAAATAAAAAATAGGACTCCACACTTCTTTTGTGTGTCTACTGCTCTACACAACTTGGTCACAGTGGCTCTCTCCTACACTGGAAGCAACTGGACTCAGTAGCTCACTCTAGATGCCTGCTATCTGCAGCTACTGTCTGGGTTTGGGTGCCCTGAAAGGCACTCCTCATGCCTGGAGTTTCCATCTCAGAAAAGAGAAGAGCTATGAGCCTGAGATGTTCTTACACCAAAGCTTCATTTGTTTAGTGCAGTTTCTTTAAAAGTTTATGAAACAACATATTTATAAAACATAAGGACCATTTCTTCAGAGATGGAGGCAGATGAGAAAACACAGTTAGAAAAATAAACTAGGATTAGTCTACCCTATCGAAGGAAAAGAAAACTAGGAAAATTGTAAATAAGCTTTAATTTGTAAGTTCAATAACTGGTATTAAGGAGACAAGAGGAGAAAATAAATTTAAAAAGCAAAAACCCTGACTTCTTTACTGGTAGTAATATATTCAACTGTGTAGCTCTATTTATTCATGATCTTGACATAATGTCCTGTATTTAACCTTAAAAATAACAATTAAGAGATGATAGCAATGGGGAAGAGAGCATTCAAATACCAATTTCCTAAATGAAACCGTTCAAACACATTATGGCCATGAGCTTCAACACAAGCTTAATGCTGAGAAGTTCTACTTCAATTATTAAAAATACCCCAATGATGTAACACCCTTGACAGCAGAGGCATTTAATTCAGAGAAGTATTGTTTCTCTAAAGTCATTCCTTTGACATTAAAATATTTGAGTTGGTTCATTTTAGGCCTTTCAATTTACTCATGTTTTAAAACTTTATTCTCATGGAGACTTAAGAGTCTTGTTGTGCTGATTCCAGCAGGTTGGATATTTAAAGAATGAAAAGCAACAACAACAACAAAATGTCAGTGTCTCCCCTCCCCTCCAAATAAAAGTTATGCGAGTAGAGAAGAGTTAGTCTTATCCCTGACTGCTTTTACTCTGTGTGGCCTTGCAGAGGGTCCTGAAGTGTTAATGTAGGACACACAAATTATTTTGTTAGGCTGCCATCTGCTGGAGTCAGGAAATCAAGGACTTAAACATTAGCAGTTATCTGGCTCATATAACTTTTTATCTTTTCTAATTTCAAGTGTAATGTAGACTATTTTCAAATGACCATGTGACCTGTAATTCTTAAGCAGTCCAGTAAGACAATATGAAATATAACTTTATCTGTAATGTAAAAACTCAGACCCAGAGTTTTGTCACACTGGCTTGTGACCTCTTTTAGGTCCATTCAGGTTTAGTTTCTATGATTTCCTTTACTTTAAAAAAATGCTGCTGAGTTCTCCATGTTAGGAAAGCAAGTTAATTTTTACATTCATAATGATAAGAATTCCAACGCAGAAAGACTTTTTTAATTTGGGCTAAACTCATTTTCTCTGTGATAGCTAAGACAGAGGTATAATTTGTTTCCTCTCACCAAAGCAAGCTTATCAGACTAGTTCTGTCCACTCATGGTCAGCCTTGATGCTTTTTTTCTTGCTATTTTCCCAGCCTAACTTTCTTTAAGAGGTTACAGAAAGAGACTAATCTCAGTCTTCTTTTTTATCTTCATCATTCCCTAGCTGTGTGACCTTGAGCAAGTAACTCTGGCCCTTTTGGCTTTCTTCTTATCTGTAAATAGTAGATGATAACCATCATCTCATAGAGACAACAGGTTATACTGAGTTTTAAACCCTTATACAAAGACTAAGGAAGAGCACCTGTAACATGACAGACACACAGTACTAGTAGATGTTTTATTGTAATTATCTCACTATATGTTACTATCATAAAATATCTGACTCAGAATAAACTTTACAAAAGACAAGTTTATTTTTCCCATATCTTTAGCTATTTAAAAGCTCGAGCAGACATCAGCTAAGCTTTTTTGGGGGGGGGGCTCTCTTGGCTGTGTCACATCACCACAGGAGCACAGGTGTGAGGATACTGCAAAACAGCAAGCCAAAGAGAGATTGAAATTACATTGTCATTTACTAGGCACACAGGCATTTGATCCCATGATTTTTCACTGGCTCCTACTTCTTAAATTTCCATCACCTTCCACATAGTCAGCCTGGGGACTAAGTTTCCATCGTGTGCCTTTGGAGAGCTGCACTCAGACCATAGGGTCATTATTGAAGAATATCCAAGAATACAGCTTCATATTAATTAGTGAGTAGAGCTTTATAGTAACTATGGCAATTCCTAATTTACTCCCCATTTGGGGATGTAAAATATGTACATATGTTTATATTTACAGAAAGAGAGGCAGAATCTTTTTATTTTTCCGTTCCTCTATGGTTTATTGAAAGATTAATCCCCCATTGGATGCTTGGTTTCCAGTTGGTGCCACTGGTTGAGATGGCTTAGAAGGTGTAGCCATGTTGAAGGAAGTGTGTCATCAGAGGTGGGCATTGAGAATTTAAAGACTTACATCATTTATAGTTCTTTTTCTTTGCTTCATTTTTGTGTTTCAAGATGTAAGCTTCCTGTTTCTGACTCTATGCCTTGGTTCTGCCATCATGAACATTAACCCTCTGGAATCATAAGCACAAATAAACCATCCCTCAAGAATGTTCAGTCAGTATACATTGTCTCCTTAAGAAACAGAGCACCAGACATAATAAAATTGGTCCCACCTCTCTTCCTTTTGCCATTTCTTCCCTATTCGAGAAAGCAGAGAATGAAATCTACATGATTTGGCCTTCTGATACACATATTGAGAGCCCAAAACAGCAGAGCAGGTTTGTAAGTACAAATGGAAAACGTCCAGCACCAACTCTAATTACAACTTTTAAATTATCATTATGTTTTAGACTCTGATTTTCTCCTAAGTACTGAATGTTCTTTCAAATAATTGACAGTTTATGTGCTGCACATTGGGTGACACCTGTTGGAAATCAGGGTTTATTTTAATAAACTCATGTCCTTTCAACAAATATTAATGTTCTGCATACTTGGAGGCCATTTGATATCAAAATTGGGCACTTGACAGATCTATTGTGAATGAATAAATTGCTTCTACATTGTGCCACAGGTTCATGTTAGGTTCTCATTTTAAAGGAGAAGTGTTTATAACTCTGGGAGGAACATCGACTGGCACCAATTGTGTCCATCCTGTCTGTGCATCTCCTGGAACAGCTCAGATGCTATTACAGCTTTGTTCTATAGCACCTGGCCTCAGTAGCCAGCTATAAGAATTTCAAATACAAACATAACACAAAGTATTGAGTTTCTATGGGACTTTTGAGAACTAAACTCCATTTTATAGGTGGAATGGCAATGAGGCAAAGTAAAAAAAATTAAATTAACTGTTGTTTCATAACAATCTCCTTAGATCTTTATTGTTGTACCACTCTCCCCAAAATTTTACTAGAATTTGGCTTCACATATCTTTAAGATTTGTGTTCATAGGTATTTCTATCTTTGTTCATTTGTAACTCAAAGAGATAGGCTTCCTAATAGGGTAAATTCATTTTCATAGCAACTTGGTACTTTTTACCAACCCCTGTCCCCAATAAATATTGACCTAAACATATGGTAGTTAACACCAGTCATAGAATCATGTAGTAAGTGGGTCTACATGAATGACTTCTTTGCTAGGATTGGGAATACAAAAGTTTTGGGAACAAGAATATGTTACAATTGGATGTTTTAAATTTTCCATTGCATTGTTAGTCTTTCTAAATTGGATTCTCACAACATTCTTGTAATAATTACGATTCCATTCAAAATAATCTTAAATGAACTCATAAATGAGTCCTTCCCACAGACTATGACATATATCAATTAAGGTGCTTTGCCATGAGACAACTATCTGATGGATAAGCAGCACTCATACAGATGACAGAAGGTCCAGTAAGTTCATCCCTAGTGGCGTCTGTGAACTTCAGCTCTCGTCACCTACTGTGCATGCTGGATGTTCAATTTCTTTAGAGTGTTTGACACCATCAACTCTAAGAGTTTCAGTACGTTACATTTTGTTTATATTTTTATTCTTTACATTTCTTTTTTTGAGAGAGTCTCTCTAAGTAGTTTTGGCTGTCCCTGGAGCTCCCTATGTAGCACAGGCTAGACTTGAACTCATAGAGATCTGCCTGTCTCTGCCTCCTGAGTGCTGGGATTAAAGGTGTGTGCCACCATGCCTGGTTGGTTTTGTTGTTTGTTTGTTTGTTTTTATTCTTTTATGTCAAAACCAACATGGGCCTCCCGTAGGTTTATCTTTCAAATGAATACAACCTTTGTTTTTTTTTGTTTCTTTTGTTTCTCTCTTGGTGTATCAAATGCTGAAAGCTGAATTCAACTTTGCTTTCCCTTCACCCAAGCGGCATAGTCCCACTATCAATATATACACAGTAACCTTCCTTGGAGCACTGAGCTAACAGATACTGCTAGCAAAGTCCTTTCGAATGGAGAGTAAGAGGCGGATGAATATAATAAATCCATATATCTAATTCAAGAATATCATGGTCTTGCATTGGAATGACGGATGCAGCGCAGTGAAATGGGACAAATCATCAGTGACCTGGACCTCTATGGAAAGCACTTTTGTAAACTGGAGCAACTTTCACATGCCTTGGACCGTTGTACTGCCCTCCCAACTCCCCTTCTCTCCCATGGGACCTCACTTGTCCTTCTCTTTCTAATTTTTCCCTGATAATTCCAATTATTTGATTTTACCACTAGGCTTTACAGGTATTTTAGTGTTTTCTGGGGCTTGCAAATATTTCATCATCAATTTATTCCAAACTCTTAGACGACCACCACTGAATTTCTACCACTACTGTAGCAGAGCATACTTTTTTTCCAGGTTCCAAGATTTTCATTATTTACTAAATCAATTTAGCTTCAATCCAAGGTCTGAGTCTTACCTCATCCTTTGTAAAAGAACTGGACCCCAGGGCAGCCTTCAATTCCTCTACCTAGCTTCAGGGACACTCCTAAACTCCCAAGTTCATTGTAGTGAGGCAATAGAGTCTGGAAATCAAAATCTTAACCTGAGCTCAGTGCCCTGCCCTGCTTTTATAGATTACTGAAAGTTGAAATTTTTTCATAAAAAGACATGAAGTGCTTAACATAAAGACATAAAACAAAATGACCCAAAAATACAATAGTGCTAAACATTTTCCTCCTACCTTCTTCCTATGGATACCTAACACCTAGGGAACACACTTAAATAACAAAGTACTTACTATATGTAAATAAATACACAAAATAAATACATAAAAATCAATAAATACACTTAAATGTATTTGATCAACTTCTATTCACTCCTAGTGTACTTCCAAGTTTAAGACCACATGCTGTCTCATTGAGTGTTTAGAACCAAGAGCTGTGACTATTTTCAGGCCAGAAGGTCATTTCTCCAAGAGTCCTTATTCTGGCCAAGACTTCTGGTCTCAAGTAACAGAGACTCCAATCATAGTAATTGAAATGATTTTTTTTTTTATTGTCTACCGTGGTAGGTTGGCAGATAAAAACAAGTTAATAATATTAAAGGTGGACTATGTCAGGAGTCCAGGAAGGAGCTGCTATACAGAGGAGCTTCATGAGAGAATGAAATCGGTCTTTCTTTTTGAAGTCTAATTATTCTATTTCATCACTAAGTGTGGGTCTTCCACTCCATTCTTACTCTTCCATTTCCTCTGATCTTAGACATCCTTACACTTGCACTTGGGATGGTAGGACAAAGACGGACCAGACAATGTGCATGCCCTGTGACATTAGTGAACAGAAGACATGAGAAGCAAAATATACCAGGGTAGCACTGTGCTAACAGTTGCTAATTGCAGCAGAGCAGAAGAATATATGGAGAGGTAGAGAGATAAAGTTGTTAAGCTCTGTAGCCATTTGGTTTTTGGTTGGTTGGTTGGTTGGTTGGTTGGTTGGTTGGTTGGTTTTGGTTTGTCTTTTCAAGCTGTCTTCCTAGAATTCAATAACTCAGAGAGCTGCCTGATTCTGCCTCCCAAGTGCTGGGACTAAAGGCTATAACCACCTGGCATTTATCTCCATTTATATGATGAGTTGTTTTAATAGATTTCAAGGGAAATGTTATTTACACTAAGATTTGAAGACAAACAATATTATATAAGAAAGCTTGAGAGTAGACAGAATTCAGATTAAAATGTACCTGTAGAGCATCTCAGGGGAAACTGGGAACTCCATGATCTATTTTGGTTTTAGAAACGTCATTCTAGGGGCAATGTGGAAAATAAGTCATAGTCAGGCAAGAGTGGACATCATGAGGAAGTCTGGGATGCTGAGCAGCAACTGTTCAACCAGTAAAAAGAAAGCTTGAAATCTAGGGAACTAGAACGAAAGAAGAATATATTTGAGAATTCTGTGTTTCCACGTGCTGCCTCTAGTAACTGACTAGAGGAAACACCATATCATGGGAGGTTTTAGGAGGCTTATGTGATGACTCACAGCCTTTTGTTGGCTCCCACATCTGGCAAGCCTCTGTGTTTAGTCTCCTTGACTTAAGATTCACCCTTTCCTCTGCTTTCTTCATCATTTCACTGAGAATTTATATGTCCCTGTATTTTATTCCAAGTTTATTCGGCTTTTCCTTGTTGTACTGAACATTCTATAGTCCCATCTCTTTTCCCCTGACTGCTCGGTGGATGTGTTACCTTTGAATTGTAAGTCTAAGTTTTCAAATCTCCAGCGCCTTGGAGCCATAGGCTGGGATGACCATGAGGATGCATTGTATGAGAAGTTTATAAATCAGAATCTAGGTGACATGTAGTAATGCTATTCTAAATTAGCCTCACATGACCTCAGGAATTTTGCAGGCAAATGGATGAAGCTAGAAAATATCATCCTGAGTGAGGTAACTCAAACCCAAAAGGATATGCATTGTATACTTGTACTCACAGATATGTGGATATTAGCCAAAATGTACCCGGCATGCAATTTACAGACTATAAGTGTAACAAGCAGAAATCCCCAAGTGAAAAGGTTTCAACTCCACTTAGAAGGGTTAAGGAAATAATCACAGGAGGCAGAGAGAGGAAGGGGCCAGAGTGGGAGAGGGGAGGGGGAAGGTGAAAGGAGAACAGGATCAAATATAGGGGTGGAGATGGGGACAGAAACCCAGAGGAAAGTAAGCAGCCTCAAGAGGGAGAGGTGGGAGAGACCCTCTGGAGAGTATGAGAGGCAGGGGAGGTGAGAAGCTTTCAGGACATTGGGGGTGACCCTAGCCAAAATACTCAACATTGAGGAAAGGAAACTCAAAGAGTCCACCTCCAGTAGATAGTAAGGACCTCAAGTGGAGGGACAGGGTTACTAACCCACGGGCTAAATTCATGACCCAGAATTGTTTCTGTCTATAAGAACTACAGGGACAAAAATGGCGACGAGACTGTCGGAAAGGAGATCGAATGACCAGTCCAACTTGGGATCTATCTCATGGGAGGATACCAAGGCCTGACACTGCTATGTTATGCTGTGCTTACAGACAGGAGCCTTGCATCGCTGTCCTCTGAGAGCCCCTACCAGCAGCTGACTAAGATAGTAGCAGGTACTTACACTCAACCACTGAACAGAAGTCTGGACCCCTGTAGTTGAATTAGGGGAAGGACTGAAGAAGCTGAAGGGGAGAGTGACCCCATAGGAAGACCAGCAGTCTCAACTAACCCAGACCCTGGGGAGCTCCCAGGGATTGAGCCACCAACCAGGAGCATACATGTGTTGGTCTGAGGCCCCTGGCACATATGTAGCAGAGGACTGCCTAGTCTGGCCTCAGTGGGAGAAGATGTGATTAATCCTTGAGAGCCTTGAAGCCCCAGGAAAGGGAGAGACCTGATGGTGGGGGGGAGCATCGTCTCAGAGGCAAGGGGAGGAGGAATGGGAGAGGGTACTGAGGAGGCAACAACTGGAATGTAAATAAATAAAATAGAGTCTCACATTATGTAATTTCAGGAGACTATTTTTAAAGTAGTCACGACTCTTTGTTAAGAATTAGCAAATACCTGGAATAAGAGTCTAGAAATGTCTCCCGGGAAATGAAAATCTCAACACAAAAAGGCTGAATCCCATGACTGTTTCCACTACACTCTGTCTCTATTTCTTTGAGCTACAGTTCCTTCATTTGTCAAACTAAGCTAACAGCTGTGTTGCGGTCTCCGTGCCGCTGTGAAGTAGAGCCCCAGCAGAGCTGATATGCAGCAGACAACAACCAATGGAGTCCATTGCTACTATTATTTGGAATTAGATTCAATAAAAATATTTAAGCAAACTCTGATGAGTATTTTCATGACACTACAGTGTGTTCCATCAGCTCTGTCACTTAACACTTGATTATTTTTTTATAAACATGAAATTTGATGATTATTCAGCCATTTTCTTTTCTCTCTCGATCACAGTATTTCATAAGCTTGCTTCTCCATATATTTCTAGAGCTGTGCTTGATATGTAATGCTACCTCTACCTTGTCACTAAAACTTGGAAAAGGGGAGAAAAATCAACACTCTTTGCTGTATATCTGGTGAATAACAGTCCATATGAATTTTGATTTAGTGTTTCCATATGGTCACATAAGATTACAATAGTAAGAGATAGTGAGATATTTTTTCGTAATTCTTAGAAATTAAGCATTTGCTTTGTATCACATATATAAATAGCTACCTAATATGAAGTGAGACCAGAAAGATAATAAACTTTTCTTTACTGCAGTGTGTTTTAGTTAAAAACACCGGGCTTTTTGAATGCTGCAGTTTGCCTTACTGTAATAAAAATATCCATGGTAAACAATGATGAAGGTCACACATGTTAATTACTGTTTTGTAACTGTAGGGGATGCAGGATGTACCTAGGGACATATGATGAGACTTAAATGACTTTGTATCTATCACTTACCTCTTCTGACAAGTTCTAGAAAACAGAGAACCTCACTTTGAATCAGGTCACACTGGTTCACAGTCTCAAATAAATATATAAAAGTAATCTGTGATCAATTATTACTGAATTATGCAGATGACAGATATTTTAGAGAAATTGGAGAATATTTAAGTTTATTCCTATAATGGCACTTCTGTTCCTGTTGTTCATGATTTTACTGAGTAGAATATAGTCTCCAAAGGGGACGGAAACATCATTTATTGAAATCCTGTGTGTAGGTTAAACCCTCTATGGGGTGGGATTTGATTTGTTTCGTATTTTTTAATATATTATTTTTTATTATTTAAAATTTTTAAAAATTTAAATATATTTGATCGTGTTCTTCCCCTCCCCCAGCTCCTTCCAGATTCTCTTCTCGTTCTACCCACCCACCTTTAAGTTCTTTCTCAACAAGCAAACAAAAACCCAATGCAACAACAAAGCCCCCCAAACCAAGAAAAAAAATCGTCCCCCCGAATCTTACCAAACCGTAATTCAGTTATGTATACTGTGAGCTTTACATGCATCAGTACAACACAATATTCATGGTAGAGGTCATTGGTATCTACCACATATCCATGTGTGCGCCAAGTTTATCAGACTCACAAGGTCATGTTAGTGTGTTAAACAGTTAAGCATTTGGAAAAATCATATGATTCCTGTTCAGCTCTTGGGTAGGAAAGAGTTGGTGTAATTTCCAAGGCTGTGCTCTCTCTCAGGTCTCCAGGACCCTGATAGAGAGAGTTTCATTGGCCTTACATCATATCGTGACATGTGCGACATACAAATGTTTTATATTAATCCAGTGAAACTCTGAGCTATACTTACAACTGCAGTATAGTTTACCCTAATAATTTTTATAATTTTAGAATATGTTCTATCTAATATTTATTTATTTGTTTTAAAGATTTGTTTAATGTTTAAGTACACTGTCACTGTCATCAGACACATCAGAAGAGGGCATCAGATCCCATTACAGATGGTTGTGAGCCACCATGTGGTTGCTGGGAATTGAACTCAGGACCTCTGGAAAACCAGCTAGTGCTCTTAACCACTGAGCCATCTTTCCAGGCTCCTGATTTAATATTTATATGTTCACTTTAGGCAACTAGCTATCTTGACAGTACATATAAGGAGTGAGTAAAGACATGAAGTGATTGATAATTTCTCTGGATAGAAAAATAAATAAATTCTGCTTTTACTTGAGTATATTCCAATACATTCTTTGACTTACACTGTTAATTTATTAACCTGTATGTAATATGACTTACAGGTGAGTGGATTCTTTTCCTTTCTCTTTATCCTGCATTGCTGCATTACAGTTATTATCATCCTGGCTGTGTAACTGAAGCCTTCTCTTGTATAAAGATGTAGTCTCTCTTTTCAATGCTAGCTCCATAAGAGTCTAAAGTTGCTTCCAAGATGCAACAGGTAGTCTTTCTTAAGGTATCTCTCTTATCATTACACTTTGGTAATTGGGGACAGCTAGGTGACAGATGCCTGCATATCTTGGATACTTGATGGCTCTGACAAAAGTCAATACTTCAATGGACAGTAATCAAAATAATTTCCATGACCCCCATCATTCAGAACATGCACAAACGACTTAACCGTGGGAACATGCGTAACGTTAACTGGCTTTCTAGAACTAGAAATGAAGAACAAATGTCTCTCCCCACTTTTATCTCCGTGATCAAGGCCGTGTATTTTGAAGGTTTTTTTTTTTTTTTTTTTACAAAAAAAAAAATATGGCTTCTTACTAATCCTATAACTTTAAGGTAAATTTCTTAACCGAATAAGAAGACTAGATAGATGTTCTGTCAATCAATTACCAAACCCTAATTGACCCAAGGTGTATAGATTTCTAAGTTTGCATTATAGTCATTTGTTTGTTTGTATGTGTGGATGGGTGGGCAGACAGTAGATTAGAGGAAATCTTGTGGGAGTTTGTTCTCTCCTCCCACTGATGACTGAGTTCAGATACTGAACTCAGGTCTTCAGACTCAGCAACAAGCACCTATATTCACCGATTCATCTCAGTAGCTCAAAGTGTATAGATTTTGTGAACTTAAAATATTAGAAAAATTTTGCTCAAATTTAGTTGTTTTTGAACTGAATTCTAATGGCACTTCTAAATTCTATGGTTATTGAATGACTTGGAAGAACAGAAACCTCTGTATTCACCCCTAAAAAAAAAAAAAACTGGTTACTAAATACCAAGATTATGTTCTCTGAGCAACATTCAGTTCCAACATTTCACAGTTTTACAAGCATGTAAAAATATCTAGTTTCATGTGAGAAGAAGTAATAAAATGAAAAATATATTTAATAATGATGACCTTACAAGTTACCATGACCTTTTAGAATTTATCCACACCATCTTCATTATCTGACAGTGGCTATTGCACCTCTAGAGACAATTAGATACTTCATGCCTCTAGAAAGTCTGTGTCTTATGCATTGAACTAGAACAAAATAGAAGCTAGAAGTTACCCTGTATGCAAAGATGTTTTGATTTGACTCTCAGAGAAAATTCTCCCATTTATGCAGACATACATTCTATGTACATTAAGCCATGGGTTTTATTTTTGTTTACTATCATGGTGTAATTCAAATAATACTACTCAGTTTTCTAATTTTATTAACTTTTTTTTTCAATGGTACTATGAGGACAAATATGAGGGGAAAAGAAATTTCAGGATGGTCACCCAGGAGACACACCAGCCCAGAATAAACCGTCAGACAGGCATTTAATTAGCATGATCTCCTTTTCATCAGCATTTTTCAGTTTATTCTAATGTGCTTTAACCAGAGTTATTATTAATGAGATGAGTAAGGACATGGGTCTTTCCAGAGGAAAATTCTTCAACCAACAACACAGATGGAGTCATGCAAATAACTATAATGACCACAAGGTGGCAAAGCATACAAATCTACTTCATTCAGCCTGGGATCTTCCTGAAGGACCTGGGTGGGGGAGGGGCTGCTTCTAAGAGGGTCTCCTGGATAGAATAGCAAAATTATATTCATTACTCAAAATTACACTTGCTCCAAATTCCTGGCTCCTGGCATGAATCTATGCACCACATTACTCCTCTAGTTTATCATAAATATTTCTGTTTTAGCATCAAATTGAGTTAAAATTTTTTTGAATGTGTACATTAAAGTCAAAATTATTAGGTTCCTCTCTTCTGGTGTAAAAATTCATTTGATGTCAACTAGAGTCAGATAGACAGTAGGCATTGTTACATGTAAATTCAAACCCAACATATGGTTATATTTCCACATAGTTATCTTTGGGAGATACAATGGCATTACTGCTGAAGTCTGGGTCTACATAAAATCTAGCCTTTGATTCCTCTGCCATGCACAGCCTGCATCCTGTACACTTCTTTGGCTTCAGAGTTTGCCATTCCTCCATGCCTTCTCCCAACTTCTCCTGTCCTTTTTTTTTTTAATCTGTGCTGAGTTTTATTAGACCTAAAAAATCATCCTAAAAGTTATGCTAGCTTTTAGAATAGTGTATTAAATATTCTGGTAAAGTAATGTATCTGAACTTTCAGTTTCACATCTAAAAAGGCAATCATGAAGAAAGTTTACATAATTTTAAATTACTACTTACTTTGAGAAATAAACAGATTTTCTAGCCTGATAATGTTGTACAGCTGCTAAATGGCATTTTAAGTACTTTGGCGGTTTAGAGAAATTAATTTATTATTGTTAATTAAAAATGTTAGAACAGAGCTGTAGTATGTAATCTGTCTAAGTGCCCTAAAAGAGCTCAACTATGCTGGGCATATCACCTTGTGCAGAAGCTCCATATCACTCACTCATCGTGTTATTTCATGATTATTGCTTTATTTTTGTTTTAATTTGTTTTGAATTGTTTTAACTTTTAAAATTTGTTTCTTGTGATACCATCATCCTAAACATAATCTATGGACTACTTTATGGAAACCACAGGTTATTATTATGATACCCAAATACCAGATTTATAGACTCTAGCCAGACCTATAAAATTAAGGTCAGAAAGTTTGAAATGAATTTCTATAGCTTTATTATATGATATGATGCTGTTCACGTATGCCCATGTGGTACAGCTTGTACATTGTTAGAGTAAAATCGTTAGTTATGGAAAGTAGCTATCACTGTGAATGTACTGAGTCCTGACTTTCTTCCATCCTCAGTTTCTTGGTATCCTACTGACTTGTTGCTCCATTTTCCCCATTTCAATTGTATTATATTCTTAGAGCTAAAGGTCTAAACTCTATAGAAATTATAGCCAGTTGAAAGTAGAAACTATGCAACAAAATTAGAGCAGAAGCTAGAGAACAAGATGTATCTGTTAAGTGTCAGTGACTAAAAGTATCTTGTTTGAGAAAAGGGTCTTCTGTGAGCAGCCACAGCCACTGTGGTGAAGCAGAAATCTACTTTATCCTTCCCAAAACAATAAAAGAAACAGTCTGAGGGGAGATCTGATGAGGAGAAGTACCCCAATATCCAGACAGAGTGTCCAAAGAAAGATTCTGGAAACTCCAACAGCATATTAGAATTTTGAGTACATGTAGAGGCACTCTACTGAGATTTCATGAATGAAAAAGGAAGCCCATGGTGCTATAGTACTTTCTTAATATGTATTATTGATTCTGTCTGTGCCTCAGTGTCCTCTGGTATAAAACACTGATTAAGATGGCAGGGCATTTGTGAACATATTGCAGGAATAAATGCTGACAGTGACTGGCACATAGTAAATATCAAATAAATGTATGGTAATGGTAGTATGTAGACATCAAAACAGACTACAGTGAGCTTTCTGGTGATTTCCAAGTGTGGTCAGTCCCTCTGCCCAATCCACATCCGTGTCCAAATTAATTCTCCATGCTGATGTAGTCTCAGGAGGTGATGATACAGATTACTAAATCAAGGTCAAATCATCATTTACTTTTGGTCTAGAAAGAGAATCAGCTTACCATCCATACAGCTCTCAATGCATAATGATCTCCTCCGAGAGAAATCTTCAAAAGACAACGTTCAAACCAAATATTCTAGGTAGAAGCAGGCTTTAATGTTTTAGCTTTTGTTCTTGAAATAGAAAATATGATGCACTCTCTTCAAATGAATATTAATGAATATAATTAAGATACATTATGATAGTCTACTGATTTACTTAGAGAATGGCTGACAATTCTTTAGACCAATACTATCTTAGACATGCAGGGTATGAAAGGCTTCATATTTCATCCATTAGTTACATTCTCATATAAAGATAATTTTAGCTTGATTGGCCAGTAACTTAAAAGCTTATGGTGTTTCAATATGGCTATGATAGTATAGGTCAAAATGACTTTAATATCCTCTTATCCCTCCTTGAACTTATCAAATTTTGAGTTTCTTCCAGAGTTATATGATTATATCAATCTGTAGTTGTAGATATTGAAGTAAGTAACTCTCTAACCAATCCAGGTAAATTTAAAATTTCTTCAAGAATAGAATTTTTCATTCTATTTTAAAAATTATGTGTTGTATTTCATAATTATAATTAAATTTACTAGTGATGTTAATCATATCATCAATCACGTATAATAGTATAAAATATTATTAAGAGAGTAGTCACTTTATATTTTATAGGGTGAACAATCTAACTTCCCAATTATACTAATTCATTTAAAAGTCACTAACTCTAATTCATTTAATAGATCTCTATCTTGGTAAAATTATTTTATATACTAATATAATCATATTTTATGTTTTGTGCTTGTCTTAATTCTATCAAATTTGTTATATATATTCCCAGCTCAGCTCATTGTCCATGCTCTAGGAAGCAGTAAGTTGATTTGTAGCTCTCAAAAGTGGCAAAAAAAAAATTCTAAGCACTTGAGTTTGTGAATGTTACTTTATTTAAAAAGGGATTGCTGCAGGCATAATTACAGGTCTCAAGATGAGTTCATCCTGGATGAGAACAGCTTAGTGTTCAACAACATGTCTCTATTGGACACAGAGACAAAGAAAAGGCCATCTGAAAACTGAAGTGAAGATTGTAGTTATGTGTCTATCAGCCAAAGAACTGAAGCCAGGAGAAGCTGGTGGAAGGAAGGACTCTGAATTTGAACTTTATGGAGCTATTTGTGTCTGTGCTAGAACCCAGAGGCAATACTTCTCTCATGTCTTAAATTTGAGTGGCAGTTTGCTAAGACAGACAATCTATAATTGTGGGGATTTTCTTTTATTAATTTCTTATTGGATACTTTATTTATTTACAATGCAGATGTCAATCCCTTTTCCCATTTCCCCTCCCTAGAACCCCCTATCCTATACCCCCTCCTCCTTAATGCTTTTATACCATTTTAATTACATTCATGTACTAAGTTCAGTTCTAGGTTGAGGGTCTAGCAATACAATAGATGCAAATAGTCAAGGAACAATCAAGACAATAAACACAATTAGTCAAAGAACAAGCAAGGCAATAAACAAAATTTCATGAACACTCCCGTGATCACTGTTTCTAAGGGATTATCAGGATGACCAAAGTATCTGAGCCTATTTTCCTGTCCTAGTCCAAGGTTATTTTCATGTCTGAAGCCTACTTCCTTGTTCGAGCCTAATATTTAGTTTCCTATCTGAAATTACTTCTTTGTTCTAGCCTAATGTCAGATTCCTGCCTGAAGCCTACTTCCTTGTCCTTGGCCAATGTCATATTCCTGTCAAGCAGCCCATTTCCTTGTCTTTGGCCCATGTCAGATTCTTGACAAGCAGCCCCAAAGCCTCTCTGTTTTCCCCCCCTTTTTATTTCATTAACAAGACTGAGCTAGTCTTAGGTTGTTCCACCAAGAATGCCTTGTCATGGAATATGCATTATCACAAGCAATGGACTTCTGTTATAGGTTGGTAAGGTTTTGTGAAGAATCTTACCCATCCTTGGCTTGCCAGCCTGTTAATTTAATAACGCTGTCTAGGGGTGGAGATTTTCAATTTCCTACCAAAGCCATTGTGAATTAAGGTGATGATGATTCTCAGGTTGCTATAGGAACAAGCTATTTTTTTAATTTTCTTTTTTTTAATTGGATGTTTTATTTACATTTCATATGTTGTCCCCTTACCCCATCCCCCACCCACCCAGAAACCCCCTATCCCCTCACCCCTCCTCCTTCTTCTCTGCAGATGTAACCCCTACCTACACCCCTACTCCCACCTCCCCACCCTCAAATTCCCACACCCTGGGGCATCCAGCCTTCATGAGGTCAAGGATCTCTTCTTCCACCTATGCCCAGCAGGGCCCTTCACTCTTACATATTCAGCTGAAGCCCTGTATCCCTCCCTAAGTGCTCCCAGGCTGGTGGTTTAGACCCTGGGAGCTGTGGTTGGTTGGTATTGTTGCTCTCCTCATGGGGCCACAAACCCTTTCAGCTCCAATGGCCTTCACTCTAACTCCTCCATTGGGAACCCCATTATCAGTTCAATGGCTAGTTGTGAGCATCTGCCTCTGAATATGTCAGACTCTTGAAGACCTCTGAGGAGATATCCATATCAAGCTCTTATCAACATGCACTTCCTGACTTCCACATCAGCATCTACTTTTGGTGACTGCACATGGGATGGATACTCAGGTGGAATGGTCTTCAGACAGCCCCTCCTTCAGTTTCTGTCCCTCACTTTGTCTCCATATTTGCTCCCTTGAGTATTTTATTGCTCCTTCTAAGAAGGACCGAATCACCCCCACTTGGTCTTCCTTCTTCATGAGCTTCATGTGGCCTGTGAGTTGAGTCTTGGGCATTTCAAGGTTCTGGGCTAATATCCAATAATCAGTGAGTGAATACCATGTGTGTTCTTTTGTGATTGGCTTACTTCACTCAGGATGATAATTTCTAGTTCCATCCATTTACCTAGGAAACTCTCGAATTCATTGTTTTTAATAGCTGAGTAATACTCCATTGTGTAAATATACCACATTTTTTTGAATCCATTCCTCAGTTGAAAGACATCTGGGTTCTTTCCAGCTCCTGGCTATTATATAAGGCTGCTATGAACATAGTTGAGCATATGTCCTTGTTAGCTTTTTAAGAGGATGAACTGGGGTGTTTGCATCAATGTGGGTGTGCCCTTGAAAAGCTTGGATCACCCCAGTCTTTCCTCTTCTTTCTCTTTGCTTGTAGGAGATGAAACAAAAATTGGAGCTATGTTCTCCAACCATGTTGCGCTGCCTCACCAAAAGCTAAAAGCAATGACAGCATTCAAAAATATCAAAGCCTGAAACTTCCAAAGCTGGGGGCATAGATTCTTTTTATTTAAATTTAATTGTCTCAGTATTTACAGATAGTGACAGAGAGCTCATTAACACAATGGAAAGTCTAATCCATGACAAATCTCTAAAAATTCATTATTTATATAGATTTGTTTGATAAATATTTTCAATTTTTGGTTTTTTAAAAAAAGACTTTGAAGTCCATTAGTATTAGTTATTCCTTCTCTGAAAAAATAGTTTTAAAACTATATTTTATCTTTTAAATTAAAACAGAATTACATCATTTCCCTCTTCTCTTTACTCCCTCCAATCTCTTCCACCTACTCAATCCTTCTCAAATTTATGGCCCATTTCATTTTAATTATTTCTCTTTAATCTTTTTACATATATGTATACAAGCATATATAAATACATAACATGCTGAGCCTGTTTAATGTTGCTTGTATGAATATGATTTCAGATGGTCAGAATATGAATATGCTGACCATTTATAACTGAATAGCCAATTATGGGGCTCATTCCTGGGGTAATTGATTCTTCTTTGCCCTTTGTTTCCTATAGTTCCTTGTCTAGGGTTGAGCCTCATGGAACTACCCACTTCCTTCATAGCATATCTATTGGTGCCATTGTTTAGGTAGCCATAATGTTGAGTTATCATGGATGTAACTCTCTTGTAATTTTTAAGGAACATTGCATCACAGCAGACTTTCTAATCATATGGGTCTTATAATCTTCCTACCCAGAGTTGTAAAGTATTCCCCTCTTCTGATATACTCCCTGAGTTTACCTGCAGGAGTTATGGTGCCAATAAATCCATTGGTTCTGGAAACCCCACAACCAGTTCCTTTCTGCATTTTAACAAGTCATAGATTTTGTGTGATTATTTTCATCTGCTGCAAATAGAAGCTTCCTTGATGAAGGTTGCGAGCTATACTTAACTGTGGGCATAAGGATAAGTTTTTGAGATATGGTTAGAGATTACTATTTTAATAAAGTGATAACAGAGGAGTCTCCTCTGATGTCCATGACTAATCTGGAAATGCCAGTGAATTGAGGAGGTTTTAAGAGCCAGGTATTTTCTACCTCCTATTTGTGGGACCTAAGTTCAATTAGATGGACGCTGATTGCCTTCAAGATAGGAGTCTACAATGGACTCAGGGCTCAAACGATTCAAGCTTGATCTTGCCTGGAAGTCTCCTTTCTGGAAACTGGCTTTCATAGTAACAGAAGTTACTAATAGTCTGACAAGGGAGGGAAGCAATCAACCATCTTATGCAGCTTTGACATCTATGAACACAGCAATAGCCAACATGGTAAGATACCCCTAAATGTCCTATAGCCACATGTATCTTTATGAACAATAGCTTCAGTAAAGTTGTATATTTTAGGTCTGGAGAGGTGGCTCTGTGATCAGGAGTACTTGCTGCTTTTACAGAAGACAGGTGTTTGGTTTCCAGAGCCCATACCAGATCATGCCCAAGATTTATTATCTCTAGCTACATGGGATGCAACACCTTCTCCTTGTCCTCAGTAGCTCTGTAGGCACTGATACACACACACACACACATGTATGCATGCATGCATGTATGCACACACACATAATACATACATACATATACATATACATACATTCAGATATATAGAAATAAGTAAATATTTTTAAAATATATATATGTGTGTGTATGTGTGTGAGGGTTTATACTACATGCATGTATGTGTATGCCTGTGTGTGTGTGTTTATATTTGTATGTGCTCTTCCTTCATTCTAAGACAAAATATCCAATTTTATAATGTAATTTTAATTTGAATCACAATTTTAGGACATATACTTCATTATGATTAGCAGAATATATTGTCAGCCCTGTGCTGACAGCGAAGAGGCAAAAATATAAATGACAACACTCTGTGCACAACATCTAGCTTGTTAATCCAAGAACCAAACCCATGAGATGGTATTAGAGATCAGTAAAAGTATCTTCGTTTTCACAAACATGGCTCCTGCGTGATTCTACGTTCAGACAGGCTGACAATGAAATTTGAAAATTAGATACTATAAATCTGTTTCTTGTCAGTTTGACATCCCTATATATTAGTTTTAAATTATTACATTTCATACCTGATCCTTAGAGGTTCTCCTGACAATACAGTCAAGCACAGCTTATATCTTGGTGCTGAGCATTGAATGTGAACAGGAGAACCTCTCTAATTAGACTTTAGAGGAGAGTATTTACATTAATCGTGGTGACGATACAACTGGTTTTGTTTGGGATCAGTTTCAGAGGTTTCTGTGGCTGCTGGGTCTTTACTTTGGGCCTGTAATAGTATAGCGTATCATGGCAGAAGAGGTCTCTTTACCTTTTGGTGACTCAGAAAAAGGGAGAAACAGTAGGTGGTCAAGAACAAACTCTATGACATATTTTTCTTCCACTAACCTGTAATGGCCCATTCTGCTGCTCCAGTCCGCGGTCAGGGCCTAGCAAGAGAGAGAGTGGGGACGGAGACTCGAAGAATGGAGACAAGACAGGGAGTCTGGTCTATTCTCTTCTCAAGTCTCTCCTTTTCTATCTCTCCTCAAGTCTCACCTTGAGTCTCTCAAGTGCTGGGATTAAAGGCGTGTGCCACTACTGCCTGGCCTTGATTGAAAGGAAATCCTGGGTATATCAAGATAATTATCATAGTGTGCTCAGCTGTTGTAGGCTGTTGAAAACAAGTCCCTTGTCAGGGTATATGGCTCAAGATGGCTGCAAAGATGATAGCCGCTTTCTGCTCAGAGTCGGCTCCCAACACTAGCCTATACCTTTAGTGGTTCTACCACCTTTCAATGGAGCCACAGAAATACATGAGCACTGGTCCATAGGGAACTTCCTTCAACTATGGATTTGAACATTCTGAGGCTTGCGGTCTCAATAGTACAACATACTAATGGAGGACGCATGGCCAACCGGAATGTAAGGTTCAATCTAGTACTGAAATAAAAGAAGTGATTATAGGAAAAATCAAGCAGTCGGCTTATAGTTTCTAGAAACACAGTCAAGAAGGCAGATTACAAAGACTGAGGAAACTATGTTATACTTTAGTGCTCAGACAATGACATGGCCTTACATGACAGTCATATAAAACATAGGCAATATGGTAGAACATTTAGAAGGAGAATATGAAACTGCTGTTTTAAGGAAATTCCATGTACTGCATGATATGGAGAAACAATTTGTAACAAAGAAGCTGAGAAAAGCAAAGGAGAATTCTTTGGTCAGAAAAAAAGCCTTAGCAAAAGTCAAAGCATGATAGAAAGTATCTACAGTAGCACAGGTCGAACAGAAAAACAAAATTTCAGACTTGAGGATAGTGCATTTAAAAATACAAAATTGTGGAAGAAGGGGTGAGGATAACAAAAATAAGTGAAGAATGAAGTCGTTTTAAGAAGTGTCAAATGAGAAAATATGTCAGTTATTTTGGCTCAAGAGGGACTTGGTAGCACCACAGGCATGGGAAGTTTATCCAATGATATAACAGTGAGATTCCCAAGATTAGCAAAGGATACACATATCCAGGGAAAAGAATGGCGACATTCAGCGGTTAGACTGAGTTGATAGATTGATTTCAAGATAGTCTAACCAAGTTCTTAAATGTGGAAAGTGAGAAGATCCTTAAAGCAGAAAGTAAGAAACAAGAAACACACATTCACACCACTATTCACCTGATTGTATGTACATTTCTCAAAAGAAACAGTACATGTCAGAAGGTAGTGACATGTAATTTGACAAATATGAAGGAAAATAAATTACCATCTAAGAAGATTGTCTCCAGAAATTCTCCTTTATAAATCAAGGGGAGATTTACCTTCATCATGCCTCTCTAAAGAGTGTTCTTAAAAGACAGTAATTAATGACTATGAAGAAAACATTCAAACATATGAAAGTTGTGTATAAGAATGACTAAAGAAATAAAATCAGGCTGCACTAATTTTACAAACATTGTGCATCAGCCATTCATCTTCAGAATGAATACTAAAACACAAGACAAAAATAATTAGCACGATAATATGTTAAAAAAAACAGGCAGTCTAGAAGATACAGAAAGTTGTTACAAAGTCAAACTGAGGAGGTTGGAGATCAAATTCAGTCTTATTACTAGTGTGTTCTCACTGTGTTCTGTACTTAGGTTTTGATAATGTTTCTTTCTGTCATTTAAAAATGGAGTGGTATGATTTAAAGGAGCATTGTGAGCCTCAAAATAACACAATGGAAATATATATAATCAAAAGAATCAAAAGAATCAAAAAATATAACTATGTTGCTAGATCAAATCAATCGCAAAGGAAAACATCAAAGGGGGAAATATAAAAGGAAATTCGAAAAAATTTAAAAAGACCTTATTAAGTAGTTGTCATGAGACATACCTACTGATAATAAAAGTATAAGAAAATTGATCGGAATCACCAATTCATCAAATAATGACTAAATGGATAAAAAAAGAGACAAGTATCTGTCACATGAAAATTAATTCACCTTCTATTATATGACTGAAACCGAAGAAGTGGAACATGTTATAGAGTGTAAATGGACTCCATAAGGAACAGAAATAGCCATACTTAAGAAGAAATAAACTTTAACAAAAGTAAATGAAAAGAGACAGAGTAAATAGATGAAAACAAAAGGGCCTATTATACCAAAAATTGTAAATATATATGCCCCTCAAAGACCAACATTCAAACACATGAAGCAAAAAGTTAGTTAAGGAGAGAGTAAATTTAGTAAAATAACAGGAGACTTTAACATCCTACTTTTAATATATTGTATTTATCTTTATTTATGTTTTTATTTCATTATATATAATATATAAGTTGATTCATCAAATTTATGATATAAACATAATGAAAATCACAAGGATTTTAATATAACAGAATAGTATCTGCAGTAATATTTAAAAAGAAACTATTACTTCCAGTAAGATTTTAAAATACCTAGTCATAAATTTAACCAAAAAAGTTAAAGATCTTAAAAAGTTAATATATGGCATATAAGCAGACATATACAAAAGTTAGAGGATATTTATATTCACTGATTACAGAATTAAAGTGGTTGAATATACCCATTACCAAACTAGTCTATTGACTAGATGTAATCATTACAAAATTGTTAAAGAATTTAAAAAGTAATACTGTAGGTTGTCAAAATATTGGTTGTCAGTGTGACAGGATCTAGACTTACTGGAAAGACAAGCCTTTGGTTAAATCTGAGAATCTAGGTGAGAAAATCTAGTTTAACTATGAGTGGCAGCATTCCATATGCTGGGATCGTTGACTTCATAATAAGAAAGAAGTTAAGTGACCATCAGCATTCATTCATTGTTGCTTCCTGACTGTAGATACCATGTGACCAACTACCTTAAATTCTGATGGTCATGACTTCTATTCTATGGTGGTCTGCTTCGTCCGACTGGGCAATAAAATAAACTTTACCTCTCAATGTTAATTTTTAAGGGTATTTTACCACATCAATGATAAAAAGCAACCAATTCAGATATAAAATTTTTCAAAAATGACAAAGGATATGAATAACTAAAGGCATCTTGAGGACAAAGGTATAAGCTTTTATATAAAATCTGAATTTACATTTTTTTCAGATAACAAAATGTAAAAGAAACTTTTAAAACAGAAATGAGTGGACAATAGCACCAACAATAAACATGGTTCAACCCTACACATAGTACTACAGACAAACAAGAGATGTCGAGATCAGGAGAAATAATTTTCCCCAGGGAACAGCATACCAGTTAGTTATCCAATATCTTGTTGTCTGCTGTAAAAACATACCTACAAGTGATATTATACAGACTGAGCAGGTTGTATCCAGGAATAAGAGTGTGTATGAATATGCCTGTGTATGGGTGTGTGGGAGTGTATGTGTGTGTGTATGTATTTATGTATGTATTTATATATGTATGTATGTAAGTATGTGTGTATGTATATGGATGTGTAATGACAATTAGTAAAAAAAAAGAGGACATTTATTTACAAGAGAGCAAGAAAGTGTACATGGAAGGGTTTGAAGGAAGGAAAGGTAAGGTGAACATGATATAATTAATATCTGGAATTTATATGAATTTTCAACAGCTGAACAGAAAATATGACTTGATTAAATAAGCAATAGATCTAAATAGATTACTCTTTGAAAGAAATCTTACAAACTTCCATTTATAAAAAATGCTCAAAGTAAGTTATTATTAGGAAACTATAATATACAAATGATAAATGGGACCTCATGAAACTGTAAGGAAATAGACACCATCAATAGGACATAAAAGCAGCCTACAGATTGGGAAAAGATCTTCACTAAGCCTACATCTGACATAGGGCTACTATTCAAAATATATGAAGAGCTCAAGAGATTAGATACCAAAAACCCAAATAATCCAATTTAAAAAATGGGTACAGTGTGTATGTCTGTATATATATATGGTATACAATATGTATATATATACAATAACATATAAATAGAGGCTATGAATTTAAAATAGAGCAAGTAGGGATATATAGGAGAGTTTGGAGAGAAGAAAGGTGAGAAATGTTTTAATTGTATTATAATCTCAAAAGTTAAAAGAGTTAAAATAAGAATTCTTATGGACTTTCCATACAACCAAACAACCCCACTTATGGGTACTTAGCAGAGAGAAATAAAACCTAGTTTCACAGAAAAATCTACACATATACAACTACTCTATTAATAATCCAAAGTGGGAATAATCCTGTGTATTGTAGTAATTTAATGAATAAAGAGACAGCTATATCCACACAACAGATTGTGACTCATTGATACAATGATGACTCATTGACTCAGTCAGTGACATAGATGTTCCTCAATGGCATTATTTTCAGAAGACAAAGAGGACTGGGAAGTGCTTTAGAGTGACCGAGGCTTTTGTACCTGGTGTTGAGTAGTTACATTGAACTACACATTTTACATTTTACAGACATGTACAGCGGAAGTTTTTGTACCTTAGCTTGAAGATAGTAACACATGTATATGAATAGCTTACTTCATTTGCTCATAATTCAATATGAAACACTTAGAAACAAGCTATTTAATGTATCAATTTCCTTAGCCAAGAGATCTAAGAAACTATTTGTATAGCAGTCCCCATAAGATTAATGAGATAATGTTTGTGAAATGTTTTGAGTGCCTTAAAGGGAAGCTGCTGTGTGAATATAAAGGCTTGTTATTACTCAGGCAGTTATTTTTTGCTTTTGCTATGAAATTTATGACCATCTTCATTTTTCACTTTATTTTTAATGAATTGTAACAATAAAATGTGGTAGCCAAGTTATAAAATGAAACCATGTGCTAATGAGGCTAAAAATTTGTAATTAGAATCTGAAACATCAGTCTGTCGAAAGATAATTATTCTAATGATTGTTTCTGTATGTACACCAGCTACAATCTTATGAAGTCCATGTTAGCTTACTTCGAAGTTTTTCTGCAGCGCACACTCAAGCCTGCATATCCTTTGAGATGTTCTTAGCTTAGTTTTAAGTCTGAAGGAAAAGACTCAAACGGGAGAGAGAAATTCATTCTGATCATAAAAGAATACACTTCTTTCAAGAAGGGTATTGAAGATATAGCCAGGTAAATATAGACTCTGACCTTCCTAGAAGACAGTTTATCTCTCGGTGAACACTAACTTAAAGATAGAATTTCAATTCTTGAACCCAATCAAAAATTTAATTTTTTTCCTTTACCAAATACAAAATAAATGATTAGAATATTCCTATTGTCAAAAACTGCCACTACTTATTTGACGGCAGAATGTGACATTTTCCTGGTCTTTGAAGTGATAGATAATCAAGCTCGATTTTACCAAGAATATGTGAATTTCTCTATCTATCTATCCATTGATTTAACTTCCTCAGACCTTTTACTCTGTTCACATCAAGTTCATTCTTCTTTCTATATTATTATGCAAATGTGTCCTCCTATGCCTCTGATTCAATACAAAATGAGACAAAACTCCTGGAAAACATCCAGAGATTTTTCATGAGCCTTTCACGCATGGGAGACACTCAGTGGTAACTCGGGAGTCAGCTGTCAATGCTAGACATTTTCTAGTGTGGGAACAAAATTGAGAGGAGAAAATTCATTTGAAAGTCTTTGAAAATTCAGATCATTTAGACTAAATTTTTTAAGTGAGACTCAAAGTCATCTTTCAGCACAAACCAGTCTCTATATCCCCAAAAATATTTTCAAAACAACATGAGATACAACGATTCTTTTATTTCTTGAATGGTATGTGTGTCTTGTTCCAACATGATACTATTTAATCAGTAGGGCTGGCTCTTCATAGTCACTGAAACCACCAATATCCAACCTCCTATCCAACTGTTATAACACAGGACTCAAAAGAGAACCACAGAAGAGTATATTGGTTTTTTTTGTTTGTTTGTTTGTTTCGTTTAGTTTTTGTTTTTTGGGTTTTTTTTGTTTTTTTTTGTTTTGTTGTTATTTCTCAACAGAATATTTCTGAGAATTAGAAAATGTAGACAGTTGACCACATGATCCAGTCATCTTGCCTTTATCAAATTTTGAGATAAGCTACTAATGCTGAGGAGATCATGAAGAATGCTTGTCCTTGGTGCTGAGGTTTTGTTATATTTTAATATATAAAAATAACTTGACAGATTCTACCAAACATCATATTGCCATTTGGTGAGATCAGCTATAAGGTTTAGAAGATTTCTGAGATATGTGCACACACTTTGCTACAGAAAACTATACACACTTGATAAAAGAGTCTTATCCTTCACACATTCAGAGCCTGAAAAAAGAAATGGATTAGATGTAAATTTGGAATTAGGTGTCATTTCACAAACAGTATTAAGGTTTAACATCCTGATAATTTAATAGCTTATCATAAGAAAAAAAGAAAGAACTAGAAACTGGCCAATGTCTTACAACAAAGTCATAAACATTTATCTAAGGAATTCTATTAAATCTCAATAAAATGATAGGAACATGGAACCTTGTGTTCTTTCCCATTCTCTGAAACCCTTTGCTCCTTGGCACAGTGTTACAATAGATAAATACAGGCTGGAAAAAAATGGCTCTGTACTGATGCAGAGGGCTGGCTAGCATACACTCATGGAGAATGCTATAGTCCTTCTATGGGTGCAGGACTTACTAGAGCAATGATCAGACTGGAAGAATATTCTCATATATCCCTAGTGGCAGGAGGCAACATGAATGTACAAAGATGCATTCTCTTCCAGAAGATACTGGTGGTTTTATGCTATTCTATTCCCTGGCTTCATGGATGGCTCCAGAGACAGTAAGAAAGCCAGGGGGAAATGTACGAACTGTCTGAATTTGACCCATGTAAAACTGTAAAAGAAAATTGTTAGGCCCAAGATTAATCTATGCTATGTAAGATGATATCACAAAGGGAGGTAGAGGGAAGATCTACGAGGAGGAAAAGATTGTACATTTCACCAGAATTAAATAATTATTAATTTGAAATAGATGACAAGTAATAATGTCTGTTATAATCAGTAAATTAGCCATTAATATCTAAAAGAAACAAAAAACAGCAGAGATGCTAAAATGTTATTAAAAATATGTATAGAGCTGTAAAAAAAGCAGGTAAAGAGAAACAGAAAAAACAAAGTGCTGGACATGGACATACAAAAAGAATGGTAGGGGTTGTCATCATGATGATTGAACCTAGAAAGTGTCTCCAGCAAAGGAAAAAGTTGTTCTCTTGGCAGTAAAGGTAGCAGGGGCCTTAGTGTGTCTGTGGGAAATCTCAAGTCCTCTTTCTTTCTTTCTTTCTTTCTTTCTTTCTTTCTTTCTTTCTTTCTTTCTTTCTTTCTTTCTTTCTTTCTTTCCTTTCTTTCTTTTCTTCTTTCTTTCTTTCTTTCCTTCTTCCTTCTCTCTCTCTCTCTCTCTCTCTCTCTCTCTCTCTCTCTCTCTCTCTCCCTCATTTCTTTCTAATTGGATATTTTATTTATTTACAATACAGATGTCACCCCTTTCCCCATTTCCCCTCCCTAGAACTCCCTATCCTATACCCCCTCTTTCTTTATGCTTTTATACCATTGTAATTACATGCATATATTATGGTCAGTTCTAGGTTGATGGTCTAGCAATACAATAGATGCAAATAGTCAAGTACAAGCAATACAATAAACACAATTGGTCAAAGAAAAAGCAAGGCATTTAACCCAAATACGTGAACACTCCCGTGATCACTGTTTCTAAAGGCTTCTCGGGATGACCAAAGTATCTGAGCCTACTTCCCTGTCCTAACCCAAGGTCATTTTCATGACTGAAGCCTACTTCCTTGTTCAAACCTAAAATTTAGATTCCTGTCTGAAATTACGTCTTTGTTCTAGCCTAATATTTAGATTCCTGCCTGAGATTACGTCTTTGTTGTAGCCTAAAATTTAGATTCCTATCTGCAATTACTACTTTGTTCTAGCTGAATGTCAGATTCCTTCATGAAGCCTACTTCCTTGTCCTTGGTCAATGTCATATTGCTGCCAAGCAGCCCATTTCTTTGTCCTTGGCCCATGTTAGCTTCTTGCCAAGCAGCCCCAAAGGCTCTTCACCTCTCCCCCTTTTTTATTTCATTAACAAGACTGAGCCTGTCTTAGGTCATTCTGACAAGAATACCTTCCTTACCCATCATGGAATAAGCATTATCAAAAGCAATGTACTTATGTTGGTAAGGCTCTGTACAGAATCTTACTCATCCTTGGCTTGCCAGCCTGTTAAATTAATAACTCTGTATGGGGGTCCATTATCAGTTTCAAGTCATGTACTTTGGCTGCCAGCCTGTTGTTGTAGTTAGAGACAAGCGTTAACATGATGGGCAGGAATAAAAGTATTCCCAGGACAAGAAAGGCTAGCCTAATCAAGCTATATATGCCATTCCTGAGGTTTGACCAAAATAGAAATACTGACCTCAGGCCAGGTATAATTTTATTGCCATTATCTGCAGCATCAAAGCTCCACATAGCAGCATTCTTTAAATTCATAATCTCACTATCCAAGTTACCACACCCAGAGAGGTATTAGGATTGTACCAAATAACCTATAGGTGTCTTTAAACTTTTTTCTAATTATAATGACAGTCATTGTGAATTTCAAAATTAATACTACTCCAATTATATTTGTCATGACACTTGGGATGGCGCCTAACTCTTGAATCCTGAACCTCCTTCAGATAATTTGAATAGGTTATAGAGCATCATCCATTGTTCCAGATACCTGTATAAATCCATTTGTATACTCAATATATTAGTAACATCTTTTTGTTAGATGGTTAACAAAAATAGTTGTCTTAACTCCTTGTGTCAGTGCTATTGCAGAAGCAGTGGTGCTAGCAATTAATGGAATTAAAGCTGTTATACCAGCAATTATCAAGCATGGTACCCTCTCGCATCTGCTTAAAGCCTAACTCACTTTTTCTAGCACTTTCAGGCTTTTTCAGAGAATCAAAGTTTTCTGATACTCAGGGCAGTGAGACAAAAGCTGTTTGATAGGCCCCCATAACAGACATGCCAGGTTTCAACACACTAACACAATTGGAAATTATACAGTCAATGCAATTTCCAATAAATACTATAGAAGAGACAAAACCAATTTTAGCTTGACAATTAAAAGAGCCTTAAAATATGCACTAACCCTTGTTTGAAATCCAAATCTTGTCCCTACTTGATCTCTTGCTATTGTAACATCATAGTGAGCTACAGCTAACTTCCAAAGATGTCTCTGAAGATGTCCAGATCTAGTCTTCCAAAGTAGACTGTTATTTTCAATATTGGATTGATTTCTAGACCAGCACATGATTGAGTCCTAATAGCTGGTCACCTTTAAGAAGAATACGAGAGGCATTATAATTTTTCTTTTTGATTCTCTCTCTCACAAGGTCTAAACACTTGAGGCAAGGCAGCTTGTCCCATCTGGGATATAGCCAAGCTAAGGTGAGTCTGGAACGTATGTCCAATATAGCTCCCCAGTCACCCTTGTCAGGGCACTCAGCAAGCTCACAGGTTGGCATCATTCTTTGTCTCAGCAACACTATGTCTCACCAATCTTTTTAAAGTTCCATGGCCTCTTCCATAATATCTTGTCCTTTAGGATTATACAAAATCCCCATAATAAATTGTTGACAAAAAGTCTCGACTGCTCGAATACAATTGCCAGAACCATTATCTGTTTTTTTTATTGAATATTTTATTTATTTACCTTTCAATGTTATCCCTTCTCCCATTCTACCCCAAAATCCCTTATCCCATCCCTTTTCCTCCTTCTTACATGAGGGTGTGCTCCCACAATCCTCCCATTCCCTTCTCCTTGCTCTCAAATTCCCCAAAACTAGGGAACCCAAACTTTCAGGGACCAAGGCCCTCCTCTTCCACTGATGCCTGCCAAGACTAGTCTCAACTATATAGAGAGGTGGAGCCATGAGTCCTCCACTTTGTGTTCCCAGGCTGGAGGTTTAGACCCTGAGAGCTCTGGTTGAGTATTTTGATATTCCTTCTAAGAAGGACCAAAGCACCCACACTTTGGTCATCCTTTTTATTCTTGAGCTTCATGTGGTCTATGTGTTGTATCTTAGGTATTGTGAGTTTTTGAGCTAATATCCACTTACCAGTGAGAGGATACCATGTGTGTTCTTTTGTGATTGAGTTACCTCACTCAGGATGATATTTTCTAGTTCCCTCCATTTGCCTAAGAATTTCATGAACTCATTGTTTTTAATAGTTGAGTAGTATTCCATTGTGTAAATGTACCACATTTTCTGTATCCATTCCTCTGTTAAAGGACATCTGGGTTCTTTCCAGCTTCTGGCATGTGGAGCATGTGTTCCTGTTGTATGTTGAAACATCTTTTGGATATATGCCCAGGAGTGGTATAGTTGGGTCCTCAGGTAATACTATGTTCAATTTTCTGAGGAACTGCCAGACTGACTTCCAGAGTGGTTGTACCAGCTTACAATCCCACCAACAGTAGAGGAGTGTTCCTCTTTCTCCACATCCTCACCAGCATCTGCTGTCACCTGATTTTTTGATCTTAGCCATTCTGACTGGTGTGAGTTAGAATATCAGGGTTGTTTTGATTTGCATTTCCCTGATGAATTAGGATGTTGAACATGTCTTTAGATGCTTCTCGGCCATTCAAGTTTCCTGAGTTGAGAATTCTTTGTTTAGCTCTGTACCCTATTTGTAATAGGGTTATTTGATTGTCTAGAGTCTAACTTCTTCAGTTCTTTGTATACCTTGGATATTAGCCCTCTATCAGATGTAGGATTGGTAACTATCTTTTCCCAATCAGTTGGTTGCCGATTTACCCTATTGACGATGTCCTTTGCTTTACAGAAGCTTTGCAGGTTTATGAGGTCCCATTTGTCAATTCTTGATCTTAGAGTATAAGCCCTTGGCGTCCTGTTCAGGGATTGCATTAAATCTGTAGATTGCTCTCAGCAAGATAGCCATTTTTACTATATTAATCCTTCCAATCCATGAGCATGGGAGATCTTTCTATCTTCTGAGATCTGCTTTGATTTCTTTCTTCAGGAACTTGAAGTTCTTGTCATAGAGATCTTTTACTTCCTTGCTTAAATTCACACCAAGGTATTTTATATTATTTGTGACTATTGTGAAGGGTGTCATTTCCCTAATTTCTTTCTCAGCCTGTTCATCTTTTGAGTAGAGGAAGGCTACTGATTCATTTGAGTTGATTTTATAACCAGCCACTTTGCTAAAGTTGTTTACCAGTTTTAGGAGTTCTCTGATGGACGTTGGGGTCACTTAAGTATACTATCGTATTATCTGCAAATAGTGATATTTTGACTTCTTCCTTTCCCATTTGTATCTCTCTGAACTCTTTTTGTTGCCTAATTGCTCTGGCTAGGACTTCCAGTACTATACTGAATAGGTAGGAATAAAGTGGGCAGCCTTGTCTAGTCCCCAATTTTAGTTTGATTGCTTCAAGTTTCTCTCCATTTAGTTTGATGTTGGCTACTGGTTTGCTGTATATTGCTTTTACTATGTTTAGGTATGGGACTTGAATTCCTGATCTTTCCAAGACGTTTATCATGAAGGGGTGGTGAATTCTGTCAAATGCATTCTCAGCATCTAGTGATATGATCATGTGTTTTTTTTTTCTTTGAATGTGCTTACACAGTGGAATACATTGATGGATTTCCATATATTGAAATGTTCCTTCATTCCTGAGATAAAACCTTCTTGGTTATGATGTATAATTGTTTCGATGTGTTCTTGGATTCTGTTTGTGAGAATTTTCTTGAGTATTTTTGCATCAATATTCATAAGGGAGATTGTTCTGAAGTTCTCTTTCTTTGTTGGGTCTTTGTGTGGTTTAAATATGAGAGTAATTGTGGCTTCAGAGGAAGAATTGGGTAGTGTTCCTTTTGTTTCTATTTTGTGGAACAATTTATAGAGAATTGATATTAAGTCTTCTAGAGCTATGCACTAAAACTGTCTGGTCCCAGACTTTTTTTGGTGGGGAGACTTTTAACGACTGCTTCTATTTCTTTTGGGGTTATGGAACTGTTTAGGTGGATTATCTGGGCCTGATTTAACTTTGGTAACTGGTATTTGTCTAGAAAGCTGTCCATTTCATCCAGATTTTCCAATTTTGTTGAGTATAAGCTTTTGTAGTAGGATCTGATGATTTTTTGAATTTCCTCAGTTTCTGTTGTCATGTCACCCTTTTCAGTTATTTTATTAATTTGGATACTGTCTCTCTGCCCTCTGATTAGTCTGGCTAAGGGTCTATCAATCTTGTTTGATTTTCTCAAAGAACCAGTTCCTGGTTTTATTGATTCTTTGTATTGTTCTTTTTGTTTCTACTTGGTTGATCTTAGCCCTGAGTTTGATTATTTCCTGCCTTCTACTCCTCTTTGGTGTGTTTTTTTCTTTTTGTTCTAGAGCTTTCAGGTGTGTTGTCAGACTGCTAGTGTATGTTCTCTCCAGTTTCTTTTTATAAGCTCTTAGAACTATGAGTTTTCCTCTTAACACTGCTTTCCTTGTGTCCCATACGTTTTGGTATGATATTTTTGGTATGATTTTTTGTCTTTGTCTTCATTTTCATTAAATTTTAAAAAGTCTTTAATTTCTTTCTTTATTTCTTCCCTAACCAGATTATCATTGAGTAGAGTGCTGTTCAGTTTCCACGTGAATGTGAGTTTTCCATTGTCTTTGTCGTTATTGAAGACCAGCCTTAGTCCATGGTGATCTGATAGGATGAATGGGATTATTTCAATTTTCTTGTATCAGTTGCAGCCTGTTTGTGCCCAATTATATGGTCTGTTTTGGAGAAGGTACCATGAGGTGCTGAGAAAAAGGTATACTCTTTTGTTTTAGGATGAAATGTTTTATAGATATCTGTTAAATCCATTTGTTTCATAACTTCTGTTAGTTTCACTGTATCTCTGTTTAGTTTCTGTTTTCATGATCTGTCCATTGCTGAGAGTGGGGTGTTGAAGTCTCCCACTATTATTGTGTGAGGTGTAATGTGTACTTTGAGCTTTAGTAAGGTTTCTTTTATGAATGTGGGTGCTCTTGCATTTGGTACATAGATGTTCAGAATTGAGAGTTCATATTGGTTGCCTTTTCCTTTGACGAGTATGAAATGTCCTTCCTTATCCTTTTTGATAGCTTTCAGCTGAAAGTCAATTCTATTCGGTATTAGAATGGCTACTCCAGCTTGTTTCTTAGGACTATTTGCTTGATAAATTGTTTCCAGCCTTTTACTCTAAGGTAGTGTCTGTCTTTGTCACTGAGGTGGGTTTCCTGTATGCAGCAAAATGCTGGGTCCTGTATACATATCCAGTCTGTTAGTCTTTGTCTTTTTATTGGGGAATTGAGTCCATTGATGTTAAGAGATATTAAGGAGAGGAGATTGTAGCTTCCTGTTACTTTGATATTAGTGGTGACATTGTTTATGTGGCTATCTTCTTTTGGATTTGTTGGAAATGGATTACTTTCTTGCTCTTTCTAGGGTATAATTTCCCTTCTTTTATTGGTGCTTTCCCTCTACTCTCCTTTGTAGTGCTGAATTTGTGGAAAGATATTGTGTAAATTTGGTTTTGTCATGGAATATCTTGGTTTCTCCATCTATGGTAATTGAGAGTTTTGCTGGGTATAGTAGCCTGAGCTGGCATTTGTGTCCTCTTGGGGTCTATATGACATCTGTCCAGGATCTTCTGGCTTTTATAATATCTGTTGAGAAATGGTGTAATTCTGATAGGTCTGCCTTTATATGTTACTTTGCCTTTTTCCCTTACAGCTTTTAATATTCTTTCTTTGTTTTGTGCATTTGGTGTTTTTATTATTATGTGACAGGAGATATTTCTTTTCTAGTCTAGTCTATTTGGCATTCTGTAGGCTTCTTGTATGTATATGGGCATCTCATTGTTCAGGTAAGGGAAGTTTTCTTCTATAATTTTGTTGAAGATATTTATTGGCCCTTTCTTCTATACCTCTTATCCTTAGGTTTGGTCTTCTCATTGTGTCCTGGATTTCCTGGATGTTTTGGGTTAAGGACATTTTGCATTTTGTGTTTTCTTTGACAGTTGTTTCAATATTTTCTATGGCATCTTCTGCACATGAGATTCTCTCTTCTATCTCTTGTATTTTGTTGGTGATGCTTGCGTCTATGACTCCTGATTTCTTTCCTAGGTTTTCTATCTCCAAGCTAGTCTCCCTTTGTGGTTTCTTAATGGTTCCTACTTCCATTTTTATGTCCTGGATGGTTTTGTTCAATTCCTTCACCTGTTTGGTTGTGTTTTCTTGTAATTCTTTAAGGGATTTTTGTGTTTCCTCTTTAAGGGATTCTACCTGTTTACTTGTGTTCTTCTCAATTTCTTTTGAGAGTGTCCTTCTTTAAGTCCTCTATCATCATCATTAGAAGTGATTTTAAATCTGAATCTGGCTTTCCTGGTGATATGAGGAATTCAGGACTTTCTAGTGTGGGAAAACTAGGTTCTGATGATGCCAAATACCCTGCGTTGCTGATGCTTATGTTCTTGCACTTGCCTTTCACCATCTGGATCTCCTTAGTGCTACCTGTGCTGTCTCTGACTGGAGCCTGTCTTTCCTATTATCTTGGTTGTGTCAGAACTGTTTGGGGTGGGTGTTACTGCTGGGGTTAGAACTGAGCCCCAAGATCTGCTCAGTGCTTGGGTGCAGACTGGAAGGAACCAGTGCCTCAGGCCGGGAATGAATTCCTGGGTCCCAGTGGGTCCCAGTTACTCCCTGTTTGGGGCGGGTGTTTCTGTCTCCTTACCTAAGATACTGCCCGGGTTAGAGCTCCTGGAAGCCCTGCCTCCTCTGAGTTTTGTGAGATTGGGTGCAGAGCTGAATCCCAGGATCTGCTCAGTGCTCGGGCACAGACCAGAAGGAGTCAAGTCCTGTTTCTTAAGAGAGGTATAAGTAAACATTATGCAAAATGTGAGTGCTTTATAGAAGGCCAAATTAGTATTGACTGAACAATGAAAGGGGAGTGGTGGCTTTCTTAAATATATGTGTTCATTACACACATCCCATAAACAGTTCACCATGTGGTTCTCAAAATACCTGCATCAGAGTATTCTCTTCAAGGAGTAGATATAACAAAAGCAACACTGACCAAAATATTTCTCTCAGTACTCTCTTTCTGCTCAAGACAAATCAAGAACAGTGGTAAGCTCTTCGGTAGATCACATCATGCAGAGACCAGCAATTATGGCCTTTCAAGAGGGCAAGTGATGTTACTGCTTAAGAACAACTGACCGTGACAAGTATACAAGGTACATCTTTCCCTGTGTTTGACAAAATGATATAAAAAATGTCTGTTGGCTTCTTGTATTATACATATACTAGCTTGATCCTATTGGAATCATAATGCACCAGGATTTTAAACTGTGAATTATTTTACTAAAAATGATACCTATCATCAGTAGTGACTCACAGAAACTGAAGCCTTATGGGATCACTGATACCTGAGATAGGAAGATGGTTGACAAAGATGATTTGAATTTCTGATCCTCCTGCTTTGACTCCCAGTGCTTGTATTAAGGGAATGTACCACTGTATCTGATTTATGTAATGCTGGGAATCAAACTCAAGACATCATAGACACCAAGGCAACCATTCTACTAACTAAGCTACATCTGCAGTGCTATAGAACTTGACATCCAAATATTCAAATTTTAATAACCCTTTATACATTTCTAACTAACACTCTCATAGTCATCTGAGCAGAAACCCAAGGTTCATTCTGAACTCCTATATTCCACATTTAATCATTAACAAGGACCACAGATTCCACCTTCCAGCATCTCTTATATGTCCCTCTTTATATGTCCCATCTTCCTAGTTACTGTTGCTTTGGCCAGGTCTCACTACCTCTTGGTAGGGTAGTTGGCCTTAAGGTCATTCATTTTGCCTCAGTGTTATCCAGTCTCTGTGCTGCAGACAGGGTGAACTTTTTGATGGTGTTTTTTTATTTGAAATGTGAATGATTTTCTGAGATTCAAACAGTAAAAATTTCAAACCTCTAAAAACAGTATTGAAGAGCCTCTGAAACTAGATCATGCTTCCCAACTCCTGGATGTATTAGAGTACTTCTCCAGTTCTCAGTGTTACGCTTTCATACCTGTTAAGTATCCTTTTAATCTTCCTGTCCCCTGTCATGCCTTCTATGTGAAGCCTGGCAGAGCTGCAAGTAGAAAAGGCTGTTGTTTCAAGTCAGGCTCAAACATCACCTATTTGTGTTCCTTCCTCCAAGCTAAAGGCTGTGGCATGCCTCATATCTTATCTATGATTTTCTAAAGCCATCAGCAATTTATTTGATTCCATCTAACAGGAAGAAATATTTTCTTAAGAGGAATACCCTATTCATACCTCAAAATCATACATAAAGCAAAGCACCACATAGTAGAAAGCTTGAGTATATATTTGGGGCAGGAGTAATGCACTTCTCTATAGTTCTATAATTTACACTGGGTTCCTCTTCCCAATGAGTAATCACAGACTCAAGGATCTTTTGTGGTATCCAGGTCATATAGACATAGTTTCTTACATCACAGTCACCTTAATTTCCAGAACAAAGAAGTCACTGGTAGGATTTTATATTATAGCTTCTAAAGGCAGATAAGCATTTAACATGAATCATTGTCATGTAAATTATGATTCTCTAGTGTATGTTATGTACAAATTGAGAAGGAATTTATATACTTTTACTGCTTCACTCTCTCTTGAATTTTCTTACTATTCTCTTATAGAAAAGGTGCTGTTCATAGTCCTACAACACTCATTCTCCCATTAGTCAGCATGTTCTCTTCTGTCAACTGAAAGAGACATCTATATGCTTCTGTATGCAGTCACTTAGACATGAGTATGCACTTGGATTCACCTATGCACACATGTACACAGACACATACAACCTATATTCCATCATATTTTACCCCATATAACCCCTAAAGTAGTAGATTTAGAAACTGAAACTTTCAGACTATTTGTTCAAAATCCAGTAAAAGTACAAGTACAGAGAGTATAGAGATTAAACGCTGGACAGATCAAATATTCTTGCTTCATTCTACTAAATTGAAATAATTCAGTTTTAATACTCTGACTTATGCAGTGCCTCTAAATGCTTACTCTTTAAGCATATATATATATATATATATATATATATATATACATACATACAGGCAAAAAAATACCCACATTGCCTAACTGGGCACATGTGAACATGTGAATCTGATCAGGACAGTGGTACTTTTTTCCTCTCTGATTGTATAATGTTGTTTGAGTGGATGTCCTTATAGATTTTTTTTTCTTCAGTTTTTATGGTTTATTTCAAAACCATTTTTCTTATATCACATAAAAATAAACCTGAGCCAGTCTTTAAATAAACCTCTGGTTTATCATCAGCCAGAAAATCACATTGAGTTTGCAACTTGTATATGCCTACTTCTGTCTCCACGTTCTTGATTGGCTTTATTAATTTTTCTCTTCAAAGTTTCCTTTCCAACTAACTGAGGTAACATGCAAGGTATAAATGATTCTCTACAGGCTAGAGAGATTGGCTCAGCAGTTAAGAGTACTGAGTGCTCTTGCAGAGGACTAGGGTTCAATGCCAGCATACACACTGCCAGTAATTCTTGTTCCGAAGGATCTGATGCCTTCTTCTGACCTCCTCCACAGGGCCTAGGTACACACATGAATAGACATACTTGTGAGGCAGAATATTCACACTATAAAAGTAAATTAAAAAATAAAATAAAAGTAAATAAAGACATAAAATTTTTTAAAAAGAAATGTTTCTCTACACTTTGATATGCACAGACATGACACATCCTTCCTGTCTGAGAAAATACCTTTGAATTTCATTGTCCTGAAAAGCAGACCACAGACTGAAAGTAAAAATAATTTGATTAGACTGACACCAATTTTGAAAAGAATATTTATTTCTTATTGAAAAATACACAAAAAGCCAACATTTGCTGAGTTGCTGGTTTTCCGTGATACAGTTGGTATTGTAAGAAAGAAAGAAATGCATCTGGTATGTATAGCAGTTTATAGTCTAAGGCATTTAGGCTTAGAGTAGTGGCTCCACATATTGGAGGTACACTTACTAAAGTTTAAATACACTGAGGCACACCAGACAGGCAGAGGATTTGAAATCATACAGTAAGAACTGTTTTCATGCAAGCCAATCTTAGGACTTATATGCCCTCTCCTCATCTTTCACTCTCCCCCCCCAACCCACCACATATTTTGAGTTGTTCACAGAACACCGCCAGAATATCTACTCCTCAAGAGTTTGCTCACAACACCACCATTAATGGGGGCACACCAAACACAATGGTGTCATAGATAGATGCTGGCTCTCACCAAAATGAGGCTCTGGTAGGGAAAACACTGATTTGCAAAGGCACAGTGGAGACAGGTTTAATGTATTAAATATAACATAAATCATTCACAATAACAAGTTTAGGGTTTCCGGGAACTTTTGTTAATACAACACAGTTGGTCACACAAAATACAAATGCTTCTGTTGATTTGTCTTGGCAACTCAGATACATCAACAGTGCTAACAGTTTAACAGCTTTGTTCTCATCTGACAGAAAATAATGGCAGTTCTGCAAGGCAAATGTTAAACCTGACCGTATGTATTTATTAATTCCACAGTGTTTTGACAGATTAGAGGGATGGAATCAGAGGATGCTGACACGCTCACTGAGGGCTTTCATCTCTTTCTCTTCAGCCTCAGGACTGTCACTGTGGCTAGCACTCAGACTGATCAGGTGTGCGGGGTACTGCAGCCCCTGCTCGCCTGCATACTGTTCCCACCTGGAGTCATCGCTTTCGTGGGTAATATAGCGTTCTCCAATTCTGCATTCCAGCTCTCGTAAATCTAACCAGGTCTGATAGTCCTGAAGAAGAAATGCCAAAATATCATCTGAGAGATCATTACAACTCAACGTGCTTTTTCCTCTCTTGGTAGCTCTTCTAGTCTGTGCAGTGACCTGTCCTTTTGGTTCTCGCAATGCTGCCCCAGTCACCCTGCATTCGCAGGCAGCATCAGCACCAAGGTCATCTTATTTGCTTAGCCTTAGACCATGCATGCTGCTTGTAGGATGCCATGGCTCCCAGTGTGGATAATTAATGCTTGTAGTCAAGCAATTAGGAATGTTGTCATTGCTTTGCAGTTTAATGGCTATAAGTAATCCTTCATTATTTCAGAAGATCATTTTCTGAACTTTAACACTCAATGTGGAAACAGCAAATATCTAAGAGAGAATGCAGTACACATACTTTATATTTGCCATGTATTTATATCCACGCCTAATATCCTGAGACTTGAAATATAGCTTCCAAATGAGACCAGTAAATGGGCAGATGGGCATCTATTGAGACAATTATCAGGATTACGCATCCAGATGCTTTCTAAATCTGGTCTTTTGAGTTCTGCAATGACCCTTGGTGTGTGTGTGTGTGTGTGTGTGTGTGTGTGTGTGTGTGTGTGTGTGTATGGTGTATGTGTATATAGAGGGAGCAGGGAGAGCTCTGTGCACGTGTTCTGTGTGAGTGTGTACCTTCATCAAATCTTCCTGATAGAAAGAGGGACATTTAGAAATACTACCCTGCTATTAAATCCCAAGAAATCACGTGCATTTTGGAAAAAGTAATGTTAGGGTAATTACACCTGTATAGACATGACAAAAGATTTTTACAGCTAATATAAAAATCTTATATAAATAATTGGAAAAATACCCATGAAAGATAAACCATAGATGACTTTTACCTGTAGCCAAGGGTGACTCAAGGTTTTATCCACACTGTAGCGTTTTCTCATTTTCACTTGTAGCAAGTTATTGATAAGATCAATGGCTGAAAATTAATCATTATTAAAAATAGTTACCAATTATATAATGAATAAGTAATTTACATTGAGTCTTGATAATATCTGCTAATATAGAGATATAAGAGCAATATAGTAGCAATAGTAGAATCTGAAAGTAATTACTTGAGAATGCTAAATCAAGTTTGAAATAGGGGAGAGGGCTGAGTATTTGAATTTATTGCACAATGTGAATTTTAATTTGCATACTCTGTAATGTTTTTTATTTTAATATATGCAATTCTAACATGTCTTAAACAAATATGTGACTAGTATTGACAAAAGAAAATTGCTAATTTTGCTATAAAATATAGTTAATATTTGAATATATATAAAGGGAATTTCAGGTTTCAATCAGTTGGATAAGGTAAGCCAAGAGTCAAGGCTAAAGGACTGTTACAAGTTTAAGGAATGCTTGAACAATAATGTGAGTCCCTGTTTTGAAACAAAATAAAATAAAATAGAAAATGAAATAGTTGGCTGAAGATATAGATATGTGGACAACATATATTCTACAAAAAATATAGTAAAACATGAATCACTTTTCAAGATACACCTGTGACTTAAAGACAAACAGTTCTGTAGAAAATTACTTTATCTTTGAAATTTTTCTTTTGCTTTTTAAAAGTGCAGTAAATTAGATTTATATTGGCAATCATTGATTTCCTGGTACAAGACAAATATTGACCTCTGATGAGTTAGAATCACTGTCCAGCCAATCTCCCACCCTGCCTGCTTGGGGCTGATGTGCACAAAATTCACAAAGAAAATATCATTTTTCTCTTTATCTTCCGTGAAACGCATCCAACTGACACAATGTGATGATGTTCTTAGCATTTAGCTGTTGTAGAGTTGTATTTTCAGCTTCCATACTAAATTTTATTCTTAAATTAAAACTTCTATGTTGGACTCATTTTTATAACTTCTCTATTTCCTTTTATTGCACACACCCCACCCTAAGTGAAGTATCCAAAGACTACAAGCTCTTGCAGTAGAGTATGTGACCTCTCTCAACTCTAGCCTACCCTACTCCTGGAGTCTGACAGATAGATTTTTCTACTGAAAGCCTTAATAGTTGAAAACCAGAGAATTAACTCCCCAGGTTCCCCCAACCAAAAATTTTAATAGGGAAGTTCTGAAGAACTCCAGTGTCTGATCCACATCAACTTGCAGGGTCTGGTAAATCCAGACTGAAAGAACTGCCCACAGTAACAAACTTGCAACGTTCAGTCCAAACACATTCAAATCCTCTATTATTAAGCAAAGGAAATTAATTTCCGTAGTCTTTTGGCATCTGGGAGTTTTCCTTTGGTTCTAATATTTATATATTTTCCTACACCGAAGAGCTACATAATCAGCGCTAACTTTTTGATTAGGGAAATTAAATGCAACAACAGACATTTAAAGGCTACCTCTGCCTATCAACCCTGCCTTGGTGAGGGTACCTGAGAGAGTAGGGTACTTAGTACAATTTCAGAGTCCAAGCATGTGTTTTCTCTGAGCTTTTGAAAGTATAGTTCTTTTTGTGCACAGTGTGTTGGGCATGAGCTTTAAAACATCCATTCATATGATTTACTCGCTGGAGAGTAAAGTGCACCTTCCATTCTGGCTGCTGTGAAGTCACAGTTCAAAAATGGAGGCCAATGGGTGAAGGGAGAGCTCATACACTACGGCAAGCACGCGGCAGCATTACACTTCTCCAAGCACTGCAGGGCATAAATACACGTTATTAATTCACTCGTTCTGCTTTGAATTCTGTAATTAGGAAGGTGGGAGTATAGTAACTCAACAAAAGGTCTGGTTTGGGCCCAAATGGACCCCAGCGGTGAGCCACACAGCCTAATGGATAGAGAAGTCCTAGCAGAGGAGGGAGTTCAAGTGTCTACAGGGAAATGGGAAATGGAAAGATGGAAAAATTGTTCTGAATGAAGCTTATGATCCCAGGTCTGCCTGCCAGTCCTCTTGTGACCTGAATAAGCACAGCAGAGCAATGAGGTACTTCTACGAGAAAGCACTTTAGGCAGCAAGGAGAGAAGTGGTGGAGTATGCCTGTGGATCAATGTGCCTTTGTGGCTCTTAAGAAATAGAATATAAAACAAAAACACATAAATGTAAAAATCCCTAGTCAACATCGTAGCCTTTTTGTTACGCCGAAAAAATTAGCTTTCATTTCTGATTTTGAGAGCACCACTTGCTTATCACTGCCCAGGAAACTCTCAAAACAATCCCACGAATCACGGGTTCATATACTGTAGCCTCAACTGCATGATCTAAAATGGCTTCCAGTAAATCCACTGGGCATGCGTACACATGTGAAATGCCACACCAATGTTTTTTACATAGTTTCTGGGGATTGAACTCAGGCCATAGGATTGTAAAGCAAATTTTTATTTCAAAGGAGATTCTAAAGTTCTCTTCTCCCCCTTTTAATATCCACTTTCTCTTTAAAGACGATATCTAATCTAACAAAATACTAGATAATAAGAGCTTCTAACCTGAGGGACCAGAGAAATGGCTCCATTTTTATAGAGCACATTCCTGTTCTTTCAAGAGACTTGAGTTTTGCACTAAGCACCCATATTGCTCCTAAGTGCTTGTAACTCCACTTCCAAGACAGCCTATCCCCTCAACCGGATTTTAAGAGCACCTGTGCACAGATACAAGCCATATACACAGACATACATACATATACACACACATTTTTTTAAATTTAAAAATGTTTTATATATATGTATCAATCACTCATTCATTAGTACAGTCAACTAAATATTATCTAAGTAACACCTGTGCAGAACTAGTTTGAGAAGCTGGCAGTTCAGCAGCAATCGCATAGGCACTGGCCCATGTTGCTCAGACTACAAAGCAGCAACTTTTAACATTCTACTCAGTTATAGTAAAGGATTTTCTATTCTAGGTTACCTAGACCGCTCCTATTTATATTTTAGATGTTTTAGATAGAGAACTACATTGTTGAGCATAGCAGCTTCTCGGTCTTTCTCAGCATCACTTTAAACAGTAGTTCTTTGGCCTATTAGATCCCAGTCTTTCTGCATAGCCTTCTGCTAATAGTCACTAGATTTTTCTAACATCTTTCTAAAAACAGTGGCAAAATTTTGTTTTTTATTATTGGCAAGTTTGATTTATACATAGGTTTTCTTTATGACCTAGGAGTAATAGAATTTATTTTTTAAAACTGTTATATGCATGTCTGATTTTGTATAACAATAGCCCTATGAAATATAGCTTCAATCTCTAATTCTAAAGGAAAAGTGGAAGCTGCAATTACCCAAAGACCATAAGTTGGTCAAAGTCAGGTGGTTTAGAGGCAATGGGGTTGAGACTGCAACCCAGGTTCCCAGGCTGTACTGTTATACAATATGGTAGGCAGAAGCCATATTATACTGTAACTGTATTATTATTAACTGATAATGGCAGCATTTAAAAATTTTATAATTGTTTAATAATCCTGGACTTTAGAAGGCCTTAAGTCAGGAATACTGGAGGTAAGTGTGTGCTAGCTGCAGGGAGGTTTAGAAGTGCCCAACCATCAAGCTAGTCAAGGCATATCAAAATTAGCTTGTGTGTGTGTGTGTGTGTGTGTGTGTGTTTCATTCGTGGATCCAGAGTGTTCTTGGTCAGGTGCAGCATGCCCACAACCTGTTGGGAGCCAAAGTGGTTTAACTAATACACCATCACCGATACAATGGACATTAAATTTTTCCTTATGTTTCTATCACACTTTTATATATTGAATTCAGGATGTCTTATGTTTCATTGTAACTGGAGCCCACAGTTCAGCCCTCAAAGAAAATTCTGAATGTGATATGATTTTTTTTGTCGGTATTTTTTACCCTCCACATGAATAAACTCATTTGCTATGTGTTAATCCTATTATTAGAACAATTTCTGGGTAAAGCACAGAACTTTAAAGACAGAACTTTCTGGCTATATTGTAATTCACACTTCTAACTTCCAGGTCTATTTATTATTTCTTGAGAAGATTTTTCCTACTCCAGTGTTCCCATATAGTTCATACTTCATTATCTCCCAACAGACCATAAAATATATTATTGTGATCGAGACATATCTGTCCTTGATGCTACTCTATCAATCTGGCAATCCTATGTAATAAGAAATATAGCTATTCTGACATGATAGATCCCTGGTAAAGGAATTCTAAAAAATACTAACTTTTAGTCATTTCCTCTAAGGACCATGATTGGTGTTCTAAATGTTAAAAAAAATCTATTTAATCATTCGTTATGGGAGTCTATCAGAAATAAAGTCTAAAATTCTCAGCGGTTGAGTTCTGCATCAAGTCTCCTTTCATGAGATGTAGGCAACTGTAGCCTGTCTCACACACATAAGTATCTTTCTCATTTTCATCACAGGTCACTCAAAAGCACACTAGCCACAGGCCCACACTGGTTAACTCGTTAAGGGTAAAATGTATCTGTCTCTTGTTGGCTACCGAGAGTTCATAAAGACACTTCCATGTCCTCCCTGGTTCTAGCTCCCAGCAGGCATTGATGTCTATACTTCACAAAAAGAAAAAGGACCAAGAGTAGGAAAGGGAGTGGCAGTAACAAAACAAACTCTAGTGCCGACAGTCCCCAAACAGAGGAAAACAGGCCAAGGTACTCCAGCTCTAGCTGTCAATCTGAAAAATCAACCAGAATGCTAACATTCACATATGAAAGAAAACCTCTGTCTTTTTGGATATGAGTTATCTCGATGATTGTTTCAAAGCTCTACCCATTTACTTGCAAATTTCACTGTTCTTAAAAGCTAAATAATATCCCATTTTATAAGTATATTAAGTTTTCTTTATCTATTCGTCAATTGCCTGGAATCAAGACTGTTTCCAACTTCTGGGTATAAAGATTACAGCAGCTACAAACACAGATGAGCAAGTATTTCTATAGAAAAATGTTACCTTCAAGTTTTAAATATGTGTTTCAATCTGAACCACCAAGCAATTAAGTAGATAATAAGAGACCAGAGGTGAAGATATTTTCTCCATGGAAAGGGAGATAGAATATAACAACAAAGAGATAAAGGAAAAACTAGGAGAATTAAATGGGAAGGAAATAAAAATATAGGAGAGAATATGGAAAAGGACAACTAATATTAGAGGAATGTTGAAAACCTATATGAAATCCTACTACTCTAGAACCATCCTAAATATATACATATTTGTGAAATGAATCTAAATGGAGTCACCATATTGGAGGGAAGACAATGCCATAATGACATCTTATATCACCAAGTAAAACTTCTTTGTTGAGTTGTTAGCCCAAGGGGGTCCATAGGCTCCCCCAGAACATCACAGGCTATTGTCAAGGCTATTGGTTGCTCTCCACAACATGACGGTAAGTCCTTGATGAAGGCACAATTTAGTTATGTCATCAAATATCAAGAAATTAAGCTGGAGCCAAAGTAGGAACTTTACTTCTAGTACAGATTGTGGTGTTGGAAGGTACTATGCATGCTACTGAAGGGGAAAACTAATCATCAGTCTGATTCAGTAGTTTTCAAACTTTGAAAACTACAGCAGTAATCTCTCTGCAAGATATGTTTCTGTAACAATGGCACTAACGTTATAGTACTTACCAATAATTTTGAAATGAATTTAAGGCCTGTACCATAAGATGAAACTCGTGCCTGAAACTGCTATTGTGGCTGTGAATCTGAGACTCAGTGGGACACAAACTCTAGGTGAATTCTACTTTTTTTGTGTGTGGAAGGATCATAGTAATAAAATGATTATAAATGATATATTCTGATGCTCACAGACCATTGCAGCAAGTGCTCATCATTAAGGGAAGGCTTTTATTTTGAAGTGCACCATAATTAACACAGAGACTCACTACTGGACAATGTGTAAAGAGTGAAAGACTTTGGATTACTTATCCCTCATTGGGACGTCTTTTTTAACATCCTTCTGCTCAAGGCACAAAGATCTACATAAAAGAGACGGAGAGACTGTAAGAATCATAGATGATGGAAGGAAAGGAAACAGCATCTTCCCTAAACAATAGGACTGTTGTACATATAAACACACAGTGACTGTGACAGCACGCCTAGGACCTGCACATGGTTAAACCAGACAAAATCCCAGCACTAAGAAGGTGATGTAGACACAAATTTCCAGCCCAAACCAAGTAGCTATTTATAATTGATACCTGCTGGGAAAGAGATCAGTTTTGGATATTTTGCTGTGGTTGTTACTATTGAACAATGTGAGAAGGAACGTAAAGTTGGGTGGGTAGGGAAGTGTGAAGGATCTGGTAGGAGTTGAGAGAGGAAAATTAGTATAACAAAAATATAATATATGAAAAAAATGAACTAGGCACAATGCTGACCTAGGAGAAACTGTGTAAAGCATGGCTTCGGAATGTGAGGGTGCGCAAAGGAGAAATGGGAGGAAAGAATACAAGGATAAGCTGGGTTGTGAATTCCTCTAAAAAGCAAAGTGAAGGAGACAGAGAACATGTCGAGGACATGGGCAAAGTGGGACATGAGATGGAGAAGTGGCATGATGGTGTCTAGGCAGGGAAAGAGAACCATGAGAGAAACTACGGGTCACACAGGGCTCCTTAAGATCTGGAGTGCCAAGGTAACTTAGAAATCTATAAGAAAAGGACATTTGGATATCCTACACTCCTTTCCGCAAAACCAGAAAAACAGCTACTTTAAACATCTGGCTTTTTTTTTTTTAGGGGGGTGGGGAATGCTGTGACATAGTACTGGCCAATAAGCTGTACGGGATAATAAGCTGATGCTACTTTGAATGCTGGATTTCATCTAGGCTCAAAGCAAAGCAGGATGTGAGACTCTCTGCTCTCTTCACACTTTCCTCCCCTTATTCCTAGCAGACAATAGGTACAAACTGGACAATACCTACATTTATTTGCAATAAATAATGTTTGCATTGTCATGATTACATTCCAACCATCTCCTCCTATTTATTCGTGGAGTCAATCCTGATACTATTCTGACAATTCTAATCTCTTATCCATACATTCAGTCCAATAAGCAGTTGGCTGTCATATAGTCTCTTAGCAGCCATATTAGAACAATGTAGGGAGTTCTTTATTTTCCCCAGTTTCTTTTCTTGTGAAAACATTATTGGCAATGAGAATTTTAATTTTTACATTTCTCATTCATGATCAAAGATTTTGATTCTTTCAAAAATGTCTGTAGCCACACATCCATGTTTTCCTAAAAACTGAACAAAGGGAGAAAAACAATTTTTAAATCTGTTTTATCTTTTTTTCTTATTTTTTTGTTTTTAAGTTACTGGTTTGCAACTTTTTGCCCAGTAATTTTTCTCATTACTCTATACACAAAAGATTAAGTTATCAGTAAAATTTTACCACACACTCATTTTTGAACAGAATGGTTCCTACGGAAAGTGTTAGGGCAGCTAACACTCCATGAAGCTCACAGCTAGGTGCACTAGGACATCCACAGATGACAGAATTTTAGGATGTATGCAGATGCTGAAGACTTTAATAAACAAATAAGTGCTCCATGAGTAAAGGTATTTTTGATTCTATTTTCCTCTGGCATCCACACCCCAAATTAACCTTGAAAATACAAACTATCCTGCAGTCATTCTGGATTATAAACTAAACATCAAGTATTTGGATAGCAACCCCTAAGTGTATAAGATACATGAGCCCGGGTATGGAAAAACTGAAATCAGGTAAAGCCTGGAGGAAATCCTGGAAAGATGTTGTCGCTGACCCTCCTGCAGAGCTAACGGAGGGCCCACAATTCACATCCCCCATCAAATCCTGTCTCCATCTTTCATCAAGTCCTTTGATCAGCGTGTGGCAGGTTCTTCCTACTCTCTCCATTAGATTTTAGCTCAGTTGAGGATAGACAAAGTTTTTCACTAAACTTACCGAGTCTCTAAAACAAAAGATGAATTGGAACTATGAAGTATTAGAAAACTGCTAAATAGCCATTTGGTAGCTTCAGTGCATCAACCAGAAATTTCAATGGTCTCTTTCTCAGCTCTATGGTTTAACGCAAATATTTTATGCATGTGGTCTATCTGTTTTAGTAATAATAATTTTGGATAATGGGGCCCCACATCTGGGTAGAATGTAATGGATTATGGGCTGAACTCTGACTCTTGTCAGAAAATCAGAAGGATATTTCCAATACAGAGTGTATAATTTACAGCAGAGAAAGCGTTTACAACACCCCAGTGTTGATCGTTTTTGTCCAGACATATCTCTTTTTACTTTTATGCTTTCTATCCTCACATTTCTCCATCCCACCTGATTCAAGTTGGTATGTTCAGAGGGATGCTATTTTGCTAGAGCCATCACCAGCCACCCTCCAGGCTTTTTTCTTCAAGGCAGGGGTACACACCCTTTCAGGTCTACCTCTGACTGCTGAAGTGCAGCGCTTACTTCTCTCCCTTGGCTTGGCTTCACGCTGATGGGAACCTGTGTGTTTATTTTAAAAATCATTTTGCAACCCTTCACATTCCAGCTCTCAACCCAGCATGCTGTTGCCCAGCAACACGAACTGGGACGCTCCTCTCAGGGGCTGCAACCAGAGGCTGCCAGCAGCTAACAAGGCCACTGGAAATCATCATCTCACTCGTTCCTGAGTCAATTACCGGAATCCAATGAAGTGTAAGACCTTTAGAGAGCCGAGTTGATGGCTTTGCTGCTCTCAGTTCTTTCCTCTGTAGAAACTACTCCATCACTGGTTACTCTCTGCTTCACATTCAATTGCATTTTCTTCTGAAGATCAGCAACATGAACTTGGAAACCATGAATTGTTTCAACACAAGCACACAGAGGTTATCACACCCATGCCTTCCTGACTCAAAATTTAAGGTAGCAACAGAAATACATTTCTGCCATAGAGTATTCTCTATTTTAATTCCATGCTAAGATCCTTTTTAGAGAGTTATGGTTCTAAACATGAGTGCTCAACCCAAAGAAAGGTAAAAATCTTTAGGTGAGGAGTCTCCAGGTAGGTTCTGGGAGGTTTCGAGGTGCTTTGAGCATTTTTATTATGCTCAGAGCTTGAACTTGGCTACCAAACATCTTTGTAGACTTTCACATATATTTCAATAGAAGTTTGAGGGTTTAAACAGAGGATTCTGGTTTATAGGTTTAGGTGGAGGGAGATGGTGTGTATCTATCCATGGATCCCTGCCAGTGCTGGGATTGCTGGCTTTTAGGACAGATTTTGTATTGTGAAAGGTTGAAGGTGCAAGAACATTGGAAGTGGTTAATAGCTAGGTTACTATGGTACTATGGACCATTGAATAAATGGTTACATATGAAGCAGAATATTAAGAAACTATTCTGAACCATATCTTGCTTAGTATTTTAGAATCAAGACTTAGGGGGGCTTTCAGGTTAATTAACTGTGCAGAAAATGCTGATAGTAATCTAGTTGCATTACATAAATCATTCCCCAAATGGTTATAGTCTAGAGCAATGGGTGATCCTGGTAAGAAAACATCTCATTGACAAATGAAACTAGATTCACTATTTGGATACCTAAATCCTCTACCCTCTAACTTCTAAATGAAGAATTGGGAAATATGGGTTAGAGAAGGGAAGGAAGGATTGGGGGGAGGGACAGTGTGAGGGAGAACTGGGAGGAGGGGGGCAGTGATAAGGAATGTAAAGTGAATAAATAAATAAATAAATAAATAAATAAATAAATAAATGGGAAAACATGTATAAGCATGAGTCAAGGCCTTAAAACTCATAGTTTCTCATTATGATTCTACTTGTTGTCCCCAAACCAAATGTTAGGCCAAACTAAATGGACTTAAACTAAAGGTGAGGCTGGCTTTAGACTATCAATCATCATCATCAACATCACCACCACTACCATCATCATCATCACTATCAACATAGGGTCCTCCATCTTATAAGTGCTGAGATTACAGGAATGTGCCCCTATTATGCTTATTATAACATTATACTTAACAAGAGTAATTGAACCCAAAGGTAGACCTGTTCTGAGATTCTGTTTAAAAGTAAAATAAGCAAAGCTTGTTCTTGGATCAGAATCACCAGGAAAAGAGACACTGTGGCACTCATGAAGGCTGATGAGCCTCGATTTGGAAAAGAGGTGATGATTAGAATCGTTCCATCAGTGTGTGAAACACAGATATATTTCTAGTCATTGCCTTAGGCTTTAACTAAGAGAACTTGGGTCCTTCTAATCCTGCATACTTTCTATGACTGGAAGAAACCAAAAACATTCTGAAAAATTGCTCAGTCTATTGGTATACTCTAGGGCAATATAAGTGTCAGTTAAGATACTTTTCATTTTTCTTAAATTATTATCTATGTTTTTGGAGTATTCTCTTTTGTTACTGTGCCTAAAGACAAGTATCAGATAATTATCCACATTTGGCCCTTTACTCAGACATCTACAGTGGGAGTAGGAGCCGTATTTCAGCTCAACTATAGTAGAACTTTGGAGGCACAATTTTCAAGTTTTATTCAAATATTACACAAATATTTTATTATTGGGGGGCAAATAAACAACCAATTAGGAAGAATTACAATATCAACCATCCTGATAAGAGTTCTGACCATTTTCTTAAATGGCCATTTCTTAGAGAAAAACCATACTAACCACGTTAGACTTGCATTCCTGATTAAATGAATCCTTTCTTAGTCAGACAGAATTTCCCATATTACCTCACTGCGTTAGGAACTACTGATGCACACAGAAGCATGCAAACTCACTCTACTGGTGGGCACGTTTTCAAATCATCACACTCCACATGCTTACAATTGTCAAACTCTCTTCTAGTGAATACGCTGAGAGGCTCTTCTAAAAATTAAACATAGCTCCAGAATTTTAAATTGAGGCCATTTAAAATGTAACACCCCTCCCCCCCCCAAAGAGGTTTTGCCCTACATAATTCAATTCACTTTATCAACTGTGGCTGCACTCCTGGCACCCAGACCGCATTTTGAAGGACTTCTCTGGCTAGCCCCAGCACCTCTATTGCATCCTGTTCTGTCTGACAGTGGTGTTGATATGTTGACAAATCAATCTAGTCATTAATATTCAGCCGGCTGGTGGGATCTGAATGCCTAATACACTGTTACCACACAGCTTAATTAGTAAGATGACAATTGTCTTTCTTTTGTTTCTCATACTGTCGTATGTCTGGGTCTTATCTAACTAAAACTTACATTCTCGAGCTTAGATTTTTTTTTTGAACAAAATCCTAGGCTGGTTCCATTTCATGGCAAAGCACTATTTATGAACTGCTTAGCATTCTGGAACACAGTTCGGTTCTGAAAGTATATCACGTGCTGATGGTGCTCAGCTTTTGTTTATCTGTTCTTTGTATTTGCACTGGCTGTATTTTCCAATTTGTGTGTATGTGTGTTTGTGTGTGTGGGGGGGAACACACTCGCAGCCAATTTTATTTGAACTGGTCAAGTTGAATGGCAAAAACTATTTTAAAATAAAATGTGAATGCTTTTATACATATAGTGGTATCTCAGATACTTTGAGGTATCACATAATCTACAATATAGAGCTGGGAACTGAGCTCAACTGGGACAATAAATTAGAGTCCTGCCAATCAGAGGGAACAAGAGGAATGAATATATGGTTGACGCTGGTAGGGCTCACCAGTGGAAGAAAACTGTTGTCACCAAATCATCCCAAATAATGTTGCGCTGAGGACAAGATTTGAAATCAGAGCAAACGCATTTCCATTTTCTTCCTCATATTTATATATGTGGTATGTCAAGGCTTTCTCTTTGGTCAGAATTTTTAATAATACCAACTAGTCATGTGACTCTAGGTCTGAGCAGCAACAACACTGCAGGTGGCCTAGGAATAGGTGCTCTTTCAGACTTTACCTGTGAACACAGAAAATGATCTTCTGTCTGCAGGGGTCAGGGTCTCCTTGTGAGACAATTTCCCAGGCTGCCTCTGTGTTGATTACTGCCTTTTCGCCTCCCTAATGGCATATGAGGGAATATCAAAACTCAGAAGGAAAAGAAAAGTAATCTCTTCCCTGCCCATTACTAACCTTTCTCAAATGTAATGTGCATCTCTAATAGAACACAGCAATTCGATGATGGCCATGTACTGTCACTCTTACAAATGCTTTTAAACTCCTCACTGCAAGGATGTCCTTATTTATTCACTTAATGAGGCAACTCACACTGAAGCAGACTACATCTCTCTTCATCACCCTTGCAGACCTCTGTGTTTGGTTATCTGTATCATTTTCTTCTGCTAAAAATAACTCTGGCAAAAGCAAAAGCTGTAAACTCAAGCCATAAGATAAAGGAGCCACATAACCTGCGCTATGATTCGTAACAAATGAAAGGATGAGGGAAAAAGAATTCCATTGAGATTCCATTGGAAATTCTCCTTTGTGTGGACATGGCAGATGTAGGGTCATGGTGATGTTCTCATTTACCCACTCACTATGACACTGTCATAACAGGTGTCACAGAGAAGAAAATGGAACCCCAGACCATGGTGGTGAGTGATATTTATATTAAAATGCTATATATAGTTTATTCAAAACTTTGAACAACTTTTAGACCATTTATGACCGAATTATATTTATTAAAAAAACCCAAAACTCCAAAAAAAACCCAAACATACAAAAAACAAAAACCCCAGTCCTTAATTCATTTTTCAACCCTTAATTTTGTCCATGAAATTTTGCTTATTTTGCTTTTGAATACTTTAAAAGTTATCACACACAGCAACAAAAAGATTCAGGTCCATAAAAGAAATTAAAAATCAACTGTAAAACACAATCTTCTCACTACTTAGAAAACAGCTTTTCTACAAATTTCCTATAAACTTATAAATAAAAGCATGGCTACATATTTCTAAAGATTTATTTATTTATTTATTTATTTATTTATGTATTTTTTTTATGTGAATTAGTATTTTTCTGGCATATATGTTTGAGAACCATGTATGTGACTGGTGTCCATAGGCCAAACAAATACATCAGAATCCCTGGAAGGTAAGTTCACAGACCTAAGTGAAATGCCACATGAGTTTGATGAACTGAATGCAAGCTCAAGGAAAGATTAACCAGTGTTATTAAGCTATGAGCCATCCATCTTTCTAGTTCCCCAAATTTTGATTGCACTCGCTTTTCCCGGACTCTAACCCTATGCTTTTTAAAGTTTGGTACACAATGAGATAAGTTCAGAAGAGCAAATTGATTGTCTTCAGAAACTGCTATAGCTATTTTATACTGTTGAGGAGGAATTTTAATCTAGCAACATGGTTACTCTGGAAGTCAATCCCATTCAAAGACCTTCTGAATATGTATGATCCAGCAGAATGACACACCTTTAATCCTTCTGGCTTGAATACAGACATTACCTTAGAACACACTGTTAATCTGAAACAATGTAGGTAAGGTTAATTTGTGGAAGAAAGCAGCATGTTTGAAAGTGACAAACAATAGAAGGGCAAACTGACAAATGAGAGAAAGATTTGAGAGAATGAATCAGAGACAGAATATGTCCAATATGCGTAACTCTCATGAGAACAACCAGAAAAGCAAGGCTGATAAAGAGTAGCACAGAGTGAGGCAGAAGCGGAAGGGGGTTCAGTTGAGTTTATTTGCAAGTTCTGTTCAGTTCGTGGAGTTCCTGCAGTGCAGGCAGCAGAAGCAGATGAAGCCAAAATAAGAAGGAGCAAGAAAATTAGAACTAACTAACTGCCAGAGTTAGTTTGAAAGCCAAACAGAACAATTCAGTCAGAAGCCAAGAGAAGCCAGTTTGACTCAGTTATTTAGGAGAGGCGTTTTGAGCCAGGACAGTTGAGTTAAACCAGCCAGCCAGAGTTCAGAAAGAACCAGAAAGGGTGAGATTATTCAGCAGTAAGCCTGTGAGATGACAATTACATCTGGTGAAAGAGCTACATAGCACAACCTTGACTCAAAAAATGCAACCACAAGAAAAGACTTGTATCATTTCAGCTTTCTTGACATTGTCTTTGTCCCAATTTGTTTACTTATTAAATTACTTGTACTGCCACTTTTGTCATTTAGAATAAGCCAGGCACAAATTATGTGACAGGCAAACTCTGAACATACACAAGTATAATAACTATTGACATTACATGAAACATTAATTTCGAATTCTCTTTTTATAGCATTTAAAGTATACTATTTAGTGTGTGTGTGTGTATGTGTGTGTATGTATGTATGTACAGATGCCACAAAATGTAAATGAAGGTCTGAGGACAAGTTTTTGTCATCTGGGTCCTGAGAATTGAACACTGTTTGCTAGGTTTGGTGGTGTCTTTACCCCTAGGCAGTCTCAGTAGTTCTAATTCTTTATCTTTAATTAAACTGTATATTAAATCACACACACACACACACACACACACACACACACCCCACTACATACATATGTGCTGAAGCAGCATCTTATAGGTCTCTCAAGTTGGGCCTCATCTACCTCCTATAGTCTATTCTCAGTGACACAAAAGGTTCACTATTCACATTCGTTTGCATGATTATAATTAAGACATCCTTAACTTAAAGGTTATCTATAGCCACCAATGAGTAGCAATATGTGAATAATTTATATACATTGGCTGTTACTTGATAAACTCTAGGTAATAACCCACTGTCCAGGTAGCCTACTAGTCACAACCCCTCTTCTCTACACTGATGCTCACACCAAGAATAATTTAAGCATCATGGTGATTCTTTTTCTCCACATTTCTTGAATTGCTTAAAATCATGTCATATAGGTCAGCTTCACTTCACTGTACATCTTCTTATGTTGCCCTGGATTTTATGTTTCTTTCCTTTTGAAAAACCATTCAAGTGTTTTATCATTTCTATTCATACTCTTTGCAAGTTGATATGATATTTTGTAGCACAGTAAATACCTGAGAGAAATTATGCGGCTTTGAAAAGATCCTGGGAACAACAGAGGAGATTTGTAACTTTTGTTCAGTATTTCTCGGAAGATCACCACCTGCCAGGTGTTTCAAGACATGTTAATGTACAGCAGCAAACTTATTTTTAAATGGAACCTGAAATATTTACTTCTTTTATTCTTTTTCTTGGAATTCTTTCTCTTTTATTCTTTTTCTTGGAATTCTTTCTCTGATTATTACTAAAAAGCAATTCCCTATTGTTTTGCTCTTACATAATAAAATGGGCTTTGTTATCTCATCTGCATGTGTCTGGGTCCTGCACTCTGATCTTATAGAGTACCTCATTAATTTTCTGGGTTCCCCATGGTAGAGATGAAGTTTTCAGCATTTGATTTTTGAGCGTCTTTCATTCTAGCCACAGAATGATGAACAGAGATAAGGCAACTCACCCTCAGTTTAATCGAGTTCCTCTCACTATTCCCATGCCAAATTTGAAAGTCTCAGACCATCCAAGAGCTAGACAATAAAAGGCTTGGGAAAAGCCTTTATTAGATGTTTATTAGACTCTTGTGTCTTATAAACATTTCTGCTATTAATATTTGCCAATTTCCTCCCCCCCTTGCTCTTCAAATTCGACCACCACAGCACCATTTCTTGAGTTATAGGCAGAGTCTCACTTGCAGCACTCTGATTATCTTAGCAATATCAGAGATCATTCTGATGATATGCCAGATGTGACAAACACAGAGAGTTCTGTATCCACTGTGTTGTGAACTTTTAAAAATGTAATGGAAGGTGGGGTATACAGTTGTCTTTATCTTTGCATGGACATTTAGAAGTTATTTAAGTGACAGTGAACTTCCCTTTCCATACGATGAAGTAAACTTAGCAAGTGATCATTGAAAGATAGTTCATGCACCCTGATCATTCCAAGAGACGACTAAAGGTAATAGGGTGGATATGCTTAGTCCTTACCATAAGCTGGACTGAGCTAAAACTAGAGGAGATAGTGAAGACATGTCTAATTGCCATTGTAATAGTAGATACACTAGTTAATGATAATGACAATCCAGCCAGAAGTGATGAAATGAAACACAGCACCACAAATAGTATGCTTTGGAATGAGCTAATATGGGTAAACACTCTTACTGTTGGGAGACTTTCTCCTTTGTACAGTGGTTTATCATCATGACTCATTCTGTAGAGCTACCTCTGTACATGATACATGTATTTAGTTATGTTCAGTTAAGCCATATAACTTTTTATGTATCTATATGTGTGGTGTGCATGTGAGCAAGCATGTTCATATATGTGATTACACACACGTTTGAGCATCCATTTGGATGTCCAAGGTTGAGGGCAGGTATCTTCCATGGTTTCTCTCAACCTTATTCATTAATTCAGGGTCTCTCAATTGGGCCAAGAACTCACTGATATGGCTAGTCTAGCTGGCCAGTTTGTTTGGGAGATCTTATATCTACCTTCAGAGTTCTGGAATTACTGATAGGCCAGAAAGCAGAACTGCAGTTCTCGCATTTGCATGACACTCTCTCTCCACTGAGACATCATCTCACACTCAGTAACATTTAAATTCATGTTTTTATTTCACTTTAACTATAGCCGAATGTATACATTTAGTGGTGCTGTCACAAATAAGTATAGTGAAATATATTTATAGAACTCAAATATACATGGAATAGTGATAGATGGTTAGATTTGAGATAGATGGTCTGGAAAGAGGCTTGAAAATACAATCTGGGCGATCACCACATTTCTAGTACAACTTCATCTAAAATGTACAATATTCTAGGCTGTAATTTATACCACCATATTTTAGTTAGAAAACTAAGAATCAGAGATAAGTAACTTGACTGAAGTTACCACAATTATACACATAGCATTGTCTGTCAAATCAGTTCTTCATTAAACCATGATACAACTTCCCCGTACACTTAGAGATCTAAATATTGTGTTGTTTCTCTGGTAAATAGTGAAAGCATAGTAAAAGTAAGTACATCAAGAGGCTAGAAGTGTTGTGGATAGAAACATCTAAACAAAGGGGAGCAGTTGGGATTTGAAACTGCCAATACTCACACAGGTTACTTAGCTCTATTCTTGTGTCCCTGCATCTTTAAATTAGAATCAAAAAGAGTATCTACTTCAAGGTTAGGGGCTGATGTATAAATTCATGCATGGTAAATGTGTTCCGTGTGCGGCTCTATGGCAGATTCTATTCAAGTGTGAGCTAGTCTTACGTCTTCACTTCAGTTTGTTAACATGTGCTGTGCTATTTGCCCATTTTACATAACTTATATGATCACACACACACACACACACACACACACACACACACCTCCCAAATCCTGGTTTCCAACCTGTTAATGCTTTTGTGTTTGGTTTTAGCTTAGGATCTCTCTTCTCTTCTCTTCTCTTCTCTTCTCTTCTCTTCTCTTCTCTTCTCTTCTCTTCTCTCTTTTCATTTCCCCTTCCCCTTCCCCTTCCCTTTCCCTTCCTTTTCTTTTCATTTCTTTTTCCTGCAGTTGCTTCCTTTCTCTTTCTTAGTTAACTTTAGCAACTCTGGGGGATGACTGAGTGATTGCTCCAAGGGTATGGTGGGACAGGAACAGCAATAATTGGTACCCCATTCAAAGACTGTCTCCATAATATGCTAATTTCCATTTTGAGACTGTGTACAGCAGTCAGGACCAGGTAAGCTTAGACACAGCAGGGGCAGAATTTGCACCACAAAAAAGGTAACCTGAGAAAAAAGTTACGATAAAATAAAGCAGCTTTGAGAAACCTGGAAAACACAAAGCATAGGTTGCAGGAGCCAGCTGAATCTAAGGCTAATGTTTTACCTTTCCCAACTGGGGTTCAATACATTGTCTTATTTGCTTGCCATGGGTTTCTGTTATTGAAACACAAAGTTCTGTTATTCAAGTGAGCCCTAAAGAGTTTTAAAACAGAAGTTTGCATATAGTTTCTTAATTTACTCAGTCCGTTTTTTGTTTACCAGTGACACCAACTGCTTAGCTTAGGGTTCTATAGTACTCCTACTTAATATTCACAAGCTTGGCTGGACTTATCCTAGCTTGTACAGATGCCCCCAAGACTTTATTTCATCCAGTCATTACTACTTGTCTGAGTTAGGGTTACTATTGCTATTATGAATCACCATGACCAAGAGCGAGTTGAGGTGAAGAGTGTTTATTACACCCTCTGTTCCATATATCTGTTCATGATCAAAAACAGTGAAGGCAGCAACTCAAGTGTAGGCAGGAACTGTTGCAGAGGCCATGGAAGGGTCCTATTGCCTTGCTCCCTGTGGTTTATTCAGCCTTTTTTTTTTTTTTTTGTCAATAGAACTAGCTGCTGAGGGGTGGCCTGACCCACATGGGATGGACCCTTCCATTTGAGCTCTACAGGCTAGCCTACAGTCCAATCTTGTGTATGCACTTTCTAAGTGTTCCCACCTCTCATATGACTCCAGCCCATATCAACATTAAATTAGCAGCACATTATCTTTTCATGTAGGTAGGAATCATGACTCCATTTTAAAGATAATGTCATGAAGCAAAGAAGACAAAGGATGATTGGTTAGAGGGTCAATCTTAACTATATCTCGGATACTAGATTACTGACCTCTCTCCCTTTGCTGTTGTAATCATGACACTGCCTGGCTTCTCACTTCATGGCATCTGGATTTTTATTGACTGCGATGTGGTCTGAAGTCTCATGAGACTTCTTAGTGGTCTACTATAGTTGTGTTTACCATACCAGGTTCTAGTTTTCTTGTCTGTTTGTCAGATCCAAGATGCTTTAAATGATCCACTACTAGTATCACTGAAGTTTCTAATCAGGGAATTGTTTATTCTCAGTGAGACAATGGGAAAGAATGTCTTTTGTGCCATTTCAATTGATATTGTGACATAACAGGTTTTTATTTTCTTTATTCAACCATAAGTTCATTCACAAGCACACTCATTTGCCATCTAGACCTCAGTAAGCAATTAGTCCAGCTCCTGGGCTTCTCCAGCAAGAACAATCAATGAGCAGGCATGAAGACAGGGGCCAGTTTCTTTCTGAGTTGATGCTCAGTCTCTTTTGAGAAGGAGAGTTTCATTTTCCACTTGTGCTGGTATCACTATCACCTGGTCTGGGTGATAGGAAATCTTTGCCCAGTCAAATAAAATGTGCATTTCTTGGTCAAATACAAATGGCTTTTAAAATATTCTAGATAATCCCCTTTACTAAAATATTACAGTTCATCTATTCCATTCTTCAGCGACGAGTTAGTTCTATATCGCTTTTGAAAACGCAGGTCTGATGAGCTAAACCATAGTGGATCTCCATTCTCTAAATTTGGAGACTGTGATTTTAAATTTAGCTGAAAATTCAAGAAAATAAATGACCATCTTTCCAAATGCATAACTCATTACAAATTTCATTTTAGAAACACATTTTTACATTCTATCCCAAATGATATTGTGGCTATAAACTAGGATTTCCTAATTACTGTTTTTTTTAAAGCCATTAATACTTATGTCTTTATCTTCTGTTTCCATTGATAAGAACATTGAAATATTTGACTGGTGTTAGGGAGGGAATGTTTTCTTTTGCATCTAGCAATAGCATAAAGTTATTTTACCACTTTAGAGATATGATGCATGGGGGCTAAACTTGTCTAACTGGCAATGTTTCCTAACAAGAGACATGGAAAAGAATAACTATTACACTTCAGGTTTGCCTTTTTCTAATTTCTTAATTCCTTAGCCATACACTATAGTTCTTTTTGTAAGTATTCCAGATTCCTCTAAGATATATCCATCTAACTATAATTTACAAGAAATGAAGAGAATGTTAAAGGTTGTTGCTAATGGTAACAACCACTAAAGCTCTAATAATGGAGATAGTCCTTGCCATTTAACACCATCAGTATCAAAGGGGCTCATCTACTTTTGGCAGTTTACCTACACTCTTCCTATGTCTGTACTAATACATTCATTAATTAATAGCTATCACTGTGAGGACTATCTATGAATGTGGCATCTTCTATAAATGGTGAAATACTTACTGTGAAATTTGAACTACATATTATCCAGAAACTACAAAGAATACAGGGTTGGTGGCCAACCAAGCATGATCAGACTGCCTTGAGTTCTGGCCTTGCCACTGACTAGCTTGGTGATTTGGGTGCCTGGTATCACTTATTACCCTTAATTTTCATGATACATATTTAAAAACAACACCTATCTGTATGGGATTTTAATGAGAATTAAATGAAGTCCAAAGTATATTCACTGAAGAACTACTTTTAAAACATTAAACTAATTATATCCTGTGGCCCACCAACCCCTGTCATTTACAGTATGACTATCCCTTTAAGAGGAGACAACTATTGATTAACAAGAATATAAGTTTAAATACTATAAGACTGCCAAGGCACCTTACTCTAAAGGAAGCATCACATGTACGTATGTTCTCATATTGAACAAAAGCAAAGCCCTAACATTTCTAGGAAGTGGCAAAATAAAATATTCATTCTCTACTGCCACACAAAGTAAGACAGGAGAGAAAGTGCTTAGAATATTAATGGATACAGTATGATAATAAAAATGTCAATGTCATAACTTGTGTTGGTGAGACTTCAAAAAGAGCATAATTTAAAACCCCAGTAAAGGCTTCCTGCTGTCACATCCATGACAACATACCCAATGGGAACCATTCTTGGCTGTTTCACTTTCTTTTGAGCATAAACGTCCCATTTCTTTACTAGTAAACACACATTTCGTCCAAAGACATTTTAGATTTTGATTTTTGTTACTGCTCAACCCACTTTTAAACATCCTTTTTTTTTTTGTTTTTTGCTTCTACTCCAGTGAATACAATGAGCATTTTTTTTTCACGTTAATAATTAAAATTCAATTAAAAGCACAACACGGAAGATTGAAATCAATGCCACCTTTGGAGTGAAGGAATTACCTTCATGAGAAATCTCCTTCCAAGGGTTGGGTGGATACATGAAGGCTGCATTCTGGATCTGGTCATGGATATCTTCATCTTCATTAAAGGGGAAGGTACCACTCAGGCTCACGTAGACGATGACACCAACAGACCACATGTCTAGGGAGCGGTTGTAACCCTTGTTCCTCAGAACCTCAGGTGCCAGGTAGGCTGGGGTACCCACCACTGACCTCCGGAAAGACTTCTCTCCAATGATCCGGGCAAAACCAAAATCACAGAGTTTTACCTGTTGAGAGTAAGAATTTACTGAAACAGTGAGTTTGGACTTACATTAGATCAACTCTGCCAGAGTACAAATATATTATACAGACATTAATTGTTCCTGGTAGAAGAAATGCTACATTTCACTTTCTAATTTTGAAGAAAGTAGTTTATGCCACAAGACAAAACTGGTTTTTCATTCATGAAAGTATTCTGTAAATCCTTTCCTTCCTATCCCAAATATTAAAAGATAAATATGGAATTAAAGTATGATCCATTTTGAGAATTTGTCAGTAGGTAGGAAAACATGCAAAGTGGCAATGATGGCCTTATCCCAGAGACTTATTTAAGTGAAGAATGAGGGATAAGTAGAAAGATGACTCAAGGAATCCATGGTGACTATCGAAATTAGCTCCATATTGGCCTGCAGGCAGGACCTGAAGTTGTTAGCACAGCAAAGTCAACACCTGCCCTGGCCAAGTACTGTAGGCTTAGGGTCCCTAGAAAAAGGTCCAGTTTTTTTCCTACTCCTGTATGTAGGAAATGGAAACTTGCCCTTTTCCCCAGCCTCAGAGATTAGTCAGCATCCCTGGGATCCAAAGGTATCCTCAGTGTCAAGGTCACATTTTCAGATCACGATGGAGTCCAACTTTGCCCATGCAACCCAACAGCAGACTGAGTAAGCACATGTGATTATTAGCAGAGCAGCTTTGTGAAGAGTGAGTGACACAGTGTGGCCCAGAAACAGAAGGCAAGGAGGCAAGGGAAATGCTCAGGCAAGACTTCAAACAATTCCGGGTTTAAGGAGAAAGTAAAAAGGTAGTGCAAGGAGGTGGTATGGAGCCAGCTGTGAAGCTGGTTATCTGCTTGAATGTGGCTTTTTACTTGCCTGAGGGAAAGGGTCAGCTGATGCCAGCAACACATTTTCTGGCTTGAGGTCACAGTGAACGATATTTTTGAAATGAAGATGTCGTAAAGCCACTAGTATCTATAAAGAAGAGAATCATCCAAATAACTTCATTTTATGACATTACAAATTCATTTCAGGCTATATAGCTAGTTTTAAGATATTACTGAAATGAAATGCAACATAAACTTGAAACACCAAGAAACCCCATAATGACCAGTCACAGTGGTTTATGTTCAAGACACTCAACTAGTCTAGAGTTAACATAGCAGGTGGCTAGGGAAAAATCCATGGAAGAAGTAGCAGATTCTTCCATGGTATTATATAGCATGCTATATACAAAGAAATTCACCACAAGATACAGAAACACTGCCTTAAATATCTGTATTGAACTAGGTCTAAGCCATGGGACTATTAAAATTTCAAGACTAGCTTTAATAGTTAGGTCAGTTTAAATGCTATCAATTTTGTATGCTGGACTCTGAATGACAAAAATATAAGTAAGAAGATATACTTCGCCCTTGCAGTCTTTCCTAGTGTAGTTTAGATCAGAAACTGAGAGCAACCAACAAGGCTAGAGAGCTGTAGTTAAACAGTGCTAACATCTGATATTGAATACTACTTTTTTTCTGTCTCTAATTGATTTCTTACCTGAGTAATTAAAAACTTCGTTATGTGTTCTGGCAACCTGCCCTTTTCACTTGACAAGATCATCTCCAGCATGTCTCCATGGAGTTTTTCCATAACAACAAACACTCTTTCAGGCGTCTCAAACATACACTCCAAATTTACAACACCAGGGTGATGAAGGTTCTATTAAAGATAAATAAAGCACTTGAAGAAAATGAGTTTTTTGATACTGTTTGGCAAGCTCACTGATTACATGAAACTGTTGAAGCTTAAATCTTGGAGAAACCAACACTTAAGATTCTTAGCACCTCCAAATTCCACATGTGGTGCCTTATATTTTTGAGATTCTAATGTTTCCAAAAAATATATCTTTATTTTCTATGCATACTGAAGTTATTTCTATACTGAAAAAAACTAAGTTCTAGCATAGTGAATTGCTAATTAGGTTTTAATTAGAATACCATATTGAGATATGTATAATTTCTTAGGATCATCTCCAATATTAAACATATTGTCTTAAAAAAAAGCATACTAGGACATATCTACATAATTTATATTTAATGCAGAAGAGATAAAATTCATACATGGAGTACAAAGGACTGACTGAAGGGGTATCTCAGGGAGAATCTGCCAGAGTTGTTCAGCCCCACAGGCTGTTGTAGGAGGCAGAAGCTGTTACAAAGTGAAGATCATTGTGAACCGGTGAACTATTATGACTGAGCCCCTGGTTGGTCACAACAACACACTATGCAGGGATCTTTCATTGCTTAACCATATGATAAATGTTGGCCCAAGAGAGTAGTGGTTAGACATGGAAGGCTACAGTGTGCCTGGTATGCTATCACATAGAATTTCTCTGAGCTTCGTATTATTCCCTCTTTGATGTCTAAATTTCAGTGATGTTCTGGCTCAACAAATGCCTCTAGGTAATTGACTTTTATATGGTTTTTGTATAAAACAACAAAATCCTAACAGTACAAAACAATGGCATATTTTACCTGCATTTCAATGAGAAACAATAACAATACCAATATAACACATCATGAACAAAATTAACAATCCTACTCCTCATAGGGGAAAAAAAATGGGCACAGAAAAAGCAACAAGATAGTTGTGTTGAAGTTCTGATTCTCCACAAAGAAGTTGCTAATAGCACCATCCTATCTGAGCATATAATTCCTTTCTGCATTTCATCTAACTATGAATATCTGCAGTGTTTTAGGAAACCTGGGTTCCTTAAACCCAAAAGCCCTGTGTCTGGGTGAGGAACAGGTACAATGAAAAACAAAGGAAAGACAAACAGAAATGTACTTTGCTACCTAAGTGAGCCAAATGTATGTGTCAATCCCTAAGCATCTCTACCTATACTTCTTAAACTATACGAGTTCTTAGTGATTTAAATGAGCAACTAACACTTAAGAGTCTTAGCACTTCCAAATTCATGTGAATTCCAAATTCTAATTGATAGATTCTTTTCTCTCTCTACTCTAAGCCATGGCTTTAACAGACCCATATACGGGGTGGGGCTTAGTATATGTAACATAGACTGGAAAGATTCCCAAAATATCTTAGGCCAAAAATATATAACAGATTACTAAGATTTTTCTATAATCTGTTTTGTGACATGTTCAATGCAAACTCAGAAGGACTCTACAAATGGCAACTATTAAGTATTTTTACAAAATGGACTAAGGGATTTTTGTGCTATTTCTCTACAAAAGACATTATAGACAGACAGACAGACAGACAGACAGGCAGATAGGCAGATAGATAGATACACAGATTTCAAAAGAAGCAGCCTATTCGGGACAGTACCCAAGTAAAGGCCATACATACCAAACTAGACAAACCATTTTAGAAATGTAAACTCATGTTTCCACTGGCCTTGGCTTTCATTTTACAATAGCCGACTATTTTATAGGTTTCCTAAAGAATGCATTAAGTGAGAGCTGAAACTCTTCGCCAAACTCAAGACTTTCTCCTAAACAATTGAGGACAGGGTCTTATACTATGTTCTAGTCTTGCTTCAAACTGACTATGTAACTCTGGCTGGCTTTGCAGGCATCGCAATCCTCTTGGCACAATCACTTTAGTGCTAGGATTATAGGTCAGAGTTACCATGCCCAGTTATTTTTTTATAGATAAGTTTGTAATATATTGAGACAAAGTCATACTTCCTCATGGATTGGTTTTATCATGGTCCCAGTGAGCTAAATGATCAAATCTTTTATCTATGATAAGAAAAATTATAGAATGGAATATTTAAAAAAAACTATAAATAAGGAAAAAAATCAATCTTTAATCTATCTCCCTGTGTAATCAATGCTACACATGTAATTTTTAATTATGGAGCACATGGTAATTAATTAATATCTAGATACATTCCAATCAAGTCTATGTGACATGATCAGTGTTATTTTTTTATATAAAATAAAGAGATCTGGAAAGTCTTCTTCCTGATGTCCCAGGTAACTGACTTTGAAAAAGTGATTAAACACTGCAATGTCAGAGTACAGTAGCCTACAAGAATTCTTGCTAATTTCTGACATTTGCAGCAGAAATTCAGAGCATGCATTTCATACCAGAGCAACATTCTGCAGGACTCTGACCATCTGTTTGTTGGATTTCAGTAACTTAATTTTCAGGAAATGAAACATTTGGTCAAGCACAGGGAAAATGGTGTACTTTCACACATTGCAGACTATGGCATATCTTATCTATGGAGTGAATGTAAGGGTTTTCAAAAGCTGGAGGAAATACCATTCATAGATAAGACAAGAATCTCTTTGACCTAAGGCTCCTAGAAAGCTATGTAAGCAGAGAAAGGATACTCATTCCTAGAAACAAGGCATCTTATTAGGAAGTGAGTTAACTAAACTGCACTTTTGGTTTCCATTATGTAAAACGTTTCGTATACATTTGCCTGCATAGTGCTATGTCAGCACTTCTTTAATGATAACGGTGTTGCTTTCTTTTATAACAAGAGCATTTATTGCTGACATTACATTGTGATAAGCTATCACTGCCATAATGTCACCTCTTTCTTCTACACTATTCTATTCAAATACATAAGGGGCACGAAACAAGGGAATAAAGGAAGTTAGATTTCACATAGCATTCAACACTTTAGGAGTAGAGCATTTTTGTGAGGGCTTCTGACATTTCATCAGGAGGCTATATGATTCCATTCATACTGCAATGGGAAAAAAATTAAACATGATGAATTCAGACAAAGGATTCAAAACAGCATGATGAACTGAAGGAGGGACAACACACTGCAAAGAAGAGATCAGGAGAGCAAGGTGTCATTGTTAAAGGTATGGGGTTGATTATGTTCCTGTGCCTTCTCAGTGTTGAGAAAATCACAGCGTTCTATCCATTTTCTAATTGAACTCTCTTAAAATTTCTGCTCTATTTAGTGGTCCTGGAAGTCATAATCACCTAATACTATATGAAAGGGAAATGGCTCATAATGCCTTGAAAGATATGGAAAAGTCATTTTGTGGGGGAAACTCTGAAATGCTGGTTAAAAATGGTATCCACATTGACTGGAAGCTCTCTTGATTTTCAGAAACGTATAACCAACCATTGGTCTTTTGGAACATTCATTGAAAAATTTCCAGTAATGAACCAGTGTCTCTCTACCCAAATTTGTTATCTTTATCTTCTACATTTGGTATCCAATGACTCCCTGAGGCCCAATGGCTGAGAGTCACTCTAAAACCAGATTTGTTCCTCTCTCTGAATCACATACTATACATTACAAGTGAAGGCCCATCCCCTTCTCTCAACTGGATCCCCTCACCTTTGTCCTCATCATTGGGCCTAGGTTTTACTCTCACAGATTTCCTTAATTTACTGCTGAGTCCCCTCTCAATGGATCTTGCTTTGGGATTGTTTCCTTCAATGTAATCATTAAAAATGTGGTACTATGATTTTTCCAAGGTAATTCTGGTTTATAAGGAGGTCATCACTAGCTTCAGAAATACCTGCTTCCTTTCAGCAAAGCATAGGAAACCCATCAATCCCTGTTTGTTTACACCCCCCAGCTCAAACACTTCTCTTCAAGCATCTGCTCTTCCACACACTACCCTTCTGTTTATACACTCACATTTTCTTTCTCCTGCTTTCACATTCTCTTTCTCCTACTCACATACCTATGATTCCCTCAGCCTGAGTGAGACAATTGGTTTGGTACAAACTCAGTTGTCAGAAAGCTTTCAATGGACGCACGGAAGTGGGATTTAAGCTAAAATCCTAGACTAGAGCCTCAAACTGAAGAATAGAACTCAAGGGAGCTGCAGCCAAGATAATAGTAACTGAAATGGAGACAACTCCACCCTTCTTGTCCTACTGGGATGAATACTCTTGGTTCACCTGTGAGCAGTTACTGGAGCTAAAAAAGCACTTCAAGAAAGACTGAGGTCTAACAAGGAGACTCTGGAGGCCTTGGCTGAAAAACTCAAACTGAGCAAAGGACTCACGAGGATGTGGTTCTTCAGTAAAAGGTGTGAGATGATGCTGAACTGGTTGACCAAGGCACAACACACTTATTGGAAAATTCGTAGTTGGCACTCGACAACGAGAGAGATCACCACGCAGAACTCCGAGGAGTCCTCTCAAAATGAACCTTGACTCCCCAAAGCTTTGAAAGCCTCGAGAGTCTTACACTCTTTTCTGAGTATCAAAGCAGAGATGGCACATCACAGGATTTCTGACTCTCTGGCATAGGCTCTCTTTGTTGATTTTTTTGTTAACTTCCTTGTTGGGGCAGGAGGCTGTTGAGATTTATGTCTATCATTGGTATATTAATAATAAAGCTTGCATTCATAGAAACAAAAAAAGAAAGAAAGAAAGCTTCCATCAACTCTCTTAGTTTTAAGTTGGATCCCTCTCCATTTTTCAGAATCTTTGGTAATCTTCTCTCATAATATTCATATTACAATATTATTGACTTCATTTCTCTACCAATAAGAAATATCCTTAGTGTTCATACTTAATTAACTGAATTCTCTGCCTAGTGTCTGGGATATATTAAGATGCTCAATGTAAATTTATTAAATGTTATTGAAAGATGAACCTCTGTATTTCCTAACTTTATTATTATTATTTGAATAATATTCCTTATGATCTAAACGATTTTATTTTAGGTATGCTAATATATACATAATATTTGGTGATGATATACTGCCATCAAATAATATACAGTGACTACTAATCTGTAGAAAATGTAGTGTATGGATTTTCATTGTAAGTTCACTGAATTGTTGGTAAGAAACCTGTGATTCACATGATGAAATACTAACTAATGCTTTTTTAAATTATAAAAACTAATTACATAGAGTCAAATATCAGAAATGCACTGCAAGATTTGTTCCAAATGATTTTCCTAATAACAAGGATATGATGAAGTCATTATCATTTACTTTGTAGGCGTCATCCCTCAAAATATGGCAGTTTGGACACCTGTTTGAAGAATCTCACCCTCTTTCTTAGGAACAAATCCATGTTCTCCCTCTCATCTAGATGATGTGTACTTGTTCCATGTCTTCTTCTCATGAGTAGTTTTCATTTCACACCAGTCAAAAAAGCACTAGAAAAGTGGTCAGAGAGAGACCAGGAAGGCAGCAGCAGCTGAACAGCCAAAGATTTCTTCTATGGTACCCCCACCCATCATGGACATCCTTCTTACATTAATCATAATTTGATTATCCTCCTGAGGATGGAGGACAGAAAATTCGAAGCAGGATATTTGTATAGTACCAATGGTGGTACATGTTTTCTTTAGAAACCAGTTTCAAATCCCTTCCTTTTGCTGGGTTTCTGTCTTAACTCTAAGCAGGCAAGACTATGAGTATAGCCTCAGGGCCAGGAGTACCATTTCTGTAGCAGGTTCTTGGGAGGCAGTCTCCATAAATTTGGATTTCTGCCACTGTACAAAGAAGTGGGCAATAATATCCTCTTTAATTCACTGATTGAACATTAGTGATGCAAAGGAGAGTCCCTTTGACCTGACAAGAAGGAGCATCGAGGTAGTAACAAATGTCACAATCTCACCCTCCATCTTTGCCATGGCTCCATCATTCTCCTTGCTGCTGGCACATATTAAAAGGACCATAACCATTACCTCACAATTTTGTGAGTCAGATGTTTTATGAGCTCCTCTGTTTTCTCTGATATGGCTTCCCTGTGCAGAATTTAAGTTGTTGAGACACTGTCGTCCTATGTGAGGGCTCTGAGGGAGAACCTGCCTCCTAGTTTATTCTGGTTGTCGACTAAGTGTTGGTGAAGTGACAGTACCATTCTCTAGTTGCTGTAGGCCAGGAGGCCCTGAGCTCCCTGAGCTGCTCAACTTCTTTAGCATTGGTCATTCCCTACTCATTATATGTTTAATTTTCACATTCTAAAGCTCCCAACAGTGTTTTGCTTCCTCCTCTGCTTCTAGCTAGAGAGGATCCTTTTCTTTTAAGGACTTATGTGTTGGCTTAGGCTAATCCAACATAAACTAACATGACTAACATAAGCTAACCATCCTATTTTATTCTCTCTATATTATTTACTTTTCTATTGCTGTGATAAAACATCATGATCACATAACTTATAGGAAGAAGGATTTAATTTTGGCTTACAGTTTCAGTGACATAAGAGACATCATGCCTAGGAAGCATGGCAGCAGGCAGACAAGGTAATCAGAGCAGCACCTGAGAGGTGACATCTCAAACCACAAACAGGAAGCAGAGAGAATATTGAAATGGCAAATGTCCTTGAACTCTCAAAGCCCACTCTAGTGATGTGCTTCTTCCAGCAAGGCCACACCTCTTAAACCTCTCAAGAGTGTTACTAACTGGGCTCTGACTATTTAAATGCCTGAGCTTATGGGGCCATATCTCATTCAAAGCACCACATTCTACACTTTGTTCTCCATAGTCTCAAGTCCTTATCATGCTGCAAAATCCATTCAATCCAACTACAAAAGTCCCATAGTCTTTAGTCTCAACAATAATTAAAAGTCCAAAGTCTCTTCTGAAATTCAAGGACATCTTTCAATTTTAAGCCAGTATCTAATCAAAAAGAAAATTACATAGTTCCAACATACAATGACAACAACTATGTATTACTATTCTAAAAGGGAGAAATGGGGATGAGATAAGAATATACGGGACCAAAATCTAGCAGGGCAAACTCCAAACCCTTAAGCTCCATGAAAGGTGGTCCCACCTCTCCAGCTTGGCTGCCCTTAAGACACATCTCCCTCTTGGGCTGGCTTCAATCCCGGTATGCAGCAATCTAATGTCTCCTGGCTCTGAGACCTCATATACCTTGGGGTCTCCAGTATAACCCAAGTTTCACTCATACAGCTTCATGCCATAGCCTCTCAGGTTCTCCATACTTCCTGCCTGGCCCCAGAGGTTCTCTGGAATTGTGAGGGAAGAGTCTATAATCCCTAAACTAGTGTATCTTTCATGACTGTGAATCTATCACCACACAGACATGGATACAACTTCCAACTTTGGCTACTAGCTTGGGATGGAACCTGGTACACTGGGTTACATTTGTAGAACTTTTGGGGTTACATTTGTTGTTGCTTTCTAAGAACAGAAAGTTTCCTAGGCCTTTTCTTCTCTCAACTTAGAAGCTCGGCTGGGTGTAGCCTCCTTCTGAGGACCCCCAGATCTTTATTCCAACTCAGGTCAGGCCTTACTCCTTAAGCACAAGCCTTGGGTCTAACACTAAAGTCTGGTGCTCTGGTTGTCTTCAAACTGTAAATTTTGGATTTCTTTCTGCCCATTTCTCTTTTTCATTATAGACTTGCATAAGAATGATTACTAATAGTCACCAAGGACAGTTAATATGAGTCTATTATGAAATCTCTACCAAAGCAATCAGTCCGTTATTTTTAAATTTAGCCAAAGGCAAGAGAATAGAATAAAGTCAGAAACAGCCCCACTCTTTTCCAAAATATTACAAGAATGTTCTCTAGCCCAGTTGTTAATGTTATTCCACTGTGAAACATCCAGAGGCAGGTCCTTACCACTGCAGTTCCCTAATCTCCCACTAGAATGGCGCATTAAGCTCTACTCACAGTGATCTATCGCTTTTCTAGTCCAGATTTTCAAATTCTTCCACTTTCCTCCATAAAACAGTAAGATCAGGTCTGGCATAGTAATATCCCAATCCACTTTGTGATACAAATCCTATCTTCAGTTACTTTTCTACTGCTGTGATAAATCACCACAACTAACTTATCAAAGGGTTTATTTGGGGCTTACAGTTTCAGAGGGATAAGAAGAGTCCACCATCAGGGGAGTCGGACAGTAAGCTGGCACAGAGGCAGGAACAGCAGAGAACTCATATCTCCATCAGTAAGCACATGCAGAGAGAGAGAGAACTCCAAATGGCAAGAGTTTTTAACTCTCAAAGCCCAACATTCAGTGAAAATACTTCCTTTAGCAAGGCCATACTGAAGTGGAATGAGTATAGAAGGCCAATTATTAGCTACTTATATACTACTGATTTATTAGTGATTTACTTAAAGCACTGCTTGTACTGTCCATTTGCCAAGCATGACTTCATTTGCCACTTGGAGCAGACTGACCTGGAAAAATAGCTAATACAATGGGTCGTTGCCCTTAACAAGGGACCAAGCATTCAAATGCCAAAGTCTAGGAAGAGACATCTCATTCAAAGCATCTGTCTTTAACTTTAATTGTACCTATAGAGTCCTTCAGGACACCAAACCAGCATATTGACCAGCATATGCTGACTGTCATGTATGTTTCTATAAAATCTTGCTTGGTAGTCTGCCCAACTTTGTGATTTTAAAGCATAAAATAAAAATATAAAATGGTCTCAGGATTGAAGCCTTTCAGAAGCTGTCTTGATTTCAGTCCACCATTGGCATCTCCTCTCCTCGACTCTCATTGGTGTTGGACTGCTTACTCCAAAGAGCCCCTCAACAGCATCTCTGAAATCTCTTTTCAATGTGCCACTAACTAGGGACCAAGCATTCAAATGCCAAAGTCTAGGAAGAGACATCTCATTCAAAGCATCTGTCTTTAACTTTAATTGTACCTATAGAGTCCCTCAGGACACCAAATCAGCATATTGATATTGATCATTTCTGGGCCTGGAGAGGATGTATATATTCCGCCTACTAGTCCGATATCAAGCCATCATTATTTGGGCAGCCTACCATATTCCTCATTACCTATTCAGAAATATGAGATCTTCGGATTTTCCCTCTGAAAAATTGTGGAGGAGGTGAGGAAAGACTGCATACTCATCTGTAATAAATATTACTTATTTCTTCTTTATTTGTAAATGAACTCAGTCAAACATTGAAAAGCAGAGTGAGCATTATGAAGAACTCCATCCATCACCTGACTGTAACCACTGTTAATATTTTGCTAATATTTTAATATTAACCATTGTTAATATTTTGCCAATCATGACACATCTACTTTTCATCAGCCTTTTGGCTTTGATGTATTTTCATATGGAAGAAATATTACTTAAAAGAGTATAGATTGTAGGTGCTCACCTTGCCATGGCAGCAGCCACCTTGACTTACTACTAATTTGAACCCCTAGAGTAATCCTACTCAGTTTTCTTGCTTGTTTCTCAGAATAATATAAATAAGCAAAAATGATTAGAGAGTTACATGAAGTTTTTACACTGGATGTCATCACTAATAGTGTGCCCCTTTGACATCAGCTCAAGAAGACAGGATTATTCAGCTTTGTATGATCCCTTTGTTATTTATGTCAGGCAATGTAGGTGACCATGCTTCTGTCAAAGCACAGGAATCTACTCGTTGTTGGCATCCAGGACTACATTTCTCTCAGTAAACCCACTATGCACCAGATGCTTTTGCCTGCATCTCTCTGTATCTTTGTTTTCAGCCCCAAGCCTACTTGGGATTTCTTTCACATAAATCACCAGGAATTTATAGAAGAACTGGAAAGCCCTATTAGGAGTAGAGAAAAAAAGAAAATATACAGGAAATATATAAAGGCATCCCTAAATTGGCTTTGTATCAGGATGGATAACCTCTTTGTGAAATGTAGACTGTTGTGTGAACATGAGAAAAAAAATGACTGGGTTTGGAGAAGCCTATCTCTGAGTGCTGCTTATCCTATATTAGTGAGAAACACTAATATCTCATCATGGCTATTGGAATTCAATTGGCTATGAGAACTAGCTGAATGAATGAAATGATAATAGAATCACGAAGTTGGAATTAGAAGGAGATCTGCATCTCTCTAGCTTTCTGAGTCTCTAATCTGAGAACATGCAAAACTGAAATCCAAGCACTTCTGTTCTGTGGCTTGGGAAATTTTCAAGGAAACAGGTATGAGCTATTATTTTAAGATCAGAATGCAAAGAAGACAATTGGAATTCTAAGGAGGAGGAGAATTAAGAACAGCCTGTGAATAGAGAGCACAGGTCTCTCCTGCTAGTGAACCTGCATTTTTGTATTGATTAACATCCCCATGCAGACAGGACTGATGCTGGTGGTGCTGGTGGTAGTGGTGGTGGAGGTGGGTCCTACAACTCCTTAGTCCTACACTCTGGCAGCTGCTAAACACTGTAGAAGTGTGTAAAGTTTCCAGGAAGATTATAAGTGCCTAGATAGTGAGGCTGTTGGTGGGAACTGAAGGCAAGAAAATGAACTCACTCCATCTTTAGACAGCACCCCATAATGCAAGAGATAAGGGAACCATTTCTTTGTTTATTGGATCATCTTGGGTACAAGAACCAAATCCAATACAGAGATGTGGCAAGACAGATGCCTCCATGGAAAAGTGTGGCGAAAGTCCAGGGCATTTGGCTTGAATATGACTGCAAGAAGTCATTTATACCCTGGTTTTGGTTTTTATGCCTAGAATAAAATAAGTTCTCTTGTGAATGGCATAGCCCATTATTCTTTCTCTTTAGCCCACTTGTCACAGACAAACATCTGAGCTACAGATGTTCATTTAGGTGGTTCTCATTGCTTCCTTGTTCTCAATAATAAAAAGAATATACATGATACCAACAACCTCACCCTTGAATATGTTCCCTAGGAAAGACATTATCAGAGCTTGATAGGGGAATTTAAACTCAAGATATCAACCAACCAGACCCTTCCAGAGCTCCCAGTGGCTAAATCACCAACCAAAGAGTACACTTAGAGGGATCCATTGCTTCAGTTGAATATGTAGCAGAGGATGGCCTTGTCGGGCATTAATGGGAGGAGAGGCCCTTGGTTCTGTGAAGGGTCAATGCCCCAGTGTAGGGGAATGCCAGGGCGGGAAGGTGGGAGTGAGTGGGTGGGTGGGTGAACACCCTCATAGAACAGGGGGAGGGGGGATGGGATAGGAGGATAGGAGGTTTCCAGAGGGGTGGAACCGGGAAAGGGGATAACACTTAAAATGTAAATAAAGAAAATATCCAATAACACACACACACACACACACACACACACACACACACAGAGAGAGAGAGAGAGAGAGAGAGAGAGAGAGAGAGAGAGAGAGAGAACGAGAACACTGAGTGGTATACCTTAAAACCCTTCCTAGTTCTGGAGGGATATTCAACAATAATCAGGATACCTCCCAGTCTGATACACTAAAACCAAAGAAACCATAAAACATCTCGAGCAGGCTCAGATTTTAGCAGCCACCAATTGTACCTATATAGTCCTGCTTGGCTGGTAAAAACAGTAAAGGATATCAGGGGATAATGGCTCAAATGGAGTTAATTATGGCATGTGGAATATGAATATGTAGAGTACTGTCCTTAGGCATGACATGAGACTTGTCCAGCAGTCAGGAGACTGACACAGTATTGGTACTAGTAGCTCAACAGTGAAGGTAAGGAGAGGCTACAAGGACCTATCTCTCTCTAAGGCTATAGGAAGTCAAGAGAGGGATCATAGGGTCCACATCTTCTCAAGGGTATATAAATAGTTAATAGCTGCTGAAAAAAAACCCAACCCTTTCTTATAGTAGTATAATTCACATGTTCCAGTAAATGAGCCTAATTTAAAACTGGTTCACTAAGCTAGACTTCGGTAGAATTCTTTGTCTACGTGCTATCTGTGGTGAACAGAGGTTTGCACAGCTCCCTAGAAAACACAAACTAAGCACAACAAAGCTATGCCTACTTATGCTGTAGTGTCTAATACATAATCTAGGTCCTAGAAAAAAAAGTATCATATCTTCCATTGCATATGGGTAAACAGCTCTTTACTTTAGCTAATGGCATTTTCAATAATGCTTTGCAATCAGTATCACACCGGTGTATGATGTCTGTGTATGTATGTCTGAGTTTGTGTGATGTGTGAGTAATATGTGTGTGTGTGCGAGTGTGTGTATGTGCATGTGTGAGTGTGTGTGGTATGTATGTGATGTATATGTTTGAGGTGTGATTTATGGGTGTATGTGTGGGCATACACACACTATATATGGAGGTTAGATTAAAACTCAGATGGCCTCCTATCTTGTTTAATGAATGGTCTCTTGTTGTAGAGGGGATTTTTGAGGGGTAGATGTAAATGTCAGGCTAGCTAGCCCATGAGTTCACATAGATACTCCCCATTACATGGCAATGCTTCACCCATTGAGCTAGATATATAGTCAGGAGAGCCTCTATTAACTGCTAATGAAAACAGACATGCTTTATCTTGGCATCAGGAAAGGGCATGCACTCTGGGGAGTTATCTCATGATTAACAATCCAGTGCTTTATATATGCTTATGTGAAATTTGCTGTAACTCCTTGCACTCTACTAAGTGGAATTTGCTCGCTAGCAGGTATGGGGGTGAGTGAGGGGAACAAGATCGATATCTGTTTAGTAAAGGTTACTTAATGCCGTCATTCATAGATGTCCTTGAACATGCCCAGACACTACTCAGTCATTCTCAAGTTCACTAAGCTTGGTACGCCTCCATCAGGCATCAGATCTCAAAGTCGCTACAGAGATGTGGTAAATATAATGAGTCCTCTCCTTTCCTTACAAAAGGAGAGACAGCTAGGTGCAAATGGAAGCCAGCATGCTGAGAAGAAATGTAGGCAAACCTTCTCATCTCTCAGGCTGTTCTGCCCTTTCTTGATTTTTCAGTGTACAGGATAAGATAAAATGTCACGTTCTCTACCCAGCATCAGGAATCTTTGAAGCAAATCAAGAAAATGAGAAAAAGCTTATGGGCTGTGAGAAAAGACTTCTAAAAGAGGTATTTTATCAAACTTTATAAGAGACTGCTCCTATATATATTTAAAGAGTTTCCAAAACTTAATGATATAAAAACAGTAATAAAAATTGAGTGAAGGTTTGGCACCTCTCAAAGTATACAGATGAAAACAAACCCTATATTTAAAATATCTTTACATCACATATTATTAAGGAAATTAAAATTAGGCAACATATTTGTTGCTATTAGAACTACATATACCTGGATATGTACATATTTGTAGCAACCTATTAGAACTGCAGATACCTGGATATCAGTAACGACAGGCTCTAAAGAGGAGGTGGGGCTTGGTCATAGAGGTGAGAATGCAAACTGGCCCCATCACCATGGAAGACAGTTTAACAGGCTCTTGTACAACTAAGCCCACTTTGATTGCATGCTCTAACAATTATACACTTCGGTACTTACACACAGACATTCAAAAGAGCTTGTACATTGAATTTTAAAAGCAGCTTTTCTCATAATAGACCAAACTTGGAGGCAAGATATCTTTCAGCAGATGAATAGATAACTTGTGGCATATCCAGATAATGAAATGATTTTCCACCCTATAACTTTTTTTTTCAAAACAAAAGTTATCAAGCCACAAAGAGTCTATGTAGCTATCTCTATGTATGTTTCTATGTACATGTGTGTGTTTGTGTGTATGTATCATCTATCTATCTATCTATCTATCTATCTATCTATCATCTATCTATCATATATCTCAAAGACAATTTCAAAACCATAAATCTACCTATACAACCAACACAATATAGAATTTTAACCCACAATTTGTGTTAATTCACAAGATTGTGATTACCATTTTTATATGATTATTATATGATTTTGATGATATTATATGATTATCATTTTTATATAAATGATTCACTTTGTGATTTTGAAGGATAGAGAAACTAGTTTCTATCAAGACAACTCAACGACAAACTTCACATACTCTGTATCTTGAAGATAAGTTTACAGATCTTTAAATTCCAACTAAGGCCAGAATTTCTAGAAGATGTAGACAAGGGATATAATATTAGACAAGTCATGTAATATTTAAAAGCCAATAACAATGGCTTCAGAGACTGAAAGTGATGATTCAGCTAATATGGGTGGAGGAAAACATGAATTCTTAACCATAGACAAAGAATTACAGGCAACTAAGAAAAGCTGAGAGTGGGAAACATAGTCTTCTCCAGGGAAGAGCACACCAATACCAAATAGCCCCAGAAATAGATATAAAAGTAACATCATTTACACTGCACAGGTTGTATTTATATATTATATGTAAATAAAGAAGTATATATATATTAGAAAAGTCTGGGCCCATTAGCTATGCCTCTCTCTCCTCAATTCCTTCACAGATTTGTGCTGTGATTTGTATGATGAAAACCCCTTGGATATTACTCTTAAATTTCTAATATGATTCCTACTTTGGTAGTTATTTTAGAAGGATATTTTCTTTGCTGAAATGGCTTTCCAGAGTATTCCCCCTTTCTTTCATCTATTTGCTTGCTTATAAGAAAGCTGTAAAGCTTTTTTATAATTTCACTAGCGTTACATCTTCTTTTGTAGTATCCTGATTTCCAGATCACAGTCAGCACTCATGATTGTTTTCTATACTTTCCAGCATCTCTGAATTGGAGCCCATTATACCTGATGACCCAAATAGACTCTAAATAACTTCAAGGGTTTCATTCATTTCTACGTGGTCCAGGAGACCTCCCTTTCTTTCCTTAAAGAAAGGAAGTGTGTCATAGTAACATGTGAATAGCAATAGTTTCATTAGTTGAAGGGAAGGCCCTGTGAGAATAAGACATCTCACCTCAGGATTCATTGTTGGTTTTCAGGTTGATTTGGGGTAAGAAAGCACAATGAAGTGGGGATGCTTTGAGGATGGAAATGTGAGGCTGAAGTACTTGACAAGCATCAGTCCTCAAGTGCAGTATCATAGAGAGATTGTGAATGGATGATAGATGGCTCTTTGATAAGAGGTGAGCCTGCTCTGGGAAAGAGGGTCAGGTCTGTCTAGGACACTTAGATTGGTGGATGGATGGATGAGGTTAAGAGCACAGTTGAGGAACAGGCGGGAGAAGAAATGGAATCTGCTAAGTACAGGGGTCAATAAGCAGAGAGATTTGTAAAGGAACAACTGATAAGTTCTGTGAAAAGACTATATTAATAAAGTCCAATAAAGACTGAAAAGCAGGGACTGATGGGTAGAGAAAAAACCAGAGGGATAGACAAAAGGCCCTTATGCTTATCAATCCAAAGTTATACAATTTATGGACCAAAGAGTTTATGAATCTTTCCCCTAAGTTCCATATAGCCTACATATACTCTACTATAGTTTGTGTTTTATAATTCTAAATGATTTTTTATAAATTGTATTATTAATGGAAATTCTAGCATTATTCACTGTATTTGTAAATAAAAATGTACTTCAAGAAAAACAGAAACAATAGCATACTAAACAGAATTCCATTCATACATATGAGCTAAAGCTTTGTGTGTGTTCTGATATCAGTATGCTTGTAGATAAATTTCATCTTCATTCAACAACCTTTAGAAGAGGATTTATATTTCATTAAGCATATAGTAAGAAATCATATTTATAATTTTAGATTCTGAATGTAAAATGTTGAATGATATAGATGTGTTAGTTCGCTGTAATATCCTGGATAATAATAAACAACCTTCCTTTAATTCCTATTGTGCTGACATGATAAGAAATCAAAATTACATGAATGTATCCCTTGGGAATTTTATGGAGTAACTTTAAACTCTATACTCACTAATATTTTTCCTAATATATAATAATAATAATAATAATAATAATAATAATATATTTATAGGTAATGAAAACAGTTATAAATGGTCTAGTTCCCTTACTTTCTGCTATTAACTCTTGTTACTCAAAAATAGTTCAAGAGCTTATAGTTCTAATGGTTGAATAAGATAATCTACACAGATATCTACACATCTACATATAAAAATATATATGGAAAATTAAGGACAATTCTGCTTTTTCTCACACTATACTTGTATTAGTTTAAGGCTTTCTATAAACTAAACTATGCTACTTTAAAGAGTCAGAAACCATGTTAAACAAGGAAGAGTTGGCAGAACTATGCAAAGGCTATTTTTCTCCACTCAGCACTACAATCCTGAATCCTGTAGGCCCCTGAGCGCTATTCAGACTTCAGGAACAACATAAGCCAGGGCACCCATTCTATATCTGGGAGTTCTTCCTCTACAAAAGAATATGCCCCAGGAGACCCCATGGGAGTGGGTACCGAAGAAGGAGGACCCAGTCTACCTAAGATGTTCTTTGTTAAATTTATAGATATTACTTATTCCTAATGTCACAAAGTTAACACTGTGTGTATGTGTGTATGTGTGTGTGTGTATGTGTGTGTGTGTGTTTGTATGTCTGTCTGTCTCTCTGTGCAGGTGTGCAAGCCTGTTTATATATCCACTTGTGTCCATAGAAGCTAATTTTTGACACAGTCACTTAAAGGATGAAGCTCAATCACTTGTTAGACTGATTGACCAGGATTATAGAAGCATGTTTCCTTTATGTCCAGGTTTTTGTTCTAGGTGCCAGTGAACTGAACTCTAGTCCTTATGATTTTGTGACAAGAACTTTTCCCACTCAGCTATTTCCCTAGCCCCAGCAATTAATTTTTTTTTTCTGGTCACAGAATAGCAAGTACCAAGTCATGAATGCAAGAACTGGCTGTAACTGTAGTTGTGGATACAGAGACAAAGATCTCTGTGAATGGATCTTTGTATTACACTATTGCCCAAAGGCAAAAAGCAGCAATTTTAGGAATTTTGACAATCAGAAAAATGTTATTTTTCTATATAAGAAGGCATCAGATTTTGGTTGTAATTATCTCCTTTAGTTCCTTTTCTCCTTCCCTCTCTCTCGCACTCTCTTTACAAGGTCTCCTATGTAACTCAAGTTGGTGTCCACCTAGTAATCCTACTGCCTCAGCCTAACCCATATATTGAAACTCTTTGCTTACACTACCTAGCCCGAGCAAATCCAACTCTGTTACATTTACATGCCAAACTCAGTAAATGGGAATTAAATCAAACAGTAGATGCAGAACACTAAACTGCTGTGTTATTGATCCAAAATTGAAAATTTGAACAAAATTTCGGGTCAAAAATTAATATTAACTGACAAAAGTAAGACTTTTGGCATGTATATTAAAACCTCTACTTATCAAACATAAATTGAATAGACAGCCATATTAACCAGTTGGCAGAAAGCTGTTAAATTTCCTTTTGATTTTCAAAAGTGATTCAAAAAATTATATACATTAGGCACACAATAAGTCTTATAAAATATTCTGGTGTTATAGGACATTGTTGTGAATAGGAGTTGTGACATTTTTCACATCAGAGAAAAATTCACCTGGAGAGACATGAAGGGCCTCAGGAAGACCTAGACAATCTATTTCTCAGATATGTGTTATTTACACACCTCATTTGATGACAGCTACAAATCCCATTCATGTAAAGGGGAAAGTGTTTGTGAAGGTAAGGATATTTTTTAATCTACGTCAAATTGCTCTGAGCATGTTTGTCCTGAAAATATGCCTATATAATGAAAATTAATAATATGTTAGACTGTACATTAAAAAGAACAACTTTTCTACACTCTGGAAGGTACCATTCAGTTAAGTCTGACTCAGTTTGCCTTTCCAGTTAACTTACTCTGAATTATCTAAGCTGTAGGTTTCTGCATGACTTTTGATTATTTTACAGAAGTCCAGGAGCGGAATTTACAACTCTCAAATGAGAATAGGTTTACCTGTAAAATTGCAACCTCATTACGAAGCTGACTTTCTTGTTTTGTTGGAAATCTTAATTTGTCAATAATCTTAATAGCTACATCTCTTCCTGTTTTACGATGTTTACCTTCAAGATAAAAATGAGAAACATTAAAAAATAATTAATTAGCAAATTAACAGTTGTAGTTAAAGTGTTGGCCATATAAACTATCTTGAAATTATGTTCTGTCAACACCTTTGATACCCATTGTCCTCTGTTCTTGCATCCTGTTCTCATGGTGTTCATTCGCCCCTTCCAGATGGCTTCCCTCTATCAGTGTATCAGTCCTCGTGTTTTGACTCATACAGTTCCTGACATAGTGACCGCTTCAGGTAGCTCACTTCTTAGTTACTGTGGAGACCATGTACGCTACCTTCATTGTCTCCATTTCTATGTATCTACTCTTAACACTTCCATTCTTCCTTGTGGAGCTCCACCCCTGTTACACATAGTCTTTCAGGTCTGTCAGTGTCCAGTGTTCAAAGTCTCTTCTGATTGCTGCTCTCTCATCTGCCTTATCATCACCCCTGCCTCACCATCACCTATGTGCTGTGACATATTTTCCACACTCAATCGACCATTACTTTTATTATGCAATTGTCACATTGTAGAAAAAATACACTAAACTTGGTTTCTCTTATTACAGGACTACATATTAAGGCAGTGGTTACTACTCATGTTTTCAGTGCTTAATACTCACTAGGTTTTCATAAAACTGCAGTATTTTCATAGGAATCAAAATTGATTTGAAAAAAATAGAGCAATTTAAATTTTCATATTGAAAATTCTGTATTTAGAGTTTTTGTAATTTTATGATAAAAGTAAATAAGTAAAAGTGTTAGACATGATTATTTTATAAAATACAAACTCATAAAAATAACTTGTTAATTACCAAAATAAAAAAAGTTAAGAAATCATTTTTTATAGCAGGTAAAAGTTTAAAATTATTTACCTAAAAGCTTGAAAAACCACCAACATTGACCTTGAAAGGCTAAAACATTTAGGTGCTATGATACATGAGGAAAGGTGAGAGTGCAAGGGTTCCGGGTTCACTGACAGATAGTACCTGTGAGGGTCTAGTCCAAGATGGGGAGAGAAAATGGAACTGCTTTGTTTATAAACTACAGCTTCCATGTTCCTACAATATTTTCTCTAAATAAAAAAAAAATCAAACTAGGTCAACATTGTGAATAGGGTTTTCAAATACATACAAGAACAAGTTTTTCAGGAATAGGAAACTCAAAAAATTTACCAGTTTTTCAAAGAATGGTTATCTCAGAACAAACCCCTCTGAAGGTGACTCCCAGACACACAGATATATATATATCCCTTTTTATTTATATTTTTCTTAGTAATATAATGCTTTTATACACAGCTGCTTACATTTTTAAGTTCATAAAAAACACTTATTTAGCCTACTCACCTCCATAAACAATTCCGAACTGCCCGGAACCCAGAACTTCATCAGGAAAAATCTGATAGACTGTGCTGATATCCTACAGGTACATGCCCAGAGAAAAACAAACATGGGGAGGAACAAGTTTTAATCCTATTACATTTTGTAATTATGATTACTATTTGATGATTGAATAGAAATATAAATATTCCAAAGCTCATTTAACATTTATAAATGTTGGATAAAATTTAAATGGCTATAATATTCAAATTACATTCATATAATATTTTGAAAACTATTTTGCTCTTAAGTACTTGGGATAGGGCACATTTTAATAGAGAGAAGTGGGATCTAAAACCAATCAATGGAATTTACTATGAATATCTGAAAATGTATTCTTATTTCTGCACCAGTAATTTAGAAGTTTCAATAACTACTCCATGGGGCCCATCACATGTCTGTAGCAAGCCAGCTTCACCCTCAGGGAAGAACAGTGCAGCTATTCCTGTCTCATTTCTACAAGAATCTAAGCTACAGAAAACCATTCCAGGAATCCCAGTTACTACATAAATAACCCACACAGTATCGCCACTTGGGAAGTTATACTCGCTGGATAGAGAGTGAGCTAATCTGGGTTTCATATCGCCCCTTTCGGTAAGCGTCTTCATGGAAACACTACAAAGCATTTACTTTTTCTTTTCCTGGTACTGTGCATCCTAACACATCTTCTGCCTATTTCAACTCTACAACTCTTGATTTTTTTTTAAATCACTCTTCAGCCACATTCTCCTGTCTGTAATGTACATCCACCACCTTCCTTCTCTTTTCTTAGAAAGCAAACCAGGAAGCTTGCGTACTGTGATCCCTTTGGAGCATTCATAAGGTGAATTCAAAACTCTGGCAATGAAAATCATTATTCTGGTCCCTTTTTTCTGCAGCTAAGCTAACTAACGAACTCTTTAGAATTTCTTTAAAAGTTCATTTCAAATGTTTTTAGTGAACAATCAAGGTAAAAGGCCTCTGAGATCCCCTGGAAACTACCCAGGAAGCGTTAGAGTATCCTGCATTCGCCAAGGTCTTCTCTGTCTAAGCAAGTGCAGAAGTACCATGCAATCATGAGGCCTGCATCTCAGGGTGAACAGCATCCATTTAACCTTCACTGTGAAGTTGCCTCCTGTAACTCACCCTTGCCTTTATTCAGTTTAAACCAGGTCATCAAGAATTCCAGGGACAAGAGTAGTACTGAACAGATGTTCATGGAGTTTGTTTTTTGACAGACAATCTCAAGCCACTGTAAGCAGGATGGTACTCTGGTTTGTTTGAGTCTTAAGAGCAGTGAGCAAGCAGTTAATGCTGTTGATCACAGCACTGAGGTAGGAAAAGGTGTGATTGTATTTTGAGTACTGAGATGAAATCAAGCAAATACAACCTCATGTAAAACATCTCCCAACATGATGTGCAATTTCTGAATTATGAAAAGTCTGTGTTAGGTGGCAATGGTGACCGTGGTTCCTGATTTAAGGAACGTTTCTGAGATCTAGACTGTGGCATGTGTATATGACTAAGAATATTTACAACCCCTTTCTTTATCAGTACGACTTGTTAGCAAGGAGGTAAGCAATGGCATGTTAAAAAAACATATACAAATAAAAATTTTACTTTATTAGAACATCTATTTTACTGTGCAATGCCAACCATTAAATTTCAAGGATCAAGTTTGGATCAGCGGCACTCCGAGCTGTCACTACAAGCCTGCCTTCCTGCAATGTTCTCGGTATACCATTTGTCCTAGTTTGATCTAAAAACAAACAAACAAACAAACAAACAAGACAAAAACCCCAACAAACAAACACAAAAATAAAAACAAAAAACAAAAAACAAAAAACTTCCCAAGATAAATATGAAAAATTGTATATCACGCTATAATTGTTTGTTATTATAAACAGTCCTTGTTATTCTATTGTGGAATATAGAAAACTCAGTAAACAATGTACTATTTTTAAAATATCATATAAGAAAATAAACAGGAAATTAGATAAATAAAGATCTATCACTTTTTATTTTCCAGTAATCACATTCTGAGACTTATTAATAGATACAGACTTACCACATTTTCCTGAATCTGGCAATTTGAAACGGAAATGCTCACAGAAATATCTTCTGGAAATGCATGTTTAAAGAAACAGACATAAAATAGTTAAAGTATATTAAAAAAATATCTCAGTGGGCTACATTTACTGTATTTACATTAATCACAGCAACTAGATCTTTCTACAAATTTCTATTAAAATATATAAGTTCCCTTAACATTACAAACTCTATAATTTGTTTTTAAATATGTATTTGTCAGCATAGAGCTCAGATTAAAAAAGACATCCAATTCTGGCGTTGTCGTGCAGAAATTCTGTTAGCTGACAGACAACAAATTTTCTAGAAATTAATAGTTTCTGTTATAATGTAGACAAATCATTAAGGAGTGGGTTTTTAGGAGTTAAAGTAGAGGTCTCTGACTGCATGCTTAGTTTACATACAAATACATTCCTTATGGTCAGAATAAGTTTATTTATCCTGTTAATATACTGGCTGAAGAGAAAAAAAGATAATTATGACTGATCAACTATACTGTAATGTTAAAACAGGTTAATCTGCAGATTGCATGATTTATGATGAATTTCAGATCACAATTTCATATAAATATTCCTCTATTTTTTTTAGCTCCTCCTCAATATTTCATCTTGCTTATACTCTGGCTGAATCTATTTTACTAGTGCACAGAAATTTCTTCCTGGCATAGGGTGATCAAGCAGCAACAACACTCATGGGTAGAGAAGGAGGAGGGGATTTGTGGCAAACAGACTTTTTTCATATCTGTGGCATTTCCAAGTGAAGCTCAAACTGACTAAATGGTTTCTTTTAGGACCAACAGCTGTGGGCACCTGTGGTCGTGTAGAATATAGGTTATACTTGCCTTTATAAAGGTCTAATCAAAATAAGTACAACAATTTAACAAACGGAATGTTTTAGTAAGCAGAGCAGTTTCTCTTCAGAGATCCCTTGTGCAAACAAACTGAAGCCAGCACAGGGAGTCTTTCTTTATCATCCCTTGGGAAAAGCAGATGTCTTACTGGCCCATCAGGAGCCTGAGTGTACTAGACTGAAGCCACTGGACTCACTGTGTGAGTTGGTTGCGGAGCCAACAGAGGAGCCCTTGGGGATGACAGGCATAAGGGCGTGCTGGATGGCAACCTCCCACATTCTGGCCACATCTGTACCGATGCCGCTGGGGAGAACACTGTTGTTGGGCGGGGGGCTTGAAGGGTTGAGCACGTTTTCTCCCACATAATATACTACATTTGCTGTAGTGATTTCAAAACAATGAGGATTTGCTCCAATGGGAGTTAATGCCGAGGGTTTGGCTGGTTCCAGACATAAAATTTCTGATAAAGGAATTTCCTGTGGAAGACAAAGTATGGTTAACCAAAAGCAAAAGTAGTTAACCAAAAGCATGTCAATTATTAAATAAAACCCATGTCATGTAAGAAAGGAAGTTACAAATAGAATATACAGAAAATATTTTTTAATATATACAATATGTAAAAAATACAATTTTTATAACAAGAGGCCTTATCACACTTTCTGAAAAATTTCCTTTCTCTCTTTCTCTCTCTCTCTCTCTCTCTCTCTCTCTCTCTCTCTCTCTCTCTCTCTCTCTCTCTCTCTCTCTCTCTCTCACTGGTCCTGTGGCAGATGGAAGAATCTAACAGAGCTTTGAAGCAAATTATAACATCTTTAAAAATGCATTTGTGTCTTCATGGCTGTTTTTTTTTTTATTTCAAGTGCTTCTTTAATTACCTCAGTCAAACATATGTTGATTCTATATATACTAATATAATATAGTTACACAGAGGAGTGTTCACTGAGGAAAACCACAGCAACTGGTTTACAAAGTAGTCTTGTTTATAAATAATGTGTGCCTGAACCACTATGACCCATCTTTGAGACAGGATCTCTCACTGAACTCAGGCTTACTGACTGGCTCCAGAAGTCTGCCTATATCTGCTGTGAACTACATTAGGGCTATAAGCCATATTAGACTATGCCTGGATCACCATCATCATCACCATCATCATCATCATGCATTCTGAGAACTTAAATTCAGATCCCAGATCCCCAGGCTTATGTAATAAGTACTTTATTGAATGAGCCATCCCTCTAACCCCAAAATTAGTTGTTGTTGTTTTTTTATAGTCATTGAAGTATTGAAAACATGAAGTGCCATGTTGTACTGCAGGATGAATAAAGTAATTAAAGTAATAATTTTATTTTTCAATTTAAAATTAAATAATCTTTTCTTTTGTGTCCCAGCTGTGTGATTGGGGACCATGAAGTATCATAGGAGCTAAGTTAGATACTACTTGTATATTATTTAATGTAGAAAGACAGATAATTGCTGATAAATAAAGGGATGTGATTCTCATAAGTGCAGAGGTATGGATCTACCTGTTATCCTCCAGTGCTGGGTTCCCGAGGATGTCAAAATTTACTCTTAGTCACTGACTCTCTAGTGAAACCAAACAATTCTGATAAACTGTTTCTCTTAATTTCCCCTCCATTTCCTTCTCCACTATCTGCTCTCACCAGGCCCCGGGCCAGAAGCACTTTGTTGCCAATTGTGAGACATGCAGATGAATCAAGATGTCACATTTGAATTCCTATAAAAACTGTATACCATCAATTAAATCAATTAAAAATCTCCCTCAGGAGGCCAGGTCTCTCTCAGGATCCACTCTGCTGGCTGTGGACCAACTTCCTGAGTACCTTAAGGAACACCATGAGGCAAAAGTGAAAGAAGCCAGCCTCACCTTGTAGTACCGGCTCCCCGTGTCATTTTGGAAGAGTGTGATGCACTTGCTGTCCAATCTCCAGTAATGCCTTTTCCGCTGAAAGGGAAGTTACAAAACTTTTCAAATCTGCACGCTTTATAAAAACAAGTGCAATTTCTCCAGGGAACATGGATTTGAAGGTGAAAAGTTTAAGGGCATTAGACCAGAACGACTCACAATTTAAGTCAAGAAGCGATTTAATGAACACAATGTGAGATATTTTTGTACCTACTTATAAGTCTGTGAATTCTAACAGAGATACTGGATTAGCATCCTGGCAAGTACCTGGTTTGCTGTTCATATGTACACAATGAATACCAAAATACTCCCATTTTTAACATTTATTTGCTTAAAAAGCTAAAGGAGATTTTGTACTCTATCAAAAAAACAGGGCGTAGCAGCAGGTAGAAGGTTTGTACGTGTTTATCTTTTAGAATGTGACAGGCCCTGAGGATTCAGCTAGGCATCTTTGTGTCTACTCTCCATAGAACACTGAATGCAACATCTCTAGATAACTTTCAGTAGATGGAAGGGTTGACCTCACGGTTCCAAGTTTACACAAGTGGACTTGACACTTACATCCTCTTCAGCTGGCTCCTCAGCTCACCACTGTGACTGAGTGACTGGGGTTTTGTTCACTCAGTACATCACCTTTGTGGGGATTCCTGCATTAGCATCTTCTCAGAAGCAAAGACTTAACATTATTTTTCGGTGTCTCTCACAACCACTCTTAGACCAAAAAACCATTAAAATTAAACATTTTCCAACTGGCCCAAAAAGAAAGTTACAGGATTCACTTTGAGCCCTGAACTAAATTTTCTCTCCCATAAGAAGGTATAAATGATAAATGATGAATTAAGGTAGATGTGTCTCTTTATCAGAAGACATGGTGGAAATCCTATTGAATGGTAGAGATAGAAATAGGACACTGAAAATCTCTCACGGAATGTCAATTAGTTAAACTCTGAGCCACGCCTCAAGGATGCGTTCTTCTGCCCATGTACACAACCTTATTATTCAGCTATTCAGGTCCTACTGGTAAGAAGGGAAACACACTACACGGCTGTCATACACCTTAGTGGATGAACCTTTAAACAAAGTGTTTAGGTCTTGAGAATACATAACAGTCATTAGTGTTGTCTCCTAGTTCCCAGAAGGCAGTTTCTTTGAGACCTCTAGGTTACAGAGGGACATACCTAAAACCATGTAGTATGCCTTTCATGGCTGTCCTTGGAATGGTGTAGACATTCCAGTTGTCTTCAGACTTTTTATCTGTACTGGAATTGCTTTGTACAGTTTATTCTAAACCCAATACCTACTTACTTACATCACATATCCAGATAGCAAGTGCTCTGCTGACCCTATGCCTCTGCTGTGAGGTCTGCTCCCAAGAACTCACATAGCCACAGTCCCCCAAGGCATCAGATTCGTACCGAGCAGTTCTGTCTCCTTACCAGTGTGTCCTTGCTGGTGTAGTGGACCATCCACCCTTCCTTCATCACTGTGCTACTCCTCCGCTTTGTGTGCTTGACAGACTGCACGACCCTCATGAGCGGGATGTTGTTGCTCGTAGAAGGGCTTGAAAAGTCAAAATATGTTAGCAGGGAAATATTTTCACATTCAGATCTTCTTCCCACGAATAAAAGCTCATTTAAACTATTTCAAAGCACAAGTCAAAAAAAAATGCACGTCTCATTTTCAGTGAAATGTACTGTCAGAGGTTGATGGCTCAGAAAGTGAGTTTCTTGGGGGAGTGACAGGTACTTCAGATGTTCACTTTAAAATTCCCTAGGCAGAGTCAGATACATAGAGATATTTTCTCATTGAGCTTGATGGCATTCAAAGTTTTAGGAAAACAGCAGGGTTTACTGTCAGTGTTTGGAAGCCACAGTATTCAAAATCATAGTTTGTGATATGCAACAGGCATGATAATAATAATTTATAGATAATGTATTTCTATACAAACTGTGTCTGGATGATTTCTTTAACAAATAATAAAACAAAACAAACTAGAATTTCTCAGATGAGTTTATTCCTAGTCTTTTACCTATCTAGTATTCATGGGATTATTCTCATCCTTCACTTTTTTTCAGTTTTAACTGACACTTTTTGTACCTTTTTCCTTACCCCCTTTCTTCATCCTTCCCTCTGCTTCCCACGAATCTTCAGGTACAAAATAATTGTATTCTCTTCAAAGTCATACGACTAATAATTTTCCCTACTAAAAGAATGCTTATTATTCTAGTAAATGGGAGACATGCAACATATCTTTGCATGATCATGGTTAATTTCGATCTGTTAATACCTTTGACATTTGTAAACTGGACAGTAAATTGTTAGTATGGTTTGTAGTGTCAATTAGTTACAGTGGGAAACTTTTTCTGTAAGGAGTCAGGTCGTGAGGATCTTGAGTTTTGCAGAATTCACCATTTAACAATTGTATTATGGAAGCAGCCACAGACAGTGTGAACAGGCATGCCTGAAATAAGATTCAATTACAGAGCAGGAAGCAGTTCCATTTGACCTGGTGGCCATGCTAGACTGACTACTAATATGAAAAGTGAAGATCACACAGGGCTAAAATAAAAAAATGTAGATAATAGGTAGAAAATTACACATACTTCTGAAATAAAGTGAAGAACAATGAGGTGAATACAGACTATGATATGTACAATAGGGGTCAGCCTTAAAGTAAATGATTTCTGCTGAGGCTGACCCCTGAACATTACATTTCCACACAATGAACTTTGAGTTAACATTAACTATTAACTTAATAGTGACCACAGTAAATATGCGTACCCCTCATGCACAAAGGAAATGGGTCAACAGATAAATAATACCAGATCTGAAACAAGCTCTTCTCCCAGGGCAACCAGGCCTCCTCATGCCACAGGCTTTCCTATATAGTACACAGCTCTTCAGTAAAAAGTCAGGAACAACTCTGTTTCTTTTACAGACTGAAACACCTAAGAGCTTGAGACCTACTGGGGTTCTGACCTGATGGTTCTGTTGGAGTCTTCCTGGTCTGCATCTGGATCTTGCATCTCTGCACCATCGCTCTGGCCCTCCACCAAAGCCATCTCAGTATCCTGGACCATGGCCTCATCCATGTCATCCATGAGCCCGCTGTTCCGCTCACTGTCATTGTCATCGCTCCCTTCTTCCATGACAACATCAGATTCTGCCCCAGGGCTAAGCAATTCTGAAAAATTGTTGGACCCAAAAAGATAATTCTAGACTCTTGGAGCCAGTGCTTAAGGGAAAGGCAATCCTAACAAATCAATTACAAGTCACTCCTTGCCCCCATATACCAACTGAATCATAGTATGTGAACATATGGAACAGTAAACACACGATTTCACAGCCCGATGCTTGTTTCCCATTTTCTAAGGCAAATATGCATTAAAAATGGAGAAGCTCTAAAACGAATCCCAGGAGAACAGTTCAGGGAGGCCCCATCCAGACACAAGAGAATTGAAAACTGAAATATTCCACGGATCAGGCCTCCTACAGAAAGAAAGACATGTGGGTGTGGTCTTCCCGTGAATAGGGGGTCACCTATAAATACAATTGCAGTTAACATTTGAATCATGTATCCCAATATATTAAATTCTTACCATGAGCTCTAGTTTTTAAATACCTAAAGTAGTTTGCTCATTTTAAAATAAGAAAACTAGATCAATCAGAGACTGTGAGAGCCTCTAAGCTTCTAAGTCCCATTTTACCACATTGCACTGACTACATGGGAAAATGCAATCTTCAAGTTATCAACATCACAAGCTTCTCTATGTCCCCTGGGTTCTAGTTATCAAGTCCAATTGACGTTCCCTGGGATTGAAAAAGAGTCAATATCACAAGCTTCAGAAAGTGGGAAAATCGCCAAGCTTTCAATTTTCTCACTTAACTTTGGACCTCTAGGCTGGAAATCGGTATGCATAAGAATATTTTCCTAGAAAGTGCCCCTTCCTGATTTTTGCCCCCTTCTATGTCTATTTCTTTGAGAATATATGCAATAATCTATTGTCTAGCTTTTCATAATACAAATGTCTGTCTATTTTCTTGAGTTTCTCTAATCAGAGGGTCTAGAAGTCCCTTGGTGTGAAGATTGAAGCTAAACAGTTTACAGTCTACGCAGAAATATAGCCTGGATTCTAAGTCACTGATGAAAGGTGACAGCCCGTAGGATACTATTTAGGGGGAGGAAGTATATCAATTCTAATTTATGTCATTGGATTGCTCTCAAGAATATATTCCAAATACAGGAAGAAATACTTTCTGCTGGTTGGCCAAATTAACTTCTTCCTGTTTTGGATTCAAGTTCAGGCTCATGTATACATTGGAAGCAGTAGCCTGCAAAGGCTAGACTTCTGTGGATGCTTGCTTCTAGCCCAGTTTGTGATCTTGCCTTTCGTCAGTATGTAGGGACAGAAGTTAACTCAGTGCTTCAAGGAAGCATGGCAGGGAAACTACATGGGAACATTGGTTTGTAGGTATTCCAACAGGGACTTTCTGAACAAATGAGGCTCAGGGAATGAAATAAGAAGGGTAAGCAATGCAAGTTTTCAATATGAATTGTGTACTGTATGAAGATATTATACTATTATTATTATTATTATTATTGCCATATCAAAAACTCAATGATCTGGAATGAACCACTGTTTATTTGGACCTAAATTACAAATTTCTTAATTGAAAAATAAAAGAGAAAACCCCTGATAAATCAAAATTACCACCTTCTGTGATTGGCATGCAACACAAAATTTGGCTATGAATTGTCCCCTACCTCCATTGATGGTCACTTCACCCAAGCAGTTGTTTGGTACTTTTGGTGCACAGCGCTTGTGACAATTGAATCTGCAATCTAATCATGATGATTTTAAGATGAAACAAACAAACAAAAAAACATAAATTCATCAGACACAGAAACTGTAATAATATAAAAATATAGTAACTTCAGTTCACATGCTTCCATGGCACGTGGCCCATGGCCAGTACTTGGTTCCCAAGTGGCCCTCACCTTTGCACTGCAAGCCCTGCCGGAAGAGGCCCTTGAGCAGCTTCTTGCAGAACTGGCAGACCGTGGGCCGCGTGTAGGAGTGGATGACAAAGGTGTGTGGCACCTTCACCTTAGACATTAGGAGCTTGTCTAACTGAATCGGCCGTCCTACATACGACTGTGAATTTGACCTCTTCTCGCGACCGATAAATGACTCTGATGGAGACTTTTGCTGTTTTGAGAAACCATAAAGGGTGATAAGGTGTCAGACACTTGAACTTGATTTAACTCTATTTTTAAGTTTCATTTTGTTTTGCTGCTGAATTCAGTGATTTTATCACCAATACGAGGCACTCGGAAAGTAGATTTCCGTTGATTAATGTAGTATACTTCCCCCTCTCATATTTGAGTTACTCTGTCTAATCTGAACCAGGAAACTGGAGACCTAAATATATGAACCTGATTTCTAGAATATTTGAATAATTTCTCCTCTTTTCTTCTCTTTTTCTCTTTACTTTAAAATGTTAATTACAATTCCTTTTAACATAGAAATACAAAACTGAAAAAAAAAAAACAAAGAATGCTCCTTAACTCCACTTCTGTCTTCTCACAGGAATTTTCTAGATCACCACACTCATATGGATGGTGCTCTGAAAGACGCCTCCAGTTTCTTTGGTTTTCCTTGAGGGAAAAAATTAATGTGATTTTAAATAATTTCTCAATTATATAAAAAGGGAAAGGGCTAAAGTGAGGTAACCCTTCTTAGAATTAAGAAATATAGCAACTAATGGGCTTCATAAGGAATATAAAGACTAGTATTTGGGGTAATAATAACACCACTGTGCTTTACTGTCTATCATTTGGTGGCTATTTAATAAATCTAGTATATAGATTTTAAACTGCATTAACTAAAATTAAATATTACTTAAATACCTTTCAACAATTTCATGAACATGTACTTGGGAATATTAGAATACATTTGTTTGGAATAAAAGATGAACAGAATTACAGGTTAGTAGCCGTTGTAATTGTATAGCTAATTAGTTAACTCCCACTCAACATGAATAACTGTTAGCTGCTTAAAAGATGGTCCTAGTTATGAAAAGTTCGCACACCAACGCTCACACACTTTAAATAATTCTTTTATGTTAAATGCCAACAAAGACTGGAGCCAAAATATTACACTTATTTGCTTTAAGAATCCTGCCTTTTTATCTTCCCATGCTAATTTGAAAATTGGAACAATTATTGACAAGTTAGAAATTAAATCCCACTTGCATAAAATCCCAATCCATTTTAGTCTCTGGTTAAACATCATCCAATGCCACTTATTACTCAGTGGCAAGATAATTCAGACACACCAGCTGCAGCAAAATGATATGTGCCATGAGGATTCTGCTTGGAATGTTATGTCCACAGCTATATTCATAATTAGAATTCAATGATAGAAAAAGAAACATGTCCTGCTAGTGTAGAAAGGGCCTTGCCTTCTAGGCCATCTCTGGTCCAGTGATTCCACTGACCCATAGAGTCTCTATCAAGGATGCAGAGTGGCCATACTCAGCTGGGATCAGGTGGGACTTCCATCCTCCTTTCGTTCTTTAATTCTAATCTCATCAGACTTATGCTCAGTCTTGCTGGAGCTTATGTGCTTAAACCCCTCCTCTCAGAGTATCAACATCCTCTAGGGTCTCAGTCTCTTAATGCAGACCCCGGATCCCAGTAGCTCTTCCTAGTGGCCCCATTCAGCCTTTCTTTCTGGCCCATTTCCTCTCTTCTGTGAGTATTCTCATGCAGAGCAGTCCTCTATTAGGAACCACACAGCTACCACATGTGGCTATGACTTAGAATCCCAACAGCCACTACACATGGTTAGGACCCATTGTGGGCAAAACCAACAAAGAACAGAGGACCCATCCAACAAACACAAGATATTTACACAAAAAGTGTCAAACACCCTATCTCCAGATGCTTAGACACTAGTAAAAATCACAAACACATAAACAACTAAGACAAAATGCTTCTTCTAGAAGCCAGCAACCCGGTTGGGTGAGGTCTGAGGAAAGCCATTTAGCTGAAGCACAAAACAAGGACTGCAAAATAGTAATTATGAATGTGTTCAATTCACATCCTTAAAGAGGATATGAATAAATGATAAAGACCATGAAAACACAAATAGTTGAAATAAAATATTGAAAACAATTAAAGGCATGATACTAGAAAACACAAACTGAAATAAAACTGGAAATGAAGAAGAGGCTATCAATATGAACCTCAGGGATAAGCTTCTCCCACAGAGTGTAAGATACGGCAGAAAGGATTTCAGATCTTGAGGACAAGGTAGAAGAGTTGCTCAGTCAAAAGGAAATTAAACATACAAATTAAAAAGACGACAGGAATGTAACATCTAGAAAATATAGGACACTATGAAAAGACAAAATCTATGACTAATAGGGATACAGAAGAAACACAAGTCAAAGGCACAGAAAATACTTTTAAGAAAACCATAGAAAAAAATTCTCCAATTTAAAGAGACTCCCGTTAAGGTACAATAGGCACTCAGATAAACAAATGTACAGGACAAGAAAAGAAAACCCCACAATTCTGAATAATTAAAACACTAAATGTACAAAACAAACCATGGATATTAAAATCTGCAAGGGAAAAACATCAAGTCACATATAATTGCAAGCTCGTTAATAGAATGCTTGGATTTTCAGTAGACATAATGAAACCCAGAAAGATGCTGGACAAACATATTATAACCGCTAAGAAACCATAGATGCCATCCCAGAAAAACATCTCACTACAAAAAGAAACTGAAGAAATTTCTGTCCATCAATCTATCTCTACAAAAAGCACTAGAAGTAAAACTTCAGTCTGAATTTAAGGCTAACTACACCATGAGGACAGGACACAAGGGGTAAATAATCCCAGAACACTTAGTTGAAAGGGGACAGTGGTTTCCCACACAACAATAACACAGTAACAGGAATCAGTAAATACTTCTCATTAATAGTCTCAATACAAATGGACTTAATTCCTCCAAGAAAAACACATAGACTAACAGATCGACTTATGAAGCAAGACTAATCTCTCTGGTGCAGCAAAGAAACATACCTTACCATAAAGGATGCTAATCACTCCAGAGTAAGAAGATAGAAGCAAAAAAATATACGTTCTTCTAAGCATCTCAAGAGACATTCTCCCAAACTGTCCACATACTAAGATACTAAGACACAAGCAACTCTTAACACACACACACACACACACACACACACGGAGAGAGAGAGAGAGAGAGAGAGAGAGAGAGAGAGAGAGAGAGAGA